>NC_071354.1:57192876-57509043 GCF_943734655.1 Sabethes cyaneus
TTTTTATCGGATGAATGTTTCGCATTTAGAAGAATACGAACTCGACTATGAACTTATCTTACGCGGATCCTCAATCGAGGGAACTAGGCAAGATAAGGAACGTCGGTTACGAAATCGGTTACGTGATGATGAAAAGGAAAAACGACGGTATAGTAGTTCGCGTACGGCATCAGAAGAGTGCGCACTTATTGAACCGCGTTTAGTGGAAATTGAAAATTCAATTTTGAACGATTTCAATCCCGCCGCGAAAGCAAGATTGTACCATTACTATAATAGATTGCGTTGGTGTTTTGTCGATACACCCGAACAAGAAGAAAGTCGGAGTATTTTGGTAGATATTATTAAAGTTATGCTGTCAACGTATTTCAGTGAGGTAGTGAGTGATAGTGATGAAATTTTTGAATCGATTCCGCCGCTGGCTGATGAATTAGCGAAAGTGCAACAAGAAGGGGAGAATATTCCAAGTACAGAGAGATCGAGAGAAGAATCAGGACCATCGGGTGCAATAGTAGTGGAACCTTTGAGACCGACAGGGACCACCCCGAAGAACTTAGAACTGCGACGACGGGTATCATTCTCGGAACGTACAGTAAGCGAAAACAGAGCTGCTCAGTCACCACTAGGACCACCCTCGGAAAGAAGGGACAGAGTAGAACGAACCCCTGCTGGCTTTGGAAATAGCTACGTGAATCGGGACGTGCCTGGTCGACCGCCAACACGGGAGACAAACGAATATGTGCATGTTTCGGAAATCAACGAGTATGTAAGGAAATGCATCGAACAATACCTTTCAAGTGAACGGAGGCAAATTGTGGTACAGGAGACCGTTGACCGCCTAGCTGAAGGACTTCTAAGGACGAACCTTCGAGATACGGAAGTGATGAACATCTCTAGAGCACCAATTCCAGAAGCACTACATCCGGAATCTATTATGGCAAAGAGGAGTCAGGAGTTACGACGTTGGTCTGTCGTTCCTGGTGAACTTAAAGTACCACCATCGGCAGCACGCAGTCGCATATGTACAGATGCAGCGTTCAATCGAACTGTACCGCGTGAGTCGGATTTCTCACAGCCCAGAAGTACCCCGCTGACTGACATTAATAATATAGCGGAAAATCCGTTTGAACCGCGACGATCGTCGTCGAATGGACAAAGACGAACGGAACGATACCCGCATCAAATTTGTAAAATTATCGGGACTTGGCCGAAGTTTAGTGGAGATAACAGTACCGTTCCTTTGGTGTCTTTCCTAAGAACAATCGATATGTTATGCCGATCGTACGAAATTGAAAAGGAGGAACTTAAGCCGCATGCACACCTGCTGTTCACAGGCGATGCATACACCTGGTATACGACCTACGTGGACAAGTTTAGCACTTGGGATGCGTTGCTATATTATTTAACCATGCGGTACGATAACCCAAATCGTGATCGGTTTATTAAAGACGAGATGAGAGCTCGGAAACAGAAGCCTAACGAACTTTTTAGTGCGTTTCTGACGGATCTGGATGCTTTAGAACAAAGATTAATACACCCCATGTCTGAATTTGATAAATTCGAGCTTGTAGTGGAAAACATGAAAATGTCGTACAAGCGACGATTAGCCTTAGAGGACATTCATTCTGTGGAAGATTTAGCACAAAAATGCTATCGTTTTGATGCGCTCGAACAAGCCTTATTTAATCCTCGTTCGAGGGGAGTTGGTCAGGAAGTGCACGCAGTGGTAGCAGAATATGATGAAGAGTCGGACGGAGAACTGAACGCGATCGAAGCGAAAACAACACGCAAGACAAATCAGGTAAAAGTTGGTAGAGAGTTTGAGCAAAGAAGTCAAAATGAAGTATTCTGTTGGAATTGTCAGAGGAAAGGACACTTTTGGCGCTTTTGCCCAGAAGCGAAACAAGTTTTTGGTCATTTGTGTGGGCATACCGGAAGAGTAGTTGCTAATTGTCCTGGTAATCATCAGATGATTAGTAGACAAGTAAGTGAATCAAAAAACGTGAGGAAAGAAGATGCTTAAGGAACCAAGCTTCTTCTAACGTCGCAAATACGGTTCCAACAAACACTCAACCATGGCAATTCTCACAGTACACTGAAGTAATGCAGATCGACGTGAAACCTCACAAATGTCCGCGAATTAAGGTCAAAATATTAGGTCACGAAATAGAGGCATTGGCAGATACCGGAGCGGCAGTAACAATATTAAATTCTTCGGAATTAGTGCGTAAACTTGGTTTACAAATTCATCCAGTTCATCTAAAGATACGAACAGCTGACGGAACCGCTCACCGATGTATAGGTGGTACAAATGTGCCATTTACGTACGGTTCGAAAACAATAGTGGTATCTACTGTAATAGTGGAAGGGATCTCGCAAAAACTAATATTAGGAATGGATTTCCTCAATGCGTTTGAATTTGAGCTGCGTAGTCCGCTAACAGTGAGCTCGGAAATTGATTTGATAGACTTTAATTATGTCGAAAACTACTTTGGCGATAATGAAGAGTCGATTGTGTTCACGATAATGCCGGAAAATGTACACGACCCCACTCAAACCTGCGAAAATCCTGAAAGGGATTACAGTCTTGAGCTGCCTACGCTAGATTACCCTGAAGATTCTGTTAACGGCCCGGAAGATATCAAAACCGAGCACCACCTTACTGAGGCGCAACGTTCAATACTCTTCAAAGCGGTGAAGAAAATCCCGTGCACGAGTGAGGGAAATTTAGGGAGGACAAGCGTGCTAAAACATAGCATCGAACTGATACCCGAGGGAAATTTTAAAAGGAAATACCCCATGTATAAATATTCACCTGCGGTAGAACGCGAAGTGGATAACGAAATAGAACGCATGAAGTCCCTTGGTGTGATAGAGGAGTGTCACGGACCAGTCGATTTCCTGAATCCCATCCTACCCGTCAAGAAGGCTAGCGGGAAGTGGAGGATATGCTTGGACTCTAGGGGACTAAATCAGGTGACAAAACGAGACGATTTTCCATTCCCGAGCATGACGAACATTTTGCACCGAGTAAAAAAATCAAAGTACTTTTCGATCATCGATCTATCGGAGTCTTACTACCAAGTTCCTTTGGAAACGAACTCAAAAAACAAAACTGCGTTCCGTACAGGAAAGGGATTGTACCGTTTCACTGTAATGCCATTTGGTCTGACGAATGCACCGGCTACAATGGCCCGCCTAATAACCAAAGTATTAGGACACGACCTCGAACCGTATGTGTATACGTATCTCGACGACACTATAGTCGCTACAGAGACTTTTGACACACATATTCGAATGTTGGAGAAAATCGCTGAAAGATTCCATGCTGCTGGTTTAACAATAAACATACAGAAAACGAAATTTTGCCAAACTACAATAAAATACTTAGGGTATGTTCTTTCTGAAGATGGCTTATCAATCGATCCTGCAAAGATTCAACCGGTTTTAGATTACCCGACACCTAAGACTGTGAAGGATATTAGAAGGTTATTGGGACTTGCTGGCTTCTACCAAAAGTTCATCCCGAATTATTCGGACATTACTGCACCAATATCGGACCTCCTAAAGAAAGGTAAAAAGGTTTCATGGTCAACCGAAGCTGATATCTCCTTCAATAAGCTTAAATCTGCCCTAGTATCGGCGCCCATTTTCGCAAACCCTAATTTTGACTTGGCGTTCATAATCGAAACCGACAGTTCGGATCAAGCAATCGGCGCAGTATTAACGCAAGTCCAGGAAGGCGAACGGAAATGCCTTGCTTTCTTCTCGAAAAAGCTATCGGGAACGCAACGACGGTATAGCGCAACTGAGCGAGAGTGTTTAGCGGTTCTTTTAAGCATAGAACATTTCAAGCACTTTGTAGAAGGAACTCGGTTCGTTGTACAAACTGACGCAATGAGCTTAACCTTCTTACAAACAATGTCAATCGAATCAAAATCACCGCGAATAGCTCGATGGGCTTTGAAACTATCCAAATACGACGTTTCGTTTCAGTATAAAAAGGGAACGGAAAACATTTCGGCAGATTTTTTATCGCGGGGCGTTTATCAAATATCAGCCGATGTGCCGGACGAATACATATCTGGTTTACGCGAGCAGATTGATAAATATCCCCAAAGATATAAAGATTTCCAAATTGTCGATGGGAAAGTCTATAAATATATCACAAACACATCAGAATTGGACGATGGCGGTTTTAGATGGAAATACGTCGTGCCAGCCGCAGAGAGGAAAGCCATCGTACAACAAACCCATCAAGAAGCCCACCTCGGTTTTGTCAAAACTTTAGGAAAAGTTCGAGAAAAATATTATTGGCCAAAGATGTCCATTGATGTTAAACGATACTGTGCAACGTGCGAAGTTTGCAAGGAATCCAAAGTAGATAACGTCAAATGTACACCACCATGCGGAAAAAGGAAAATCTGTTCGAGACCCTGGGAAATGATATCGCTAGACTTTCTAGGTCCATATCCACGTTCCAAAAAGGGCAACATTTGGTGCTTGGTAGTATCCGATTTCTACTCCAAGTTCGTCATGGTGCAATGTATGCGGTCAGCTACAACGCAAGCAGTCTGTACGTTCCTAGAAAACATGGTGTTCCTCGTATTTGGTGTCCCATCAATTTGTATATCAGACAACGCATCAGTTTTTACGTCGAAATTGTTCGAAAAACTGTTAAATTCATACCAGGTAACGCATTGGAATTTGGCCGTGTATCATCCGGGACCAAATCCTACTGAGCGAGTAAATCGCGTCATAGTAACGGCTATACGATGCTCACTAAACAAAAAAGACTCTCATAAAGAATGGGACGAAGACGTTAATCGTATTGCAATGGCTATACGAACCTCCGTACATGACTCCACAGGATTTACCCCGTACTTCCTTAACTTTGGCAGGAACATGATCAGCAGTGGAGAGGAATACGAAAACGTGAGAGAAGCGGAAGACGAAAATCGCATCACGAAGTTCCGGGACAACCAAAGAAAATTGCTAGAAGTTGTTCAAAATAACATGAAAAATGCATATCGTAAATACGCGCATCACTACAACTTGCGAAGCAACCCAAAAAGACAGTTCGAAGAAGGCGAAATAGTTTATAAGAAAAACATTCATCAGTCTGATAAAAATAAAAACTTTGTTGGCAAATTTGCTAACAAATTTACAAAAGTTCGTATAAAACAAAAACTAGGATCTAACACTTTTGCCCTAGAAGACCTAAATGGGAACAGAATCTCAGGGACCTATCATGCCTCATTCTTGAAAAAAGCCTAAACCTAAGCTCCTAAGCTACGTCGGTAAGTGTCTGTGGTTAGACCTTACATAAACAAAAATGCCTAACCGGTAAAAAAATACACAATGTGGATATTTCATTAACAAACCTAACCCGATGTCGACGTCGAGCTCGCTCCGTCCATCGTGGCCAAAACTGCTCCAGCTATGTCGGTGAGTGCTGGGAACCTAGCCTCGCATAAACGAGAAACATAAATCCGTAGCAAATACTCTTTAGAGGAACCTAAAATAGAAAAATAAAACGAGCATTAGAAAAGAAAAGGTAAACAAAGTCGGACTGATGCGATGTTGAACCATCTCCATCAATCGCGACACGAACCTGAAAAAAAAAACAAACAAATTAGTTATTTGTTCGAACTAGAGGAATAATATAAATATGTTAGTGTAATTAGTAAGAGTAATATGTGAGCCGCAAATTTAGTGGTAGCATGCAAAATGTAGATACAAAATACTTAGCTCTGAGTAACACGATAAGCAGCGACCTTGACCTTGTGAATCGGGAACCTTAGCCTTAAATTGAAGCGGGTCCAGGTTGTAGTACAGTAAGAGAGGGCAGTCATCACACTACTGCTTAAGCTCGAAGACGACAACATACGGCAAAATGGTTATTCAAAGCTGTAAGAAATAAGAATATTTCAATTAAATTTTATCAATAAGTGTATAGAATCGTTCAACTTACCTGCAAAATTAATTCAATTTGCAAAAGCAAATTTAACAGCACATTTCCACTTATAATCAAAACAAACTTTGACAGAATTAGCCAATGTTCGAAATTAGTTCGAATCACATAAATTTCGAAATTGGAACTTACATGAAAGCAATAGCCCAATGCATTCGAATACGTAGAGTGAATGAGGTAAATACGAGCAGAGGATGAATAAGTAAATAAGTTAGATTTATGATGTTCCATTCATTAATGGAGGAAAAAAAAAACACTAGGGCAGAAACATGTTTTGTACCCAATGATAAGGTACAGTTATTAATTTGATGGGAATAATGAAGCAATTGGGTTTTTCACAATTGTGTGAAGTAATAAATATGAGTAAGAAAAGTTATTGGTTTTTCACAATTTTGTGAAGTTATGAAGTAGGAGAATAGAAGGACTTGTTTCACAAATTTGTGAAGTTATATGAATTGGGGAATTTGGGGCGAAGTTTTATTCTGGAGTTGGAGGGAGCGAAGTAAATTTTTCACGTATATGTGAAGTTTAAAGTATAAGTAACAGTTTGGATTTTGTTAGTGGGGGGGGAAATTGCGTGCATACGTAGATGCAAGCAATAGGGATGAATGAGATTAGAGTGACTGAAGTATTCGAAGGCACAAAACACGTTACAAATGCAATAGACCGGTTTTAAAAATGGTACGCAGATTAGAACGAAAAGTGATATAAAACGTACTAGTTTATTTTAAGATAGAAAAAAAGGTTTTGAAAACTTTTTTTTAAAGTTAGCGTGGGCGAATGTAACAATATACCTTGTTACATGTGTTTATGTACGTTGAAATTTAGGTGCAAGTTCGAGTTAGCAAATGATAAGTTAGAAAATTTTCGAATGAAACGTTGTGTGGGCACGACTTGCATCGTTGCATATAAGATAAAGCGACACCTAGCGAGGAATAGTAAAACGTTAGATAAGACAGAATACACAGTGTTACTGGATGGTATAAATTGAGGGGGATTTCTGCCACGTTGTACCGACGTTATGACATCATTCGGGAAACTTCCAGAAATTTCCTATATAACTGATTGAGTAGTAGGTAGCGGGAGCAAGTAAATAGAAAACGACCAATCAGAGCACAGCACGCTAACACCTTTCGATCGCTTGTGAGGTGGAAAGCGTGATCGACTCGTTCACTTTGGTGGAGACCGTACTCGAGTTAAGTTAAACTTTATCGAGCAGTGTGAATCATTTAATTTGAATAAGTTAATTTGATATTTAAGTTGATACGCGAGTGAATATTTAATTCGAAATTGTATTGTGAGTGTTTGAAACATTTAGGACCAAGATGTGTTTTAACTAGTTTTTTAACTTTGCAGTACGCGTTCGGAAAAACTATATAGTTAAAGTTTTAGAAAATTATTTTGAAATTTGTGCTGATTCAGGTAAGGATAAAAGTTGTCGAAGTAAGTGAAAACCAACTAATGTGAACACGTTGAATAGGTTCACCCACTAATTCAACGTGGGTGCTAGTCTAGGCTGAAACTCGAGGGTGGATTGTGGTCGTGCTGTCTGGCAAGCCGCTGGTTCTCCACCGACAGTGTTCCGGGGACGCATTTACCCCGACGAATTCTTGGCCGTCGTCAACATCGGCCGCGGTGCCGCCACCCAGCGCATACGACCTGCCACTGATACTGCTGCTCGCCTAGAAACCACGTGGGATGATCTCGACCACCGTTGGACACTTGTTAATCCGTCCACGAAAGCAAGTAAGCACGCATGTTTGAGCTCAGAAGAACGAAAAAAAGTGAAAGTTGGTTAGAAGCAAATAAAAGTAAGCTAGTGGCGCCAAAAGAAAAGCTAGGAAGAATCTGCACAAATTATTTTGAGTCGGGTCGAGTTAGATGTGAATAAAACACTTGAAGTCGGGAAACTAAAAAAAGGCATTTTGGTTAGTGCGATTAGTAAAAGTTGACCCTGTTCGATTAACGTAACGATTGTGCGCCTCCATTAGAGTGTTAAAGGTAAACGTGGTGCTGATTTGGTCTCGCGCTCCCTAAACGATTTTCGCAGTATTTTGGTTAGACTTTGTGGTTTGGATTTCGTTACACCCGCCCGGTGGTAAGAGTCTTTGGCCGGACATCGACGTGCTCTAGTGGCCTTCTCTGGCTTAGGGAAGTGGCGCTTAAGTCACTAGAGTGTAGTAAACTGCCACAGAGTTCCGAATACGAACGATTGAGTCGGAAGGAACAAAAGGCGAAGTTACAAAATCAACTAGAGCCTATTTCACGCTAAATTATAGAATAAAAAAATTAACTTAAATATCACCTTAGCTTTGATAGCAGAAATATGAAGCTAATTGTATGAGCTCTCAAGATAATTATCTGTTTTGGTTGAATAATAACCGTAAAGCCACAATTTAAGCAGTTATTCTACCTTGTCTACCTTGTCTAACCCACAATTATGGATTAATGCGATAAATGGTCACAGTTATGGATAAAACTGTTACATATTATGAATCAACGGAAGCAATTAAATCAAGTTCGAAAGATTTTTGCTGTTAATAGCAATAAAGTAATATCAGTTACTTTGCTGCAGTTACAAGCCATGCACAATTGGCAGAAATGAGCTCGTAATCCCAAGAATTAGAAGCCGCTGGTTTGGAATCTTACAAGATATCTATTCTTATGTAAAAAATGCAGGAAATCGATTGGTGATAGTTTCATCCTGCGCAGACTTCCGGAAGTGGTCCATTTTGCCATTTTTTTCCCCAAAATCATGATAAAAGCTAATTAAACAGTATAAAAACCTATTTGCTGCCCGTGAAACGAACTCAAATATCTTCCAAATTTTGTCAAAACGTCAGAAGAATCAAATCCCATCCATTTCATACTGCGCGAAATGCAGGTATAGTCCATTTTACCCAATTCACCCCTAAATACATAAAAAGCAAAGCCATGGGTTTATACCGTCTTTAGACATTACCCTTCTTTATCGACAGACTTCGCAGCCGGCTGTTAGACCCCTAAATACATAGTAAAACCTAATTAGAGCGATTAAAACTAATTCAAAGACAGGGGAATAAACCTAAATAGTACAAATTTACTCGAAAGACATCAGGAAAGTTTATTGTCATTGATTTAGTACCGTTATGAATTCACAATCGGTTCGTTTTGCCTGATATTCTCCTAGATTTACAAAAACGCATTCATTTGCTATTGCGTAAAAAAATCGTAATTATTCAACGACGGTGTCTTTGAAAAAGTTTATCAGTACAGCCCATCTTTTCAAACCAACAAGGTGATCTTATATTCATCTATCAGGGTGATACAAACTTTGGTTTTTTTGAATTTAGTCCAAAAAAATTTTTTTCTTCAGAAAAATTATAAAACACACTAAAATGTGTAACTGTGCTAAATATTGCAAATATATAAACTATCTATCTTTTGCTAGTTGAGCGGTATAATGATTTATTTAAAAAATACACTTAAAAATCAATTCTGCACAATAACTTCGCATCCAATTACAGTCACCCCAGTATTACGGGCCACCCAGTATTGTGGGCCAGTCTATACTTTACGTTAGTTTTATACATAGAAAACTAATATTTAACCATCGAGTATGAGTTTAATAGACAGAAGCAACATTCCGCTGCATGCTTGACAGCAATACACTTAGTTCCAATGCGCCAATTTTCCTAGTTTTCCGATAATTGTCAGTAGGCTCCAATCGACCGTTGATTTGTTGTTATTTTTGCAGTTGTTATAAAAAGTCGGTAGTGAATTATAAACTGAATAGCGGCGTAAATTTTTATGTCTGGGCGCAAAATGGATGGGAATCGAGGGAATAGGTATTTATTCATTGAATTACGGTGAAACCACCTAGAAAAATTCATTTTCCGCCTTAGTATACGATGGCCCATAATACTGGGAGCAAAATTAACTTTTCCCAGTATTATGGGTCAAGCATATAGATCAACAGTACTCGCTGATTTTGACTAAAATTGTAATTTGTTTTCAGTTAAACGAAAAAATGTGCAAGGAAAATCAATATACAGAAATTGAAGCACTATGATCCTGATATATTGCATCACGCTCTTGATCTAGCAATACAAACCAAAAAGTTCAGGAAGTTGCAAGGGATCACAATCTATCGTACAGTACAGTTTCGCGTTAATTTTGGAAACCATCCAAAACTAATACGCTAGGACCAAATACTTTTCCTCTTACTGACTTACTTTGCTTACTTACTTACTTACTTACTTCACTTAGTTGGCTAGCCGTCCTAAGAAAAAGCCTGATGAACAAAGTTTCTCCAATGCATTCGGTTGCGGGCCAACACTCTCCAATTCTTCGGACACCGTGTACTCTCCGCCAGATCTCGCTCAACCTAGTCTGACCATCTTGCTCACTGGTCATCTTATTCCTACCGGTTTTGAAGAAAATATTGTCTTTACAGAATAGTTGTCCGGCATTCTTGCAACTTGTCCTGCCTATCGTATCCGTTTAGCTTGTCGCTTTTTTATACTTGGTTTGTCATAGAGACCATTACGTTGATGAAGCCCTCTGTGTGATTCGAATGAACTTGACAATCCATTCGAAATCCGAACACAGAATTTAGTGCCATCCATCATAGTGGATCATCTCATCAGTTTGATGCGCTGATCCTGAAGGAGAAGCTAAAATTGAATCTAACCTTACCTCACTCAGCCAGTTGCTGAGCTCAGTACAAGATACAATAAGATCTCTAAATCGCGAGAATTACACACACACACACACACACACACACACACACACACACACACACACACACACACACACACACACACACACACACACACACACACACACACACACACACACACACACACACACACACACACACACACACACACACACACACACACACACACACACACACACACACACACACACACACACACACACACACACACACACACACACACACACACACACACACACACACACACACACACACACACACACACACACACACACACACACACACACACACACACACACACACACACACACACACACACACACACACACACACACACACACACACACACACACACACACACACACACACACACACACACACACACACACACACACACACACACACACACACACACACACACACACACACACACACACACACACACACACACACGAGTGCGCGCGTTTTTCTCGAAATAAAACCAAATTTGTTTCACTGACCCATAATACTGGGAACATTGACCCATAATTCTGACCAAGTTTTAAAGTGGCCCATAATACTGGGTATGAAATATGCTTACATTTTGTTGTTCTGCAAAAAAGTATGGGATTTTGGAACAAGATTGCCTACAGGACATCAATTTATGAAATATTTATAACCAATTAAGTTATAAATAAACTGTAAATTATTTAAATCTGTGTTTCTACCAATAATTTTATAGCATCACCACTGACCCATAATACTGGGATGACTGTAATATATTGCTTTCAACTGTTCTCCAAAGTTATTCATTATGATAAAATACACATTTGTTTTGAAAACTGTTTTTACCTTTGAGTTAAAACTAACTTCGCTTTAATCGCTTTAATTAAGTCATTTATGTATATGGGGGTAAACTGGGCAAAATGGACTATTCTTGCATTTCGCACAGTATGGAATGGATGGGATTTGATTCTTCTGATGTTTTGACAAAATTTGGAAGCTATTTGAGTTTGTTTCACGGGCGGCAAATCAGTTTTTATACTGTTTAATTAGCTTTTGTCATGATTTTTGGGCAATATAGGCAAAATAGGGCAAAATGGATCATTTCCCGAAGTCTGCGCAGGATGAAACCATCACCAATCAATTTCTTGCATTTTTTTACGTAGAAATATGTATCTTGTAAGATTCCAAACCAGCGGCTTCTAATTCTTGGGATTACGAGCTCGTTTTTGCCCATTGTGCCATGGTGCACACTACCCTGATCCGGGGGGAATCCGGAACCGATTCCCATTGAAAGGCATTTCAGTATAAGTAAAATATGTCATGTCGCATATCAAAAAACATCAGCATCATCACAAAATAGCGATTGGGGACCATCTCATGTGTCTCAGAGGTCACATGGTCGCTTCCGGGTCGCAGGGAGATTTTCTTCTCTGATCCAAGCACGGTACGGATTTCGAAGGAGTTTGTCCAGGACATAAAATGTGCCATATGGCCTCTGAGAGACATAAAATGGTCAACAATCGCTATGTTATGAAGTGCAGATGGTTTTTGATATGCGACATGACATATTACTGATGCTGAAATGTCTCTCTATGGAAACCGGTTCCGGATAGTCTCCCCCCGGATCCGGATGGCGCGCACCATGGGTTGTAACTGCAGCAAAGTAACTGATATGACCATAATCGATGATTTGTTAAAAAAAATTTCAAATACTTAGCAACATTATCTAAAAAAGTCGTGTCGCGGTCCCTCAAGAAACATCGCAATACCTCCGAAACCATGTCACATATGGCCATGATTTGTAGATATTATGAAAATAAAAAAAAGTTTTCGGAAAAATTCTCAAATTTGGTGAAATTGAAAGAGAAAAAAAACTACGCCCATTTTAGTAAATTTTCGGTTACTAAAAATGATGTAGACCTTAGAGGGGTTAAAAGAGTAAATTAAAAACTTCACGTTGTTAAGTTCTATGCCTTGACCAAAAATAAATACGTCAGCCAACGAAGAATTTTCATTATGAATCATCAACAACTTCCTTTACCTAGAACATATAGAGAAGAGTAGAGTTTTTATTGATTCATAATTGTGGGAATATATATTATTCTTCACAATTATGGATTATATATATTTCGCTTGATATCCTAGTTTTTTGTGAAATGCCTATTAATATAGAAGTATTTTCTGTTGAATACTAATTAAATCTAATAAAAACTTTCATTGTTATGAGTTTCGTGGTTGATAATCAACTAATAAACATCTTCTGAAAATGGAGCTCTTTCTTGGCGTAAGCCAGCAAAAGGCGATGAAATCGAACCGCAACAGATTTCATCAAACAAATCGGCCTCTCAAGAAACACATGTAGACCTAAGTAGACCTAAGAAAATAAATAAACCTAGATAGAGGTTATCTCCGCCTCGCAGTGGCCGGCACTTCCGACGGCGGGTCGCTAGCAATATTCACGGCCTGCGGCCGTCTCGCCCTGTATCATCTAGTGTTACTATTGATAGTTTTTGGTAGTCTTGTTATTATCTAATGTTTTATGGAAGAGTCTAAAATTTTCCGAGTTCGATTAGTTTTTGAGTTACGCAAAAATTTCTGTTTTATTTGTGTGAAAGTCCTTATCCTCCTCCTGTGGTAGGGTGAGGGGTCTCAAACCATTATAAAAAAAAAATCCTGCCACCGAAAGCTCCCACATGCCAAATTTGGTTCCCTTTGCTTGATTGCTTGAACCCCCCTTCTAAAGTGGGGAGGGGTCGTAATTCATCATAGAAAAAAACACCCACATGCCAAATTTGGTGACTGCCGGGTTTTTAAATGGGCAGATCTACCTCAAGGAATGTCTACAGAAGCATCTGCTACCTTTGTTGAAGCAACATAAGGGCCCTATGATCTTCTGGCCGGATCTTGCTTCGTATCACTATTCAAAGGATGTCCTGGAGTGGTACGAAGCCAACGGAGTCACTTTCGTACCCAAGGACATGAACACCTCCTCCCCCCCTCAATGCATCCGGAACTAAGGCCCATCGAAAAATACTAGGGTGTGGTTTGAAGCAGGTACAACGAAAGCATCCCGTGGAGGTCAAATCTGAGGAAGACATACGAAAAAGTGGGTTTCCGTACAGCAGAAGCCATACCCATATGTTGAATCAGAACCTTATGAGTGGAGTTAAGCGTAAGGTGCGAGCATACGGTTATGCTATAAAATTGAATGAAATAAATATGCCAAAAGCTTACTAATGGGTTATATTTTATTGTCTGAAAATTTGAAAAGGATCGCTCAAGTAGGTAATTTTCTACAGCTTTTCTTCCGTGGTGCAATTTGATGTAGGACAACCTTTAGCACTTTGTCAAAACAAATACACCAATATCATTTTTTTGAAACGATGGTTCTACAATTGATGAAGTGACGGTAGGGGAAAGAAATGAATTTTTTTTTTGCGGAAGGAGGGGGAAGAGTGGAAAGGTGAGGAGGGTGTGGGGGGGGGGATATTGGTAGCTACGCTTAACAAGTAGTCGTTTAGACTCCTACCTTTTGTCCAATGCTGGAAGGTGCAGGAGTCGAACCAAGCTATAATCTGAGATTATAACCATATTCGAACCCGCCAACACCTGCCAGGGCATGGGGTTCGCAGGTACTTGTACCTTTGAACCATAGAGGCGCTGGACAAAAGGAGACTGCAAAACCCACTTATCAAGGTAGCGACGCGTCCTCTTCTCCATCCTTCACCAAAAAAAAATTCATTTCTTTCCCCTATCGTCCCTTCATCAATTGTAGAACCATCGTTTCAAAAAAATATGACCGCATTTCAAGGTCAAGACTAAAACCATGAGATTAGTCTACACCAATAACACTTTTTTATCACTTCATGGAACTCCATTGTCATTATGGATAGAAAAAATGTCCAGCAATTTTGTTATGGGATGATTGTGACCATTACATGCAATAACTAAACAGTCAAGTCCACTAACCAGCATTCTGCAGTCCTCTCATTAGCAGATGACCTAATTGGTTTATCCTTTATCGCCAATACGTCATAAAATAGCTCATTTCGTTGACTGGAATATGGGTATTGTAAAGTTTTCAAAACAAGCGTGGATCGGTTCGTTATCATTCGACTGCTCTCAAAATAGATTTTGCTGGTATATTTCATCACTTTTTGTGCGATTATTCACCACTTTATTATTTTATCGCACCAATTTGAACAACAAAGGTCAACCAGTTATACTTTTTCAATGATTTGAAAATTTCAAAACAATATAGGAAAAGTTAGATTATAGTCACTTTAACCAGCTTGGGTCATGTATGACTTCTGTGGGTTTGGGATTTAAACCCGGGTCCTCGGCGTGAGAGGCGTGAATGCTAACCAGTACGCCGGGACTAACCCTCGGAAAAGTACTTCGAATATTGGCAAAAGTCTGGCGGAACACAAGGAGTAATGAATATTAAGAATAACTATGGAAAATAAACTATGCAAGTGCTTCACGAATTTTATGCAATTCCCGTGAATGAGACAAAGAAAGTGCTTTCCCTACCGTTATCTAGTGAGTTAAGTGAACATGATTTAAATAGATCATGTTGAGCGACGTAACAAGATCTGAAACGGCACCTTGAAGGCAACTTTGATCAGTATAATGCTGCGGTAATTATAGCAATCGCCTTGTCGAAGTCCCCTACATGTTTCAAACGGGCTTAATAACGCACCCGAAATCGTCACACAGCATCGAACACCGTCCATCGTGGTCCTAATCAGTCTTGTCAGCTTTCCAGGAAAGCCGCTTTCGTCCATAATTTCCTATAGTCCTTCACGGTCGATAGTATCGTAGGCAGCCTTGAAATCTATGAATAGGGAGTGCGTAGGGACCTGGTCCCTTCGGTCCATTGTCGATCGCCCCTCTGCATAACCGGCTTGATAACTTCCCACGAATCTACTTGGTAGCGGCAATAGACGACTAAAGATGATCTGAGAAAGCACTTCGTAGACGGCATTGAGAATGGTGATTACTTGATAGTTCAACAATCCAACTTGTCCTATGTATTGGGCATATTATTCCCTCCTTCCACAGCTCCAGTAGCTGTTCTGTTGCCCGAATCCTGACTATCAGCCGGTGCAGATAAGCAGTGCTGTAGCGTGACATTGTAGCGCCCTTGGCGAAAATCTATTTTAACGCCCCCTTGTTTCCAAGATTAGTATTTCTTCCAAGTTTATCATTTTTCCGTATTCGCCCTTTATCCAATATTTTGCCACTTAACGTATGTATTGAAAAAAATTCGGATTTCGGATGGTGATGAAAAAATACAAGAGATAATGCAATAAAACAAATTATCCATAAATCCTACGTTTATTAAGCCTTCTATAAAAATGATTTGACGCCCTGCCAGGTGGCTTTACGGCGGTTCACTGGAACCTTCTTGGATGCTAATCAAAAGATAGATGTCGGTATATTATTCAACTCTTTCGTGGCCTTGGTGGTCAGCTCCTTCTCGATTTTTGTCACATGCTCCGTTTGAGCTTCGCTTAAACATTTTTGATTGGTAGTAGTTGGGGAACGTTCGGAGAGTTGGTGATCGTCGGTACAACGTTCCGGTTCATCTCCTCTAGTGATCTCTTGTCATGAAGGACCAAGGCCAGAGCCGGCCAAAAGACTTGCTCGTTCTTTGCGCGATACTTATTGAAGAAGACGGCAACATCCGGTAGATACTTCGTACTGTATCTTCGTATCTCATTGTTCACCATAAACTCCGAAAAAACAACAGCGGCTTAAACATTCTCTTCTCGCTGATCGTCAGCCACAGAAGGATCTTCTTTGTAAAGATTTTCTTGACGTCGTCGCTTATTTTCTTGGTGGACGTAAAGTACTCGGTCCTCTGCCAGTCGTTGCCTCTCAACGTCAAGTAGGGTATGTTGCTACATCGTCGTAATTGCCTATTTCCGTCCTATCCAATACAAATTATTAAAAATATCAGCATTTTTTTTGACACACAATGCAAAACTAGTTACTCCCTAATATTTTAGTTAGTTGTTTATCATACGCGAGTAATCAAAGTGAGCTGAGATCTATTTAAATGCTTTTTATCATTAAAGAAATCCACCAGCCAAATTTCCTATGTTTTTTCGTGCGACGAAGAAGACAATGTCGACTAATCGTTTTAATTTCCGTCATTCATAAATGAAAATAACTTACGTAGAACATTGTCGTTATTCTACAGCCAGGAAAACTTGCCTGACCTGCAGAAATTTTGTAGAATCACATTTGTCATGCCGTCCTACACAAATACATGCGCGTTAGCTTCGTAAACATTGTTGTGATTTTTAGTTCGGATGATGAAAAATTTTGATGGACGGATTTTAAAACGGGTCGACGAATTTTAGAAATAAAGTCAGTTGCGCAATTTCAATAATATGCAATAGTGGCTTCCTCGCTTTTCAGTGATTTCAAAGTTCACGGATCGGAAGGTAAGTGTGTTTTAGTCAAATCAGCACAAGAACTTTTGGAGTATTTATTAAATCCATCCAACAAATGATGAAAATTAGAATGACTTTACTTATTACGACAGGAATTAGAAAAAAAAACCCTACTTTTCGTCACCCATTATGAACGCGACATTTTCACCAGCACCTTAATGGATGATTGCATGCTACTCAGACATAACCAACATTGACTGACGCTTTCGCAAAAAAATGTCCTTTCTGGCCCAGTACCTCACTGTTTAACCGGTTGCTCTGACCTTCCGGCCCAAGGCGCGGAACTATGAGACCACCTTGTTCTCGATCTTCAGTTTCTGATGCACGTTACGACCGTGCAGCACTATCGGGTGGCCGGAACCAGATTTCCGTTCAACGCTTTCGCCTATCTCGCGTGGAATGATGTTTTGCCAGATTGGATTTATTCAGCGGATTCGAAGTGCTCCACCATGTCCAACTTTTTCATTACGGGGTGAAACTGGCAGTACGAACAAAGCATCGAGCGTAATTGTTTAACTTTGTGCAATGGCTGTTGCATGCAAATCAACTGGTAGCGTGGCATGAAAATTCGCTCAGCCCAGCGTTTAATGCATATGTTATTGCTAATGGTTTACTGAAACGCATGCCCTTTTTTGCGCCCTCAAAAGCTAGCGCCCTAGGCGGGGGCCAGTCTGGCCAACCGCACGCTACGGCACTGCAGACAGGTAGCCAACCTATCCGGGCCCATCTTGATAAGCTCCGCTACGATGCCATCCTTGTTGTTGTTGAGCTGCTTGATGGCTTCGATCATTTCACCTATTGTGGGGGTCGGCACATCACCATCATCCGACGTACTGATTAAATCTTTCTCCCTGCTGTCTTGGTATTTCGTCCCCGCGTCATTCAGTTGCTCATTGTAGTGCTGCATTGTAGACCGACCTCAAAGCGTTGAGGTTGACGTAAATCCGAATCAACGGCGATTGATTTGCTAGACACCGAAACAGGGGCGGATTGGTCCACCGGGCAATCGGCCAAATGCCCGGTGGGCCCCAGTAAAAATTTCGTTGTTACACAAAATGAGATTTTCCAAAATTTTTATTTCAGTTAAACTCTTTCTACGACTCACGAATGTTCAATTGCTGGGGCCCCATGATTTATGAAATCAACCGATTTGATTATTGCAAATTCAGCCTCAAATGGGACTGTTGGGGCCCTGACCTTTAAACCAAAATTTCTATTTCAATTAAATTTTTTCTATGACTCACGAATGTATGATTGCTGGGGCCCCATGATTCATAAAATCAACCGATTTGATGATTGAAAATTCAGCTTCAAATGAGACTGTTGGGGCCCCGAACTTTGAACCAAAATTTCTCTTTCAATTGAACTTTTTCTACGACTCACGAATGTTCAATTGCTGGGGGCCCATGGTTCATGAAAGCATTTAATTTGAGCTGTTGGGGTCCAAGCTCCAAAAATATGAATAGATTCAATTCTGAGTATTTAAAAGTAGAATTAGTATTTCATCCGCAGTTATTTGACTACTTATAAATATTGAACTGTCGGCTTAAGCTCCATACTCAGTTTACTTCACTGGCGACGGTCCGTTATCGATCCTGCGCCGAATGAATTATGGTCCTACAGTACACAATCCTGGGCTATCTTTCTTCAAACCCCTCGAACACCAGCTGAACGTGCATCATCCTCGATAGCGCACATCTGTCAGTGCGATGTCTACTCCGAAGTCTACGGCCTCTTTTTGATTCTCTGCTTAAAATAATTTTGGCTACTCTTTTGTCGGGCATTCTAGACACGTGACCAGCCCAGCGCAGACGGCCACACTGTACTATCTTCATTATAACAGCATCTTTGCATTCTTAATTTAACTCGTGGTTCATGCGTCTGCGCTACACTCCATTTTGGGTTTTGCCAAACTTTACGCTAAAACTCCAAGCATTCGTCGATCAGCTTCTTTTAGCGTCCATGATTCATGTCCGTAAAGGGCCACCGAGAGGATTAGTGTTCTCTAGAGCGTCAGTTATATGCGAATTTGCAAACTAAGGAACTTCAGCTACAAAATGTAATGCCTGCGTAAAGGTCAATTCGCAGCTGCAATTAGTCGTTTTATTTTGCGACCTACATCGTTGTCACATGTCACGAGCATACCAAAATATATTCAGTTCCTCTTCGACACCAACACCATTTGGATTTCCACGCCATGTACTTCGTTTTGGCGGTGTTAATGGTAAGTCCCAATTTCTCAATAAATGAAGCCTTTAGTTCTTTCGCTGCTATACTTTTGATTTCGGTGATATCGACGTCATCCGCAAAATCAGAATTATTCTGATTATTATTCTGACTCATAATTTTTACTCATCCAGCGTCACACGAATCAACGTAACTAGTTCTGTGGGAAAACCATGTGCTAGCGTTAACTGTCACAGCTCATTTCGTTTGACTGAATCGTATGCCGCCTTGAAATCCATAAAAATATGATAAGTCTGCAAGTTGTACTCGCCGACGAAGAAATCAGCTAACGGACTCAATCTAAAACACAGGATAGGGAGAGCACCTTAAAGGCAAAATTGAGCAACGTAATGCCTCGATAGTTTTTACTTTCAAGTCGATGTCCGTTTCTAAAATTATGGGAAATGAGGCCAATCAACCACTCCTCCGATATTTATTTTCCTCCCATATGTATTCTGTTCCTGACAATGAGGTGGCGAATTGTTTCGTACAGCTGTCTGTTCCCCGTTTTTAGAAGTTCAGCCAGGATACCATCCTTTACAGCAACCTTACCGTTTTTCAACTCACTGATTGCTCTTTTGACCTCCTCCTGTGTTGGTGGCTCCACAGTTTGGCCGTCGCTCAAAATTCTGATCCTGTACCTGCTGATCTTCGTGTTTACTTCTGTATTCAACAGCGTCTGGAAATACTCTTCCACCTGGCTGCTATCGTCGTTTTGTCAGTAAGCAGGTTGCCAGCACTATCATTGCACGTCACGGGCATGGCAAAATTCTTGCACCTGACCGTTTTGTAGAAACTCCGTGTGTCGTTGCTGACGAACCTCTCCTCTGGACTAGCGAGCACGTGCTCTTCGTACTGGCGTTTTTAGACGGTGGTTTCTTTTTTCCGCAGCTCTACCAAGACGAACCAAAAAGATTCGCGTAGAGTCTCGAGCATTTCTCACAGTGGAATCGTGTGAAGAAATTCTACAGAGGATTCGGACAAATTACCTTGCTTATAGGAGAATCCAAGAGTTTAATCCCAGGAATAGATATAACTCGGCACGGGAATCGCCTACACTATGAACTGTTCTGTTCTGACGTGTAGACGCAGTAAGCTACACATATATATTGAACTATTGACATCCTATCATTTATCACGCAAATCAAATGAAATATTCACGCTGCGGCATATCCTCCAAAAAGGCCATGAATACAGAATTCAACGCACAATTATTTCATTGATTTCAAAGTTGCGTATGATACCATCGACCGTAAAATCATGGCCATTCTAACCTCGCAGGGGACTTTATCAACGTGATGGTCCCTCATGTGGGCTGTTCAACATGCCGTTACAGGATGTTATGAAAGGAGAAACATACAGGCACAATCTTCAGAAACTCTAGTTAGTTCGTCTGCTTTTCCAATGAAATGGATATTGTCGGTAAAACAGCATCTGTGGTGGTGGCTGAACAACCTAAAACTCAAAGTAGCGAAGATTGGGTTGAAGAAAAATGCGTCCAAACTAAAGTACCATGAACCGCTTATATGACGCACACGCTAAAAGCTGGTAACTCGAGCCGCTATGCTGCCCGTTCTCCCAATACTCGACACTCGACAGTGCCTGAGTCGAGTCGAGTTGCACGACATGACTTACAAAATAGAGCCCATATTTATTCGATTTACTGTCCTTGTAACGCTCCCAGTCCGCTTCTGCACCGGAAACGTAGCTCTATCTCTGCTGAGAGGATAATAAGAGGCAATGGATTGAATTTGCCTCCCAGTTGGCCTCGAGGTAAGATGCTGGCGTAATAAGCCAGTCGTCGTATGTTCGAATCTCGGCTGGGAGAGGCTGTTGAAATCAATAGGATCGTAGCAACTGACCCTGCAATTGTCCTGTATTCTAACAGCTGGCTGCGAAGTCTGTCGTATAAAAACAGAAGAAAACCTAGGCTTTGCTTTGCTTTGGATTGAATTAAATATAAGGCGAGATAACCATGGTCTTAGCAGTCCTCGAGATAAAACTAAAAATCAAGAGTTATTTTTAAACTATACCACTGACCAAAATTAGCCAGTGACAAAAATTACAGTATTTACCAGGGACAAAAATCAGATCAAAACAAAAAAGTGCATTCCAAAGAGAACCCGTGAAATTCATTGAGCTAACAATCAATGAAATTCTCTGTTAAAAATCATTGGACCCAATTTAATGAACGTTAATTTTGGCATATTGTGCCCATCGATGGCGTTTTAGTGTACACCTCGAATGAACTCGACCGTGTTATCAGCTAATACATCAGTACAACGTTAATCATAAGACAAACACTGATGATAGATATACTTATATTCTATAATATATTTTCATCGTTGTGTTAAGCGGTATGATGATATACGGTTTGCGGCAATTGTAAAAATCCAATCTGTAGCAAAAACACCAACATCGGCAAAGTTTATCAAATTCCTATGTTTATAACATTAGGAACAATACAATTTAAGTACAATTTGCGTTTAATACCACCACTGAAAGAAAGCGAAACAATCAGCCTAATGGCCTTAAAACTGTCCGAAATTCAATCAATTGCCGATGATGTATGTATGTAGCAAAAGCAACCCCAAACACTTAGAAACTGATAAAAGTGATTACGTTTCAATCGGTTGCGGTTGTAGTGGAAGCTAGCTGGGTAGGTACATACGAACATTACGAAGCATATCAGGTGTGCTTTGGCTTGTCGCAATTGCATTAGTCACTCGTTACCCTTGATAGCCTGAACTCGGTTCGGCCGCGTCGTGGAGAGCTTCGCGAAATTGCAAACCATTTCACCTTCCACACGGTTGAAGGTCTGTTGCTTCTGCTGCAGTTTTGTCTTTGGCTCCGCTCGATTGCAACTCATTCAACAACACTATCCGCTTTGAGCTTGGTCCGGTCTTGGCCTGGCACGTACGTACGAACGTACGTACATATGAACAAAACGAGGAAGTGAGCCAGTTAATGTGAAAATGGACTAATTTCGCTGTTTTCCCGTTTCGGAACTGTATCGTTTGTAGCGTTTGCTAGCTGCCCGCTGAGGCAGCGCAGTGGCCCGTAGTAGAGTAGTCAAGTGAAGTTGTGCACACAA
The DNA here is from genome assembly GCF_943734655.1 of Sabethes cyaneus. Taxonomy (NCBI): domain Eukaryota; kingdom Metazoa; phylum Arthropoda; class Insecta; order Diptera; family Culicidae; genus Sabethes; species Sabethes cyaneus. Next base: position 57,215,337 of record NC_071354.1, read on the forward strand.
TCGACAACCTGATCCAGCGCTGGTGATAACGAGGAAAGTCTCTAAACAAGCTGCTACTGCTGCTGGTATTCTGTATTGTCAGCGATTGGAGAACTTTCTGTCTTTCTGACGTGGTTGCGCGCTGGTTCCGAGTTACTAAACACGTTCGTGACCGAAAAAGACAAACATACAACAGTGGCTGTAAGTGTTCGGACTAGTGCTGGGGATGTTCAATTAAGTGTGAATTCATCCGTGATATCCACGATTTTGTGTTGTGAAATTGTGAGATTTTTTGGATTGTAAACTGTTGTTATCGTGGTATTTCTATTGAAAAGTGACTAGTTATGTGATGTGAAACCGTAAACATTAGATTATTTTTATGAATCATGACTTATTAAGTAAAAATGGCGTTAAAATCTTGTTACACTAGTGTAAAAAGTTTCCCTTTCCGAAAAAAGATTAGTGCGCTGAAGTGAGGAAATTGAACTGAATTTTTCATATTGGCATTAGGATCGGAACGAGTTTCACGCTCTTATATTGTATCATTGTCACAGAAGTAACCATTCTTGAAGGATTTACTGGTTTTGGCATTTATTGAGTTGAAGCAGATCTAACAATGTCGTAATGTGCTTCGTATTTTTTAACCTCATTATCCATTTATTGTGAACGAGTGTAAATTTTTATGCGTTTTTAGCTATACCATCTTTATTGCGCATGACTGATCTTCTTTTGTATATGCAAACACAGCTCCATTCAACGATTTTTTGCTTTTCAGCCAAAAGTCATTATAGTATGATTCTTAAAGACACCGTGATTCATCGATTCTCGTCTGTAAATACTAGTACAAACAGTTCAATAGTGAAGACTTGGAAGTACGCAACAAAAAGCGTAAATAAAAAACGGTAACTGTCTCAAATACTGAATAGTATCTCTTAGAACTTATTTATGCACTTAACGATATTGGCATGTTGCATGTTTTCAATCCATTCTCGTGCTAAACTAACAGTTTTTAGTATTCCGTGATTCATAATTGAACACCCCAACTGTTCTGCCAGCAACAAAGAAACAATTCATTCTCAGTTGTTACATAAATCAAATAGAGTAAAATAATTCTTTCTCCGCCTTCGCTTCTGCTTCGATCGTTTACAGTGTGTTTCGGTTCTACGGAGAGCTTCGAAGCAACAACCACAACAACAATAACAACCACTGCAAAATAGTGCTGCTAATTACTGCATACGATAATGAGCAAACCGGCAGGCACTGCGATTAAGTCAAATCGCATTTCGCGCGACAGCGGCATTTGCGTGGAAGACGGCGGCCGGAGCAAATCGCCCCTGGGCAGTGATAGTGCGGTGAAAAAGCGATTTCCGGCTGGAGGAGGCGGTGCACTGCTAGTTGGCAAACCGGCCGGACGGTCGTCTTACGTTCGTCGGTTAACGCAACATTTCGAAAATTTGACCTGCCACGATGAAAGCGACTGCAGCACGCCGACCTCATCCACCTCCGAGGAACAACGCTTGTCGGGGTCTTATCATTCCGACTGGAATTTAACCGCACCGACGGGGGGCGTAAGAGAAAAAGTGAAGGCAACAGCGGAAGTTGAACAGCAAGTGCAAAGTGTTGATGAGTGTGATAAGAAGGGTGGTCCGAAAATGGATGCCGCAGTGGCAGTGATTGAAAATATTTACGAAGAAATTTTAGTTGGTAAGAATGCTTCCTCCAAATTTAGCGTTAGGCAACAGATGCAATTCACATCGGCGGTGGAGTTCGACGATATCGATCGGTCGGGGGTTCACCTTGAGGGCGATACTAAGGCCGAAAACGTTCACCGTACAGATAAGATAATGAAGGCCGTACACCACAGCAAAGCGAACAGGTAAGAAACGAGTGTCACCGTAGTCCTGAACTGATAGCGTGCTATCGGTTGGAGTTTATTTGGGTTATCAATGACTTTGCCTATAGATATAGTTGGTTCACTATCATTAATATTTGACCCATTGAAATTCAGTATCGAAATAATTAAGTTTTAAATATTTTGAATTTTTGCAAATTTTTAAATCCAACTCTCTACTTAGTTTTTTTTAATTAAAAGCTCAAATAAAACATGCTAACTGCTAACAGAAAAAAATTGCAGTCGATCATTTGATTTTAAATGTGCTTTTTTCGGGGCGCGCCACTTTGAGGCAGCAGCTATGTTCAAAAATTTGGAATAAATAACATAAATATAAAGTTTCGCATGTCTCAGTCACCAACAGCGTAATCGCAATGCAATGCAAAATAAATATTTATTTCTTTACATATGCACATTTTTTGCTGGATATACAGTCAATCCACAATCATGGGTCACACACAATTGTGGGTTAGCTGCTTATTTCCGTTTAAATATCACCTAATAATTGATCAAATTATTAGTGCTACTCATGAGCTACAATTTTGTCAATCAATTAGTAAAAGATTCATGCATAAAACAGCAGTTATAGTTAAAATGACCCATAAAGGTGTGTGACCCATGATTGCGGACTGACTGTATAGAGGAATTAAAATGAAAATGCAAAACGCAAAGTGTGTCTTCGGAAAAACCTTCGTTTGTGAGGCTGATGATGATGTTGATAATAGCCCGCCACTTACCCCGTACATGGGAATTAGGCGAATTTACCTTATTAGATATGCATATCGTGCTTTCTTTCATTTGTTTTATAAACACTTGTTTTTACACTTGTTTTCGTTTGCCATGTTGTGTTGCACAGCTGGCTCGAATTAATCATTATTATCCTCCTCTAGCTGTATCGATATCTTTTTCTGCTGATGCTACTACCAGAAGTATTGACACCAGCACTAATTGAGAAAGGAATCTCAACCTCCACCAAATTGATTTCTTGACTTTACTTGTCGGCAATGTTGCTATTCATCGATACAAGCACTGATTCGGTTCGAAACACACTCAAAGGTGATTCCATAACGTAAAATTCTCTGGCAATGCTTTTCTAGCTGAGAATTATTTAATGCGAGTGAGAGAAAAGCGAATTACCACTCTCTCTTTTTCATGCAATGATTTGATCGCTAGTGATGCCAATCAAAAACGAATACATCGCGTTTTGACTCATCGCGATGAGTAACTTTGATTTATCAATTCTGGAAAACAGGCAAAAGCGCTATCGGATATTGAATTATACCGTCAAAAAACATGTACCTAACATTTATGTTGGTTTTTCAGTTCGACTATTAGCACCTGAGGTACTTGGAATATACATTTTTGCGACATACATAAATGCACTTCAAAATATCAACGTTCTTCTACTCCCAGAAGACTTTTAATCTCATAAACTTATTTTAACATGCTATTCATAATTTTTCAACATTCACGTTGAGTGCACCAGGATCAAATTTTGAACAGTGGCCGACGATATTTTTATTATCAGCCTTCATCGTTAGTCACACAAGAAGTAGATGTATTATTTTTCATAGCTTCGAACCTTCGAGGCACCAACTAATTATAATAATATTGCACCAAGTTTGCATTTCATTGAAACTAAATCTTGAAACCATTTTGTTTGTCCGTGTGCCGCTTGAAGTTACTGGTTGTATATGGCGTTGTAAGTATATTTTGATGTTTGACAAGTTCACAATTATTATATGTGATACGAATAACGTTTTATATTTGAACGAGCAATATTTCTTTTGTAATTTCTCAAAAAATATGTTTGTTTACGTTTCATCGCAAAATACATTCTCGGTTGGATGACAGCGATTAACGATGATTACCGATGAGTGTAAGGCAGAGATACCGAGCGAGTATTTTCGAGCGTAATCAATTCATATTTTGCTCACCAGTTTTTGCGTCGGCGATTCATCGCGAGCAATCAGGATACGATAGAATTGCCAGTTGATAAGATTTAAATCGTTGATGAGCAGGTGATGAGCCTTCATCGTGATGAAAATTTGGAACATTGCTTGTCGGTTACTTGACAAGATTAATGTGATTAATTAGAAACGCAATACTGAAGAAGGTTTTTGCTTAAACATTGGTGAATAAATGCCGTCGAATGTACCGATTAGAGGACGTACCTGCTCACCCGCATGGAACACTTGCAGGTGGCATTGGGAAGATTGAAACGAGTAAGATTCACAAACATGACGATTTTTGTAGCCACTCTAACTCAGAAAGGGGCATCTTTAACTTCCTCTTTTTACCCTGTCTTAAAAAATACAATTTTTTTAAGTTTTATTATGGACAAGCCAGAGAAATTAATAAATTCCGCTTTTGTCAAAATTTCAAAGTTGTCCCCTCGGCTCAATGATTTTGAATGATCAAAATATCATAACTAGTTCCCTGTATATCCATATACAATGTACGAGAGGATGACCTGGAACTATATAAGGTACCCCGGGGTAAGTAGGAATACAGGGTGTATGGGAACGGAGATCAATAACTCGCTTCAACCATACTTTCTCCAACTGAACCATTCTAGAAATTAAAGATACAACTCCAACGCCTATATTTAAATTACAGACTATTTATAATTGGTATTCTAAACGCGTTGTATGTGTATACGTTGATGCGGAAATGCGTTGTAAGTAGGGCGGTACTGGGCGTTTTTTTGGTGAAAACCGATATTTCGGTATTAGCGTAGAAAATACCGGTAATACGCTCAGCGATTTATTTTCCTTGCTAGAACGAAATTTTTGTTGCCAACGTTTCCAACAATTTAAAAAACTCCCATTTTCATCGAAGTATGACGAATGGCTTTAAGCCGCAGCAAAAGTTTTCCTTCATTTCCTTCAAATTTGTAGCAGGGAAGCCCACTTTTAATTATTTTCAAAACCCCGCTATTCTAGCTTCCAGCGGTTCCTCAGTCTCTTCACGAACTTGTCCAGAACCCTTGCATAGCTTCATCGTCTTTATCATCGTTCACATATACCTTCTCTTCTCTGTTATCAATCCCACTATACGCAGATATTGATTTGGAGCTACTTGTTTAATGAATGTATCACTCGAAAGGCTTAGAAGTATTTCAAATTTTTTCAGGGCCCAGCATCGTCGAAACAAATAAATGAAGCTGATTTTCTATTACCTTCGCTTCATACATGAAGCGACTAGTTTTATTTGTTGAACAGAACGTTTCAAGCAAGCTTCAGCTAAAGTTAGTAACCATTTCAAATGACGACGACTGACAGTCGGACACGGTCTGTCGATGTTGAGTAGGTTGATGATAATAGGCGTTAAATTGTAGGAAATGTTACTCAAATTCAATTTAATTGTATTCAAAGTTGATATAAAAATATAAAACTTTAAAACCGGTCGTCATAATGAAGTGAAACCCGTTTGATTGATGCCGATGAAAGCCAGTTTTGAAACGAAGCGGCACTGCTTCAGTTGAAACTGAGCTTCATTGTTGAGTGACGATTTACTATTATAATTGACGATACCGTGCGCTGATCATGTTTCCTAAATTCGTAATTTGAGAGTTTGGAATAATTTAGAAACTTTGAAATACCCAGTTGTTCAAAAATAAATTGAAACGCGACGTCTGGTTCATACAATGAAACATTTTTACAACAAAGATGCTCTACTGTGCCTTAAACAAGTTCAAGAGCTATAATTATTTGACCCACAATTTCACCCACATTTTGGACCTGGAGAAGATTTTGGGTCACAGAGTTTTGATCACAGTTTTTAACCACCAACCAGATTTTGCATCAGATACCGGACCTGGACCATATTTTAGACCTGGACTATATCGTGGACTACATTTTTAATCAACTTTTGTTTCATATTTTAGAACATATTTGGACTAGATATTGGACCAAACTTTGAATCACATTTTTTATCATAATTTGGAAGGGTCTTGGAGCTAGATTCCAGACCTACAACAGATTTTGGATCAAATTTTGGACCACATTTTTGACAGATTGGAACCAGCTTTTGGACAAGATTTTGGATCATATTTTTAAACCACATTTTAAACCTTATTTTTGATCAAATTTTGGATCAGGTTCTGGCCCTGAACCAGATCTAGGAGCTGCCTCAGATGCTAGACCAGATTTTAGACCATATATTTATCAAATTTAGATCAGGTTTATGATAATGTTTTGGATCACATTTTTCATCAAATTTTGAACCAGATTCTGGACTTGCACCGCATTCTAGACCTTACATGTTGTGGCCCTTACTTTGATTCTGGACCACATTTTTTTCAGATTTTGAACCAGATTTTGAATCAAATTTGGGCCTAGATTCTGGACCTGAACCGGAATATAAACCAGATTTTGGGCCTCATTTTTGATCAGATTTTAAGCCACACAGCACACACCCGGTTTTGGATTAGGGATTGAGCCAGATTCTGGACCGGATTTGGACTACATTTTCGATTAGATGTTAGCCATGCTGCATCTGAACCAGATGTTGCACCTCCATCAGATTCCAGATTTTTGGCCACATTTTTATCAAATTTGGACCAGATTTCGGATGATATTTTGGATCCCATTTTTGATCCGTTGTGAGACCTCATTGTGAACCACATTCTAGACCAAGGCCAGACTGTGGGCCTGGACCTGATTCCAGCCCACCTTTTTATCAAATTTTGAATAAAATTTTGGACCAGATACTCAATCTGGGACAGATAATAAGCCAGATTTTTAACAATATTTTTGATCACCTGGTGCCGATTTTGGACCACATTTTTAATCGGATTTTAAACCAGCAACCAGCCTTTGGGTTGGATTTTGAACCAGATTCTCGGCCTATTTTGCATTTGAATTATATTTTATCAAATTTTGTTCCAGATTTTGGAACAAATTTGGACTAGATTGTGGACCATGTTTTAAACCACATTTTTATCAGACTTTGGATCACATTTTGGACCCACACTCTAGACTTGGTTCCGGATCTGTAGCGTGACGTTTTGACGGCCTTGGCGAAGACCCGATATGGTACCCCCTCGTTTCTTAAATCAGTGTTCTTTAGAAGTTCTATTAGACTGTCGGATATGATTCGTACAACTCCCTATGTATAGTGCATCGCCAAACTTGAGACTCTTGAGAGTGCCTTACTGAGATTAAGGCCGTGTTTAGCGCCCCCTAGAGCTAACACCCTTGGCGGGGGCCAGTCTGGCCAATTGCACGCGGGAGCCAGTCTGGCAATTGTGCGTGGGCACGTTGTACTCCCGATATTTCTAGAGGATTTGTTCGAGAATAAAATTTTGATCCGTAGTAGTACGAGCCATATAAAGCCCGCCTGGTACTGCCCTACAAATCCTAGGGTATGCTATATTCAGTAATGTTGTGTATTTTTACTATTTGTACAACTTTGTAAAACAGGAAAAAGTCATACAACAACTACAAAAACAGCTAAAATAGAAAACTGATGTTAACGATTTTTAATGTATGAGAAATAGGATTTTTCGGTCTTTACACTTAAGTACTTTTTTACACGGTTTGTTTTTTCGAGTATTAAGAACGGAGCAACTTAGGGACCATTCATTTATTTCTCAATAATTTTGGGAGAGGCCCGACATTCGTCACATAGTTTGTAAATGGTTCCTAAGTTGCACCGTTCTAGAGTAATTGAAAAAACTCTAATGCGCATCAAAAAAGATTCTGGGCCAGAGTGCTGTGCGTCGACCAGCGTGATACTGCGAAAATGTTATAAATTCTGCCAAAAATTTGATGTACACCTAATGCACCTGTTACGTTTCCTTAACACTATGCATTTCAACCGATTTTAAATTTGTTTCGGATTAGAGATAGTTCCGACTTCAAATTTATGTCGGGTTGTTCGGAAATAACTCTTGAGAATGAGCGCTTCCAATTCATTCTGGAATGTAATTCTTCACTTTTAGAATTACTGCGTTTTAGGACGCAAAATATTCACATGACATATGAAACTATTTCTTTCCAGAACGCTACGTTATTTATTCGGCAGCGTCGGACAGCAACATAAATTTCTCTTTTGAGACAATTAAACCTTTTCAAAGGCTGTACAGTAATTGAAAATAGAATTAGATTTTCTCACCAAACAGGCAAAGCAAAGCTAAACCTAGGTGCTACATTCCATTATCGAAACTTGAATTCCTGTTTTAATGCGACAGACTTCGCAGCCAGGAATTAGAATACAAGACAATTGCAGGGCCAGTGCTATGATCTTATTAACCCTAACAGCCTCTCCCAACCGAGATTCGAACACACGACGACTGGCTTATTAGACTAGTATCGTACCTTGAGGCCAACTGGGAGGCAAACATTAATTGATATCAAAACTAGATGAAGGATATTTTCCGATAACTTTTCTGTCACAGACTTCGAGTTTGTACAAAAATAATGCAGAAACCAGACCACCCACCGTCGTGACGTAGTTCTACGTCAACAATGGCGTCGTGTCTTTTATCACAACCTATCTGATTTTTAACATTTATTTAATCAATATTTTCTTTAAAATTTCTTTTTACCATTATTATGTTTATGTTCTCTTTTATATACTTTTCTTTCCTTAAATCGTGAAACAATTTTGAACCGGTAAAATTTCCATTTCGTGAGATATCCGTTTTCCGTTCATAAACGTCAAATTGAGGTTCTGCAGGTATTAGAAAATGTGGGACCTGCCACAGTACAAAATTTTTCTGACTTGGGAATTAATCCACGATCCATTGTCATGGAAGCTTCAACTTACGGTTGAGTGTCAATATATGATTCCAAAGATTTCGACTCTTCGTAAAAACACCACTCTGAGTCTTCTGAAGCAGCCGCTCCTGACCGGGCATTTTCTTCCGCTCTCTTGTGTTCGTGAACAAACCGATCGTGCAAGCTGCTCCATCGTTTTTTCACTTCTTCGACTGAAATAGAAAAAAATGAAATGTAGGAAAATAAACACAATCCAAAGTTACTTTCTGTCTCTAGCTCTGCAGCAATTTTACACCATTTTTGTTCCTTCGATGAAGAGATTTTATATTCACCTGAAGATTTTGCGTAAGTAATCAGGTTCGATAAGTTTCACTTCGAAACAATCTAGGTATTTTAGCTGCATTATTTTTTCCTGTCATTTTCGGCGCTGTGCTAAATTCCAAAGATTTAGAAAATTAGCACAACGTCAGCGTTTTAGTAAAGGGTTGTCTGTCCAAAAGCGCTTTATTGTGAATGTACGCATACTAACGTGCCGCGTTTCAAACAAGAGGTGAATTTTAACGCTGACACTGAAGTCGCATTTTTTGCGCTTAAAGTTATGAATTACATAAAGAACTACGGTCTATTAAGGGTTTTGTGCCTTGTAAACTTTTCATGGCAGCGTATGCTCCTTGTATAGCTTGTAGTGAATGACAAAGTAGGCTACATGAAAGTACCGACGTAACCGTAAAGTTTCTGTTTATAATCTCTACATAAAACCAACTAAAGGGCGAATGTTACCAATATAAACAAAATGAAGGAGACCAAGATTAGTATAAAAGAGGTTTGCTAATGTATCAAATTTGTTAATCGGTCATACTGGGTGTTACCCTTGATCACCTGTTTGTTAATATACAAATTAGAAACATGTTCCGTTTTTTTTGACTGCTCACATTCACTTAAAATAACACAATCCCGGAGGGATTCTGGATTCACCCTTATTTTTGTTTTTGTTCGAATGATATTCGTTCGAAACTTAAACCAATTCATATTCTTGTTTGAATGCTCGTTCCTTTTGTTCGTTCGAATACGAGAATAGTGCTTCCCGATTCGTTCGAAGCAAACTATTCGTACGAATGCAGGATACGGCCGTAAACAAGAATAGAGGTGAGGGCCTCGATATCCTTACATGTGATGGGCCTACCATCTCGGATTTAGCGTCCTTCACGAGAGAGTTGATGATTCCGTTACCCGTGGCGAGTCAAACGCTGTCATGAGGCGCTGTCAAACGCTCACAAGGTCGAGGAAATTTTGCCCACCTTGTAGTGGAATCACCGTCAACAGGCACTCCTGGTATGGGAGCAAACATTCAAGGCCAGCGAGGTTATTGCTCTTGCCAACACTTATCGTCTGCATGAGTGCTTTCTATCTTGTCAGCGTAACCCTAAAAGTGCCGAGCCAACCGGAGGAATTCATAAAGCTAGCTGCCCTAGGTAATTGATAAAGCAAAATAGATCTTGTTAATCTTTAGCATGCCTTTTTAGTGTTCGACATCGGAACGAAAATTGCAGTCCGGGTTCCGGTCCGGTCCGGTTAAAAGGCGTTATTCCGACTATAAAGACTAATAATCCGGTCCGATTTGGCTCTGTTCAAGTTTCGGAACCGGAACAGAGCCAAATCGGACAGGAATAAAGTCGGAATAACAAAGTTCGTGCCGATTTTTACCGGACCGGACCGGAACCCGGACCTCAATTTTCGTTCCGATGTCGAACACTTTGCCTCTTTTCGAAATACTGACGTATCCTTCCTTTTAATGCGTCACAATTACAGAGCATAGGTTTCAAGATTTCGCTCTTGGCATTACTCAAGGGACACATACTTAGTGTATTGTTCGAAACCGAGTTTTCAAAGACGATTTCTTTGAAGGACATTGTCCAATCCCTGAACTAAAACTGAAATAAAGCTGCTAATTCATTGAAGTTGTTCAACTTCTAAATTTCAGGTTTGGAGTTTAGTTACCATTAACGAAATTAAGATAATTTGAAAAAGCATTCGATAGCGCCACGATAATTTGCCATTTATTATTCCCAGTCGAAATGATTCATTCGCATTTCTACGAACCGCGCTCGGCAGCTGTGACGAACGTGAGCTCCACCCTTAAGTTCCAAGCCTTATCACAGCGCAGCGCGACAGTCTGTGAGGCGATTAATTGTTATCAGGAACATACCATGCGGCAGGTCGTATTTGAGGAAGCTTTTCTTCTGTCCTGTCTGGATATTTATTTAGTATTTATCATTTGTTTTGCACTCTGAAACTGCAGCTTAGAATTTTTTTCTGTACCATATTTTCAGGAATATAGAGTTGGCAAAGGAAGCTACGGAATCACTAATAGTGGCGGAGGCGAGAAATGTGCCTCTAACAAGCGAACCCGCTTATGACGATCACTGTTACGACGATGATGATGATGATGATGATGACGACGATGACTTTAGTGACTCGGATTCTTTCGATTCAACCGATGATGAGGAACATGCAGTCATTGACTCTAGACCCGACTCAAACTCTTCTATCAAATCCGAGTATATGATCACAATTAAACAAAAATTATATTTGAAAATGATTTTTCGACTTTGAAATTGTAGACGCATTACCAGCATTATGAGGGAACTACTGGAGAACGAAGAAAATTATGTCCAAACACTTGCCAAAGGTATCGAACACTATGTTAGTGTAATGAGTAAGAATGACTTGCCTCTAGGATTGCGTGGACAACGGTTTCACATTTTCGGTAACATCGAAAACATCTATAAGTTCCACAAAGAAAAGTTCCTACCAAAGTTGCGTGAAAACCGAGCGAGTATTCAAGGAATTGCCGAAACTTTTATCCAATTCATCGAACAGGACCGTTTCTACTGCTATATCCTGTTTGCTCTCAATCGTCCGAAATCGGAAAGGATTTGTAACAAAAACTTGGAGTTTTTCCAAGTAGGTAGACCAATGTTTTTCTTGAATTTTAATCAATTACTAACGATACTGTGTCAATTTTAGGAACGCCAGAACGAAGTTGGTGATAAGTTGGGACTGAATAGCTTTCTCCTGCAGCCGATTCAACGGCTGCCGCGATATAAGCTACTGCTAGCGGAGATCAACAAGGAAGTGCTCAAACTGATAGCCGACTGTTTGCTCACCTCAGTCAAGGATGAAATCGGTATCCTCTGCAAGGCAGAAAAGAGGCTTGAACGTTTCATTGACGTAGTCAACGAGGCTATGAGTATCAACGATATTAAAGAGTGCTATGAAGTAAGTGTTCCTTTTTTTATATGTTACCTTCGATCAAATGGTAGTGCCAATTGACCTTCTACGTGCTGGAAGCAGGAGACAAATGCGATGCAAAAGGAACTGATGAACCCATTATCATTAGCTTTCAATATCTTCAACCAAGTCGTAGACTTGCCTCCGGTGTTGATTCTTAGGGCTAGGAATAGAAGAAACCCGGCGAAAAATAAGCCAGTGAGTTGTAGATTCTGTGTAAATACGATCATTGTCAGTGTCAGTGTATGTTCTGGTTTCGTGGTCAAGGATTGTTACGTCCGATGAATTTAATGATTCGAAAAACAATGTGCTCTATTTACTGAGTATGCTAACGTATCTTCAAAGTGAAATGTTAAAATTTTGATCGAGATTTTCATCTGATCAGCTCTCCGTTTACAAAAAATTTTCGAAATTATTTTCGAACTAAAGATTGAATGGTTTTCTCTGCAGTGTGTACAGTGAAACACTTTTTTCCAAAAACTTGTATTTTTTTATGATTCCCATTGACTCACTGTTCCTGCTGTCCAGTGCGCGGAAGCCATTTCATGGGAAACCTATCTGTTACAACTTATTATTCACTAGCTCATAAAAATATTTCAAGATTTGTTGAGGAAATCATTAACTAGGTGAACAATAGATATCTCCTGGCATAGTATTATAACTGTGTTATATTTTATGTCAATGACAAAATTTATCGTTAACAGATACCTGAATTTTTGGTTAGAGCTGTGAATTTTTGAAATTTTTTATACTTTTGGATATCTTATAATTATTTAGCATAGCATAGACAACCGTACACATCATGGGTGGCTGATATGATGTACTCGTAAGTACACCATACACCTAGCCATGTCCTTACGATTGTAGAAATGGGCACGTTAGTTGACCACCTACTTTAAGAGGATGCGCAGAAACTCACGCAATCTTCATAGGTGTTCTTGTAACCAGTATATATGATATGAATAAAATGTTAAAAATAAAATGAAATGAAGCATATATGGGAAAAATAGAACAATCTCACCATCAATCCTTCGAATGAAAAAAAAATTGCGTCAGTTTCCATCATCTAATATCCAATAATTAATTTAATTTTTCCTTACGATATCCATGTGCATTATTTAAGCTTGTTACTGTTAGAGTCTTAATTGTACAATAGGCGGTGCTTGAGCTAAAACGAAACAAATAATTAAAATAACATATTATACTTAGATGCTACCAAGGCCGTGTGGCTCAGCCGTCTGCATCTGGGAACCTCTCGGCATCGCACCTCCTAGCTTAGCTACTCAATAGAGTATTACCGGGTATGGCCACGTGGAGGCGCTAGGTAGGAGCTAGGGCTGGCAAAAGCTATGTTGGTCGCTTTCTCGTTTGCCTTATCCATTTCATACCCACTTTTGGATATCTTATAAGGCCATTGCAAATAATTTCAAAAGTTTTTGTCACCGCCCCCCCCCCCCCCCCTTGGAAATTGGCTTGAAAAATCGAGGGGCAAAAAAATAATTTATAGGATATGAGTTAATTTTTTTTCATAAAATTAATTGTCTGTAGGTTCTACAGCCTGAATAACTCGAAAAATGAGTGTACGAGTTGAGTTAATGCCTCTAGCACGAAACAGAAATGAAAATTCGAACAACGGAAATTCCGAAAAACGGCAGAAAATTTTTTTTCCGTTTTTGTCTTTTTTCGTAGATTTTCGCATAGAAAATAATAACGTCTATATTAAAAGCAAGTATAGATTTGGTTTTCACGTTTAAACTTTAAGTAAAAATGTCTCAAATCAATATTTTTTTTGCTCGATTAAAAAAATCTCTTTGTTCTTTTTTCGCTCCCCCCTTCAGTGGCCCAACACCGGAAGGACAAAAACTTTATAAAATATTTGTAATGGCCTAATTATTTCGCCGAGAATTTGAATGGCGGCGATTGTCTCAAACCAACACTTTTGGATATCTAGAATTAATTGAATACAATTATTGTAATGTATCGCAAAAAAAATCTCTCATTTTGAATTTGGCGATTTCTTATGAGCTTCTTCTTTTCATTATGTGGTTTTCGTATCTCAGTCTCCAGCTTCGCAATTTAAATTGATAGAAAATTTCTGTAAACAAACCAAAGGTGCACCCATGAGAACTATACTTTTACTTGTTCAATATAAACTTTTGAAAAGCATAGAATGTACTATTTTTTTCCTTGTTGGGGACCTTGGACCACTGCGACCAGTTCTTTGATCTATTGTGGTGTTAGAATGTACTACACAGTGAAGTCTTTATTACGCGGGGAATATGTTTCCTATGAAAATGTGTGAAAAATGCTCCAGTGTATATTTTAATTTAGATTTTTACGCGCATTTTGGAATAATACGTAACCATTTATCGAGGGATTGCTTCGTTTGTGCTGGTGGGAAGCTTTTTGAGCTTATTGTTCTCGATTTCTTATCGTTTAATTTTTCCGGCTACATTGATGATACTCAGCACGACTAATGCCCAAATGATCACACTGCCCTTAGTGTCCTACACACCTTTTGTAGCCTATTCGTCGCAAACACATCTTCTAGTTGATGCAATCCTCTAGTTGATGGCGCACCAATCAAAATTGATCTTATCGCGGCTACTTGTCAAACCGCAATAAATCTTGTAGTTTTAAAAGCTTTAAAAGCTATTTAAACGGTAACACCCTGACTAGGATGACCACACATTCTGATTTACCAGGACATGTCCTGTTTTGGCATGCGTTGTCCTGGTGTCCTGATTTACAGTGAAAAATCCGTATTTTCAAAATGAAATCCTTCTTTACTGAAGAAATTGAAGGCAAAAATCATTTATTTTTTAAGTCCTGTTTTCGTATGATGATGTCGGTCCCTCACGAAACAGGTTATCTTGTCCTCACAGATATCCCGATGCTCGATTTTACATATTCAGTTTCGTAGCATATTAGCATTGTAGCATAGTTCTGACTGTCTGACGGAGATAGACCCAATGACGAGAATGAAGCCATCTACGTGCAGCTGGAGGTACATACATGTTATTCGCCAAGGGACATCAGGATTGTCATTGAGATATAAAATAAATGTCCAGGTCGGTAGCGAATATTGGCGTAGCTAGAGGGGGTTCCTAGGGAACCAGGCCCTTTCAAAAAGTTTCACCATTGGAATTTGAAAGCCGGAAAAATAGTTCCCTCCTAATTTTTCTCGCACAAAACGCAAACGCACTGACATATGATAGGGACGAGGGAGGGAATCTAATCACAAACGAGCGCGAGATGGTCTTCAAGTGGGAGCAGTTCAACGGTGAATACCTCAATTGCGAAGTTGCCAAAGGAGGTGGAACGGAAGTCAACCTGGGAGTACCCATGGAAGATAGCAATATCGCAGAACCTGATCTCTTAAAAGTCGAGTTACTGAAGACTAATAAAGCCGCTGGTAAGGACCCTCTACCGGCAGAGTTTTATGAATATGTCCAAGAAACGCTGGCAACGGCTCTATTCTGGGTAATTTCCAAGATTTGTGAGGAAGAGAAGCAACTGATGGAAATGGATGAAAGGAGAGACCTAGCGTTGGTAAAGCCGCCTACAAGGTATTCTCCCAGATCTTGTTACTCCAGCTGTCACCGATAGCATGGTTTCGTAGGGAATTACCAGGCAGGCTTAAACGGGGCTCGTGTAACTACTGACAATATTTCTACCATCCGACAGGTCTTGCAGAAATATCGGGAGTACAACGTGCCTACGAATCACAACTTTATTGTTTTTAAAGCAGCATACGATACAGTCGATCGAGACCAGCTATATGGCAGATAATGAAGAAACACGATTTTTCGCATAAACTGACTGAACTGATCAGCGTTACATTGGATCGAGTGTATGTTTCGTGCGCATCTTGGAAACACTCTTGAATTCCTTCGAAACGCAGCGAGGGTTGAGACAAGGTGACGGCTGATCCTGCATGCTGTTCAACATCACTCTTTAGGGGGTGATCCGATAAGCGGGTATCGAAACGAGAGACACAATTTTTACCAAGGGCCAACTTCTAGTAAGGAGCTTTGAATCGCAAAACACTATGATCAAGAGGCTACGATCGTCGCCGTACGAAGCTGACAATGTACAAAACCATTATGAGATCGGTAGTTTTTTACGGAGTTTAAGATGGAACGTTGCTCACAGAGGACGTACGTGCCCTTACCGTGGTCGAGCGGAAAGTGCCATAGACGACATTTGTACGAACTGAAAGCGGAGAGTGGTAGAGTCGTATGAATCACGAGCTACAGGCGCTACTTGCACATCTAGTGAAAGTCGGTAGGCTACTGTGGTCCAGACGCGTCGTAAGGATGCTGGACGACAATGCGACGAAAATAGTGGTCTTCAGCAACCCTACCGGCACCAAGAACAAGGGGGTTTCACGTGCAGGATGGCACGACCAGGTCGAAAGTGATTTGCGACTTCTGAGATGACTGGGAAATCGACGACGAGTGGCAAGTTCGAGTTGAATACAAGGTCGACTGCTTGAAACAGCACGAGCCACTCCAGCTTTATGCTGCTGACGACAATGACGTCGATGGCGCTTATATAAGTTTTCATACAAAGTGAAATTTTTTTTGGAAGGCACCCGATAGGCCCCTCCCTTTCCTAGTTACGCCAATGGTAGTTAAGTGATTTATCGAGACCGGTTATCGGGTCCATGGCCTGCACACCAGACAACCGATAACTTTAGAGCTTCCCGAGGCCTGCTGATCAGAATTCCTTTTTACGAACATTGAACCAAATCTATCGAATACTCATCGACGGTGTTTCTGAAATATCAACATACGTTTCTTACGGGGTGTGGATATGGGCATGTATCATTGCCTAGCTCCAGTACATGTGCGCTCAAAACTACCGACGGTCCTCCTCAAATAAACAATTAAACAACCTGCAAGATGCGCACCTGATAAACGAGACTCTACCTTCCTCTCTGGAGCTAGGTGGATCAATACTCGAAGATGGATAGGGCGGGATACGATTAACCGTCGATGAAGCCTCAACCACAGTGCTAAGAGAAGAAACTTCAAGTGCACGGAATGGTTGGTTTGACGAGGAACGCCAGCATTCGTTGGAGAGGAAAAAATAACTTAGCTTAGCTTAGCTAGGATCAGGATTCACCTTGATAAATGATGTGATCGTACAAGCGATGTAGAGGAAAGAGCTTAGAAAAACTTGGGAAAATTTGGCAAAGTATCGACGAGCGTGGAGTGAGTTGACCATAATCCTTAGGAAAAAAAGCGTCAGGAGCAGGACAGGCATCGTGAATAACTCGATCAACTATTCTACACTCAGACAATTCCTTCCGAAATGTCGGGAATACAATATGCCCACGTATCATATTTGCTTGGATTTCAAGGCAGCATACGACACAGTTGAATGTGAAGAGTTATGACAGTTAGTGCATAAGAACGGTTTTCCGTAAAAATTAAATAACAGGGCTGATCATAGCTACCCTGAAGCGAGGGATGTTCTACGCGCTTGTTTCGGTAGCACTCTCGAGTTCTATCGAAACGGTCGATGGACGGTCCCGTATTCTATTTGCCATCGCTATGGAAGGTGTAAGCTGGCGTCAAAACAAGAGGAACGACCTTCAACAAAAGCAACCAACACCTAATAGAGGACCATGACATCATTACTAACAACCTTGGGACGGCGCGGCAATCTACGCCGATCTAAAAACGGAGTATCGTACCCCTGGTGAAAGTTGGGAGACTGCGGTGGTCCAACCATGTCGCAAGAATATACTACCGATATCAGGTATAGAGAGACCCCGTACTGGATAACTCATTCAGGTTGAAGCTGACTTGAAAGTGTCGAGATGCTCAACGAATTAGCGACGAGTAGCCTAGGTCGAGTACAATGGAGACAAGTTCCTGATAGCTGCTTCTGTAATCTAAACATATGATGTAATTTTTCGTTATACGGCAAATACGATATCAACAGGAGGATATTACTTGTTGAAAATTTGTAGCAGCGTTTTACATCACTCACATATCTGTTTTGAAAAAAGGGCGAAAATAATTTACAAAATATATTTCGCTTTTCCGTAATTTAATCTAACCCCGTCAAGCGCCTAGCGGGGTAAAAGTTCGATTCACGGACGGGGCAAAAGTGCGATTCATGGACGAGGCAAAAATGTATAGCTAATTATATACAGCTTTAGGCACTATATTACAGATACTAGAAATGGAAGATCTGCAGAAAACTGTGTGCTCTACAGATGTTGGCCGAAGAAAAACAATGTGTTTCCGCTGATGAAACAAAAAACAAACGTTTGGAAAAGCTTCGATCTAACGGACGCTGCAATACACCAGCGCAAAATAGAAAAGGTGCAAATTGAGAATATTCCTCACCGAAACATAACGCAGATTGAAGATAATATGGTTTCTTTAGCTAGTGCTGGGCTAATTTCTTGGATTCTAACTTCGAACTTTTGCCCCGCGGCATTCGCACTTTTGCCCCGCTAGTGGGGTAAAAGTGCGAATCTGCACTTGATCAGAAGAAAGAAGAATTTATTTTGCAAAACACTATTACCGCAGATGATTTATAGTTGAATGTGAAGACATTGAGTTACTGCATCACTATAAAATATATTATGTTGTTATCCTTCTTTATATCTCACGAAAATTGACAACAACTTCAAACATCGCACTTATGCCCCGCCCTACTCTATATATTGATATTCAGTTATACGATTCAGATCACTTCAAATAGCGGTGGTTCCATTGGTCAATTTATTACAACTGTTAATAACCTTCGAACAACTTACTTGCACCAATCGGGAAAAATAGAATAATAAGACACTACATTCACCTCAGCACGCAACATATAACTAATTCCTACTATCGACGTGGCAAATGGTAATGGATTCACGGTCATGAAATGCACCCGGGCTTCGAAATAACCAATTGCACTGTCTATAGAGCGCAACAACTCATCACCCGTATTATATTTTTTTTGTGTTCAGATAAATCTCTTTCACGTGGGCAAATTCCGCAAAATGTTCGAAATGGACATTTACGATTGGGACCGAAGGCGGCGCTACCCGAGCAAGATATTCTTCTTCGAGAAGTGCCTAATCTACACGGAGAAGTTCAAGGACTATCTGGAGTATCGAGGCCACCATGTTGACTCCGAGGTAGCCGTCTACAACGAAGGCAAGAGCAAGCTGTGCGTGTTTGCTCGGAAGCGAGGAATTCAGGAGGTGGAAATTTACGGAAGTGAAATTGGACTGGTACAGAAAATGGCCAGCTACATCGAGAATATGATGAGGGGCTACGCCGTGCAAGAACGACAACGAGTCAACGATTCGAATAGCAAGAAAAACTACCAGCACGAGCAGCGAGTTCCCAGTGTGAAGACCATCAATCGAGGGAGTATGGCCAGTACCATGAGTACCATTTCGTTGGTCAGTAATGCTAGTAGTCGTAAGTACACCGGGGAATCATTGAGTTATAGTTTAAAAGTAGACATAAAACGAAACTTGCATTTTTCAGGTGATAGCTACGAATCCACTTCTCAAACTACATGGTATGTTGTACTGTAAGTAGTGAGCTAATTGTGTCCACCGTTTATTAATTGATCTGTCTTATCGTATGACGTAATTGTAAATAACGGACCTAGAAGAAACACTTAAAAATTCCAAATAATTAAATATAAATTTGCTTAGATCAAACTGGCCTTGTCTTTGATTATTTTTCCCCCGTTCTGTATTCCAACGGTTCTTAATGTCAAACCAAAGTGTTTCGATCGAGTTGTTTGCCCAATTGATTTTGCGCGCGGAATAAAGAGTGCCAGCCTCTTTCGGTCAAAAAACGTTCCGTTGAAATACAGAATAAAGGTGTTAATGTCGCAATCCACTTGTAACTGTTTGTGACGTGCGGAATGGTTACTTTATGTTGGTAATGGTACTAAAATTATTAGGTTTGGGTAAAACCTAAAACAGTTTAGTTTATTTCTTACAGGGATGCTGAGAAACCCGTCCAGAGTCTGGTATCGTCGCAAAAGCACTTTTGTCAGATCATGCTGGCAAACCGGAAGTACTACTTCAACGAACTTCCCGAGGAACTTTCACAGGGTATATGCGCATTCATAGAGGTGTACGACCGAATTTTGGAAATTCATGTCAAGCGAGTCAACACAGATTTTGCCTCCCCAGATATAGACATTGACCAACTTTGCGAGTTGTTCATCGGGTACTTTCAGGTATGTCCTGCAGCTTAACGTACGTTAAAGTTATGAATTAAAAACGCTTAATAAACTATTTCAGGAATCTTTATTCGAACCATACAACACATATTTGATTCATTTTAAAAAGGCTGGAGGAATTATGAAAAACATACATCGTGCATCGGTAAGCAATTATTTTGATAACTTTTGCCCAAATAACTTGAACTATTGTTATTTTTATGTCAGCGCACTTCCCTCACTGGAACGATGGTAGCGCAAACGATGGAAGACTTCACCTTCCTGCCGGTGGACATATGGAATAAATATCATAACTTTTTCAAATCGCAAATCGTACGCATGTCGGAAGCGATGAACGAAAACATCGACAGTTCGGATAAGGATCTGTTCCGCAAGCTTGCATTCGTCGAAGTCCAGATAAATAGCTTCCGTAAAACATTGGTGCAGAACTATCGGCTGTTCAGTTTGGATGAAAATGTTTCCCCATCCAGCCTCGGGCTGGTGGTTTATTCCGATCGGGTTCGATACGGAAATGAAACACTAAGTTCACACAGAATTTTGCTGTGCGAGAAGGGAACCGTTTGCGTTAAGGTTCAACAGGTTAAGGAAATCGATCGGCAGATGGAAAAATATACCCGCATTGTGTTTGTCGATAAGTTCCGACGACCAGAAATGGTGGCAAAGCAAAGCCGAAAGTCGGAACTTAGAGTAAACTTTGAAATCAACGGATCGAAACATCCGGTCGATTTCGGCAACAAAGCTCACAAGGATAAGTTTTATGGGAACTATTGCATGCATTATGAGAAATGCGTTAGGAAGCGGTTGTGAGCATATTTGTTTATGAAAAAGACAAGTAATCAATGAGAGGAAACGATTTAAATGAATTATGATTTTTAATAGAAAACTGGTTGATACCGTTGGTTGCAATATTTGACAAATAAAAGAATTGTAAAGGATGTGTGCATTCTAGTTTTGCCTACCTGTGGATCACAATTTAATCATTTGTTAATCTCACAATGAAAAAAATACTATAAATTGACGAGGCAACTAATAACCAGCGCCATGAGCCATCGATCCATTATTGTTGCAAATCGTGCTAAAAGTTCAAACTTTTTAGATACTCGCCGGTGAAACCGGGCCAGTGCAATGGATTCTACTAAACTCTAGCAGCACCACCCAACCGCGACTCGAACATGCGACGACTGACTTGTTAGACCAGCAGTGAAACCCTCGAAGCTTACAGAGCGGTTCATCACACCCTCAATAGCGGTGTTAAAAAACTCACAGGACAATATATACATTCCTTTCCACAACCCTCTGCACGATTCAGTCGTTCCGGAGTAACCGCATCAGTTCATCCGAAAACCCGTACTCGTTCGTAATCTGTCAAAGCTGTTCCCGTTCGACTGTTTCGCTTGCTGCTCTGAAATCAACACGAATATGAGATGTGGCATGAGGGCCCCTTATACTCATTCCATATCTCATAAATATGTCGACGTCAAGAACTTTTCACGATTTTTTTTCTTTTCAGCATTTAAAATGAAACTATCAATTCTTAATATAGCTAGGAAGGTTTTATGAAATTCCGAAAGGTGTCATGTGACTTTTGTCCTTGTGTACGAAGTTTCTAATCGAAGTTAAAGTCTTGAAATATTGGATGAAACAGGCATGATCCGTGGTATTTATGGAAGATTCGCTGAATTGGATGCCTCCTATAAAGTGAATACTAAATCAGCACTTCCTCTTAATTATCCCAAGCTACGGTAATGATGGACGTAGCCAGCAAAAGTAACTTTCAGGGCAAGGCTCCATCTTTGACTAGAGTAGTGTTATTCCCAAACATTAGCCCTCAAGCGGTTAGAATAGGAATTGAGAGTCATTAGTATGCAAGCTACGAAATATACCGTGCCTTTGCTATGCAATGTAATTACAGCAACCGAGCCGATAACCCTTTTTGTAGACATTTCAAATCATTCCTTAGGTCATTACTAGTGGTCATACCATGTTTGTAGAGTCCTGCCGGGAGACGGTCCTTATTCCAAGTTCTATTAGTCTACCTGGCTGCCCTATTTCTCATCGGATTTCCGCGAAGTCGTGAGCCGAGATGCTACTTTTATTTGTGGGCATTCCCCGGTTAACTTCCATTATATCGCCATCGTTACAAATCAAGCGAGATGCAAATGATGCCAACCCGTACGCGAGCAAGTGTGAGGAGCCTACCATCTAACGCTTACTCCTCCGATGCAAGCATGCGACAAACAACCGCTGGTATTCTCTTACCGACACACTCGTGAGCGCACAGCACAGCGTTCTGCGCAGCCCGCTCATGAAACCAACAGCTCGTGAGCAGGCGACAGCCCGCGAGCGTGAGTAGGATGTATGACTGCATATATTGCCTTACTTCCTTTTTTCCTCTACATCTTACGCCTTCGCTTTACACGCGTATAACAGTGAGGGCCCTCGTGAGCGTTTGGTATCGTCTTCTCGGGTTGTGTTACCGTTCGTAACATTTGTATACATATATACAACCGGTTCAAATTCGGTTCAGTTTAGTCCAGGAATCAGTAAAAGAGATAGCAATTGAGGGGAACAGCAAGGACAGACTCTTCGGTGGAGATCGTTTCTAACCAACCGCCGAGCGAATAACATCCAAACGAACAAGTGGACGTGAAATTAGAAGTACATAGCTTAAAGTAGTTGTAGTACAGATAGAACAAAAATTAAAAGTTTAAATTAAGAAGAAAGTTAAATCAGGTAAATAGAAAGCGGAAACGTGAAGCTTATATCTAGAAATTCTGGCTACAAAATGAGTATTACGTTTCTCAAATAGGACCCGTCTAAATAGGCTGAGACCAACACTACCCGACCACGGGTTCACGTGAGACTCGTCGGATTTAGGAAAGATCGAAGTCTTGTCTAAATAAAGGCTAAACTCTTGGCTAAACTTGGAAGTCCGAGAAGAATTAAGAACATACGCGTGCCGTCCACCTGACTTACTTTACTTTAGTGGCAACGGTTCGTTACCGATCCTGCGCCGAACGAATTATGGTCCTCCAGTACCGTCGGTCCTGTGCTGCCGTTCTCCAATCCCCACGAACACCTGCTGAGCGTGCATCGTCTTCGACAGCACACACCCACCGGGTGCGGGGTCTGCCTCGGAGTCGACGGCCTCTTCTTGGTTCTCTGCTGAAAATAGTTTTGGCTACTCTTTCATCGGGCTTTCTGGCCACATGTTCAGCCCACCGCAGCCTGCCACATTGCACTACCTTCACTATATCAGCATTTTTGTATACTTGGTACAGCTCGTGATTCATGCGTCTGCGCCACACTCCATTTTCCATTTTGCCACCAAGTATAGATCGCAGAATTTTACGCTCAAAACCCCCAAGCACTCGCCGATCAGCTTCCTTTAGCGTCCATGATGCGTGTCCGTAAAGGGCCACCGGGAGGATTAGTGTTCTGTAGAGCGCCAGTTTTGTGCGAATTTGCAAACTACGGGACCTCAGCTGGCTACGTAATCCGTAGAAAGCCCGATTCGCGGCTTCAACTCGTCGTTTCACTTCGCGGCTTACATCGTTGTCACATGTCACGAGTGTACCAAGGTATATAAATTCCTCCACTACTTCATATCGTTCCCCATCTAACTCCACCTCGGCCACGTTCCCTACCAGCAAGCATGTACTTCGTTTTGGCGGTATTAATGGTAAGTTCCAATCTCGCAGCTTCCCTTTTAAAGGGCCTGAAGGCCTCTTCCACTGCTCTACAATTGATTCCGATGATGTCGACGTCATTCGCAAAACCAAGCAGGAAGTGAGATTTCGTGATGATAGTTCCATTCCTTTCCACGTTTGCCCTTCGTAATGCACCTTCCAAGGCAATGTTGAATAGCAGGTTAGAGAGTGCATCCCCTTGCTTCAGTCCATCCAACGTCACGAAAGCAGCTGAGGCCTCACCCGCTATTCTAACGCATGATTTGGATCCGTCCAGCGTCGCACGAATCAGCGTAACTAGTTTCGTCGGAAAACCATGTTCTAGCATTATCTGCCACAGCTCATTTCGTTTGACTGAATCGTACGCCGCTTTAAAGTCCACAACAGATGGTGTGTCTGCAAGTTGTACTCCCGGAACTTGTCTATCAACTGACGCAGGGTAAACATCTGATCCGTCGTGGAGCGACCCTCACGAAAACCAGCTTGGTACTCGCCGACGCAGGACTCCGCTAACGGTCTCAGTCTGCAGAACAGGATACGGGAAAGCACCTTGTAGGCAAAATTGAGCAATGTAATTCCTGGATAGTTTTTACACTCCGTTCGATGTCCCTTTTTGAAAATTGGGCAAATGAGGCCATCCAACCACTCCTGCGGCATTTGTTCTTCCTCCCAGATCCTGACAATGATCCGGTGGATTGCTTCGTACAACCGCTCGCTCCCCGCTTTTAGAAGTTCAGCCGGGATACCGTCCTTCCCAGCAGCCTTACCATTTTTCAGCTCACTGATTGGCTTCTTAAACTTCTCTTGTGTTGGTAGTTCCACAGCTTGACCATCGCTTACAATTTCTATCCTGTCCCTGCTGATCTCCGCATTTACCTCTCCATTCAATAGTGTCTGAAAGCGCTCCTTCCACCCGTCTGCTACCGCCGTTTTGTCGATAAGCATGTTGCCAGCACTATCATTGCACATTACAGGCATGGCAAAATTCCTGCATCTCACCGTTTTATAGAAACTCCGTGTGTCGTTGCTGGCGTATCGCTTCTCTGCGCCGACGAGCACTTGTTCCTCGTACTCGCGTTTCTTTAGACAATGGATTCTTTTATCCGCAGCTCTAGTCTCTCTGTATCTCTTTCTGTTTTGACGCGTTGCCACAGTGAGCATGCGACTCCTGGCCTGGTTTCATCTGTCACTTTCTGGCATTCGGCATCAAACCAGCTGTTATGATGTCTTCCACGCGTCGTGCCTACCACCTCTCTCGCTGCTGTTTGGATGGCACCAGAGATGTTCCTCTACAGTCCATTTATATCTTCTTCTTCTACTTGCTGTTCTGCGATTCGCTGGTGAAGCTTCCTGGCGTACTCCACTGCTACGCCGTCTGCCGTTAACCGCTGGATGTTGAAACGCAGCGTCCTCGCAGTGCGAGCTTTCGCCGTGTTCGACAGCCTTGCGTGAATCTTACTCATTACGAGTTAGTGGTCAGAGTCCATATTTGGTCCCCGAAAAGACCGTACATCGATAACATCCTAAAAGTGTCGACCGTCAATCAAGACATGATCGATCTGAGAGCTAGAGTCTCCATTGCCTCCAGGTGTGTTTCCGAATATTCAAACGTGGAAAGTAGGCGCTACAGATGGCCATCCCTCTGGCCGCGGCAAAATTTGTGAGCCTCAGACCGTTATCATTGGTCGACAGATGCAGGCTGTCTTCCAATAACTGGACGGAAGAATTCCTCCCTTCCGATCTGCGCGTTTGCATCTTCGATGATGATTTTCATGTCGTGTTTTGGGCACTCTCCATAGGCCCTCTCAAGCCTGTCGTAAAACTTGTCTGTATCAACATCGGATTTATCATTTGTCGGTGCGTATAAGTTGATTAGGCTATAGTTGAAGAATTTGCCCTTAATCCTCAACACGCATATACGGTCATCTACGGGCCTCCACCGGATAACTCGTTGCTTTTGTTTTCCCAACACTACAAAGCCGACTCCATGTTCTGCTTTCTTACCGCCACTGTAGTAGATGTAGTACTTGAAAGAAGTGCCTGCAATAGGGTCTACTGCACGGAACTCCCTTTCTCCGGAATTTGGCCACCGAACTTCCTGAATAGCAGCGATCTCCACTTCGAGTTGATGCAGCTCTCGAGCAAGCAAGCCAACCCGTGCCGGTTCATGGAAAGTTCGGACATTCCAGGTACCAAGTTTCCAATCGTTATCTCTTAATCGTTTCCTTGTCCCTTGCCGTGACCTATACCGATTGCTCCGTCCTGAATTTCTTTGTTCGTTGTTCGTGGTAATTGAGTTTTCGGTATACTACCTCACCGGGGTCGCGATAACTACATCCCGCGGATAGGTCTGCCATCTTAGGTATAGCTTGCGGGATACAGCATTTCATATTCAGTCGCCCGTTACGAGACAGACGCTGTGTGAGCCGCCCCTCCCCTGGAGAACAGGCGCTCTAGTTTGCACCTCCTAGCTTAGCTGCTTCAGTAAGTACATGAAGCATTTCCGGGTAAGGTCATCGACCGTCATCATTTGACTTAGATCTGCGTGGAGGCGCCAGGTGGGAGCTTGAGAGAGCCAGAGCTATGTTTGACGCTCCTTCCAGGTAACATCCATTACATACCCACATACATACAGGTCTCCTGCAGTGATGCCAAATCAACTGCCACCATGTAACAAAAGTGTTTAGGGAACGTTTGTCGACAGCCAAGAAGCTTGAATCGGAACCGCAGCAACGACAAACAGAGTAACCAGTGTTTACAAAGGGAACCAGGGTTTATTTCTAACTCCCGTCGTAGTAAGTAAAGCCATTCCAATTTTCATCATTTGTTGGATGGGTTTAATGAATACACCAAAAGTTCTAGTGCTGATTTGACTAAAACACACTTACCTTCCGATCCGAAATCACTTTGAAATCACTAAAAAGCGATTATTAAAGCATATTATTGAAATTACGCAACTGACTTTATTTCTTAAATTCGTCGTACCGTTTTAAAATCCGTCCATCAAAATTTTTCATCGTCCGAACTAAAAATCACAACAATGTTTACGATGCTAACGCTCATGTATTTGTGTAGGACAACATGACAAATGTTTTTCTGCAAAATTTCTGCAGGTCAGGTAAGTTTTCGTGGCTGTAGAATAACGACAATGCCTTGCGTAAGTTATTTTCATTTATGAATGACGGAAATTAAAACGATTAGTCGACATTTTCTTCTTCGCCGCTCGAAAAAACGTAGGAAATTGGGCTGGTAGGACTTCTTTAATGATAAAAAGCATTTAAATAGATCTCAGCTCACTTTGATTGATCGCGTATGATAGACAACAAACTAAAATATTAGGGAATACAGTCACCCCAATATTATGGGCCACCCAGTATTATGGGCCAGTCCATACTTTACGTTAGTTTCATACGTAACAAATTAGTATTTAACTATCGAGTATGAGTTCAATAGATAGAAGCAACATTACGCTGCATGCTTGATAGCAATACACTTAGTTCAAATGCGTTAATTTTCTTAATTCTTCGATAGTTGTCAGTTGGCTCCAAACGACTGTCGATTTGTTGTTATTTTTGCGGTTGCTATCTCCACGGTCGGTTGTGAATTATAAGCTGAATAGCGGCGTAAATTTGTGTGTCTGAGCATAAAATGAATGGAAATCGAGAGAATAGGTATGTATTCATTGAATTACGGTGAAACCGCCTAGAAAAATTCATTTTCCACTTTAATATACGAAATTAAACATTGGCCCATAATACTGGAAGCAAAATTGACTTTTCCCAGTATTATGGGTCAAGCATGTAGATCAACAGTATTCGCTGTTTTTGACTATAATCGTAATTTGTTTTCAGTAACACGAAAAAACGTGCACCGAAAATCAGTATATAGACATCGAAGCTCCATGATTCTAATATATTGCATCGCGCTTTTGATCCAGCAAGACAAATCGAAAAAGTTCGGGAAGTTGCAAGGGATCACAATCTACCGTACAGTACAGTTCCGTACTACTTTTTTTACAGTACTTTTTTTCTTCCTGAATTTACTTACTGTACTAAGTTGGCTTGCTGTTCTAAGATAAAGCCTGATGAACAAAGTTTCTCCAATGCACTCGGTTGTGGGCCAACGCTCTTCAATTTCTCAGACTCGCTCCGCCTAATCTAACCATCTTGCTCGCTGCGCCCTTGTTCCTACCGGATGTGAGCCAAATACCATCTTTGTAGGGTCCGGCATTCTTACAACAAGCCCTAGCTATTGTATCCGTTTAGCTTAGGCCGCCTTTTGTATACTTGGTTTGCCAAAGAGACCATCACTTTGATGAAGCCCTCTGCGTGACTCGAATGAACTTGACATTCCACTCGAAATCCGAACATAGCACTGAATGCCATCCATCATACATTGAGTCAGTTTAATGAACTTCCTGAAGAAGAAGCTAAAATTGAATCTAAACCCAACTCACTCAGACAGTTGCTGAGTGCAGTACAAGATACAACAAGATCCCTAAATCGCGAGAACCACACACATACACACACACAAACAGGCGCGCGCGTGCGTGCGATTTTCTCGAAATAAAACCTATGTTGTTTTACTGACCCATAATACTGGGAACATTGACCCATAATTCTGACCAGATTTAAAAGTGGCCCATAATACTGGGAATGAAATATGCTCACATTTTGTTGTTCTGCAAAAAAGTGTGTAATTTTTGAACAAGATTGCCTACAGAACATCAAACAATGGTATATTTATAACCAATTAAGTTATAAATAATCTGTAAATTATTTAAATCTGTGTTTCTACCGATAATTTTGTAGCAACATCATGCTTAACTGGCCCGTAATACTGGGATGACTGTAACTAGTTTTGCATTGTGTGTCATAAAAATGCTGATATTCTTAATAATTTGTGTTGGATAGGACGGGAATAGGCAATTACGACGAAGCAGCAACATACCCCAAGACCTTTCCATCCGAAATGACACAAAGAAGCTAGAAATGCCATTTACAACCGCGCATAGTGACTCTAAGTTACGCTGATAAATAAAAAACAAGACGGCCTATCCCAAGTATTATCCCAATAGCTGTACAAAGACGATGTAGACCAACTTCGATTGCTCTGGAAATTTACATGAGCGAGTATCTGCAAAAAAGACAACTGTTTCGTCTGCTTGGGCCGAAATTAGCATCCTGCCATTGCATAATAAAGGCCACAGAATGTTATGCCATCCAACAACGTACAGATGGTGCCCAAGGCATGGAACTCTTACAATGCGCAAGAGGTAGGCCCCATCGAGAAATATTAAGCCAAAGTTAACACAACCTGGAAAAGACACAAAACACCGTTGGTAGCGGAAACAGCGTAAGGTAAACTGGTGAATTAAAAGGACCAGACAAAGTGGATGACAGGATCTAATGACAGGAGTGCAACGAAAGACCCGGCAGTCCGGATTTGGTTCACCGGTAGCTTACCTGAGTATTTTCTGTATTTTGTACAAATTAAACTTTAAAATTTAAACTAATTTGAATTTTTGAATAGAAAATTTATCAATTTGCTCATGCATACTCATGTGTGACCAAACTTTAAACGCGACACTTGTTAAATGAACTCGGCTACAATTTTTAAAGTACACTTTTGATTAATCAGCATCCAATGTGTCACCCAAATGAGGTTTGTTGGTTTTCAATCGGTGCGCAAGATTAAATTATACGCTGCCTTGAAATCTATACCCAGATGTTTCTTCTGCAAGTTGAATTCTTAACCTCGATGTCAACGGGACTGTTCTATTTATATTGCAAATATTGTCTACTCAGAAATGCAATGGACCTGTACACAAGAAAGTATAAACAATCCAAATGAAAACTATTTACTGATAAGAAACACGTGTTTTTTTCTTTCAGCAACTATACTTTTTGCTTTGATAACAAATACAATCTTTAACTTCGTTGATTTCCAAAACCCCATTAGAATATCCAGATCTATTATCGTGTAACGTACCAAAATTCAACCTTCAACGGATCAACCAGCAAAGTCTATGTTCCCTACAGAAGGTCAAACAAAAACGTTCAAGTGTGTGCAAACAGTTAATGGTGCGTTTCATATCTCTCGTTTCGAGACAATGAAATCTTTATCAGCCGCACATACATACCTACGGTCTGATATCGAGCGACTAAATAATGCCGTACGATAAGAAACGCTCAATCGAATGTCGATTTTCGACAGTAGCAGACATGAAGTTATATTAATTTTGACATATTGGAGTTTCGTGTAAGGGCAGCATAAAGAAAAAATGAAGAAAAAAGGTCCTCCGACTCCTCCGAAAACCTATCAGCGCGTGGATAAGCCAAGACCATCGGAAGAAGCGCATCAGTGTTACGATAGTGGTATTTCCGTAGACGGTACACGTTCGAGTGAAAGTGAAGCAAAGAGTGTAAAAATGCGTGCCCAGAGCGTACGAGAACTGACGGAAAAGTTTTCCAAAATGGATTTCATTCCCATGAGAGTTTCTTCGAAGCCCCCGGTAGCTCCACCGAAACCTCCGAAAAGTGAAACCATACCGACTGAGAATGGATACGACTCTATGTACAATGAAGTATTTGATGACGGAAATATTTACGATGCGGTTTCGATTAGGTAAGTACTTTACTACGCTGCCGTGGAGTGTGTCGATTATTATAACTATAAGGAGTATATTAGTTGTGGAACTTACATACTGGAAGAAAAGAATACTATTTCAAACTATCGCTTGCACCGTGCTTGATATTGTTTCATAATGACATAATGTTGTTATGTCACATTCAACTACAATCACACTTTGTCTATGATATTACGGTAAATCAGTGATTGTTCGCAGGTCCCTATGCTGTTATGCTTTTAAAAAGCTTTTATTTGAGTGAGTCACCATGGAAATTTTTGAAAAGTTTAGAATTATGAAAAGACATATCAAAACTCTGAATGCAAGTGTTTATTTCTTAGTTAGGTAGCTTTTATTGGCCCTCGGCAAGTATTTATGTGAGATAAAAGGAACGTATACACTTTATTGGTGGTGACTCACAGTCTGCTCATAAGATAAAGAAAATAATCATAATGAATGAAAACTGATTGGAATGTAAATATCTATTACTCATACGATCATGAGCTTAGCTGCTTTTAATAAAACTTGACGCTTTTTTCAAATTGAAATCTGCTTACGCAAGAATGCATGCTGGATAAGATTAGTAAAATTGGTATACATTTATACATTAAACAATCCTGTTTATGTTTGACAATGTTATCCGTGGAAGTCATCGGAATTTCTCATGTTTTGATTTAGTGGAAAGTTATCTTATAAATCTTTTTTTTTTTTTTCTTGTAACAGCAGCGACTACGATGAGGGATGTTACGATCTTGTATCAAACGACGAATGCTCAAGCTGCGATCATCCCAAAAACGCCGTTGAAGAACTGCTTCAAAACGAACGCAAATACGTAGACAGACTACAACACAACATAACCAAACTGGTGCCGCTTATGTACCAACACAACATACCGAACGGCCTGAGATTCCAAAAGAACAACATCTTCGCTAATATAGAATCCATTCACGCCATGCATCGCGATGTATTTCTGCCGGCAATGGAAAATTGCGACAACGATTCAGAAAAGATAGCTCTCACATTCATCCAGTTGATTGAAGACGATACCTTGTACTGCTATGTGCTGTATGCCCTTAACAAGCACAAATCTGAAAGGATATGCGATTCAAATATGGATTACTTAAAAGTATGAAAACTTCTACCTTTCACTTTTCATCACTGATATCAAATTGCTTTCACACTTCCAGCACGTCTACTCCGACCTAACTCAGTTTCTGTTAGAACCTGTCCAGCGATTACCAAGATATAGGTTACTTCTGAAGGAAATGAGCAAGGAAGCAAACCGAACCGGAGCAAACATGACAGCTCTGGACAAAGCCGAACGCTTGCTGTCCAGGTTAATTGAACTGGCGAATGCAGCGGTAAATCTAAGTGACATTCTACCCTGCCCGGAGGTACAGATTCAGCCAGGACGCACACCAGAGCTTAACTATCACAATGATTTGCCCTTGACGCTAATTCTCCGTCCCGAATTGTTCAAAAACGCTGTTCAAAGAGATCCCGTAAGATTAGGTTTTGCAGTTGGAATTGATCCCACTCTAAAGTTTAATTTGCTTTTAACTTTTGCAGATAAATTTGTTATACCAAGGTAAGCTGCAGGATTATTACGAATCGAAAATCTACGACTACAATGAGCGTCGAAGGTACCGGTCGAAAATATTCCTCTTCGAAAACCTTCTGCTGTACACCGAAATTGTAAAATCAAAGCTGGAGTATAGGGGCCATTATTTGGATTGCGAAGTTAATTGTTGTAAAGAAGAACCACTCAAACTGCAAGTGTATTCCAAACTGTATACTCAAAAGATTGCAGTGCATTTTAATACCTTTTCCGAGCTGAGATCTCTAGAGGACTACATAGAAAAAATGCGCCGACGATTCGTACGTTCACAAGCTGAAGAGTTACTCACTGAGAAGCAGAGAAGCGTTCAAGGCAATGAAAGCCCAAAGAATGATGCACGACAAATACCTGAAATCGAGGAAGATACTGGATGGTGAGTATGCCGAAGCAACCAATTTTCAGATTGAGTTTATAACGTTTTTACATCCTTTAAATACAGGTTAACTAATAAGCTACTGCGCGCATTAGTTCTAAATCAGCAACAGTTCTGCAATATACTGCAGGCAAACTACGAATATTATCTAGCTGGTGGCATACCAGAATCTTTCAGTGCGATTTACGATCTACATTACAGACGGGTTTTGCCTGATTTGTCAAATTCCGGAGATCTAGGACCAATGTGTGATT
The DNA here is from genome assembly GCF_943734655.1 of Sabethes cyaneus. NCBI lineage: Eukaryota > Metazoa > Arthropoda > Insecta > Diptera > Culicidae > Sabethes > Sabethes cyaneus. Next base: position 57,248,005 of record NC_071354.1, read on the forward strand.
TATTTCTGTCCTACCTCGCGGTAAGGCTAACCAGTATACTCAATCATAGCAGATGAATGCTCTCAACTGTTTCTATTTTTCTAGGATAACGTATTGGCACCAGTCTATAATGAATACTTAAGAGAGTTTAAAACGGTTGCAGCCAGCATCAAAATGGATTATTTGCCAATGGTAAGTTTGATCAAACATTTTGTACAGCATAAGGAACTAGCGAGTATCAAATTCAAATTTATAGAAATCAAATTCATTGTTTTAACTCCAAATCCTTGGAGAGTAGCCCGTGTACTTCGTCTAACTATCTTGCTTATTGTGCTCCTGGTCGTTTTATTCTTATCGGGTGTATTCGTAAGGCATTCTTGTCAGATGTCCTGCCCACGAGGGGGGTTCCGTAGCCCGAAGGTTAGCGAGTCTGTTTTAGTAAGCGGGCTCGAATCTTACTAAAATCGGGCCATTTGATGTCAAGTGACTTTAGTATGGGTTCATTCTTTTCCTTAGGCTTGCCGTCCTAAGACAATCACCCATATTCTGTACTTCGAACGAGTTGAAATATTTCGATCGACTTGGCAAATATTTCGTTCGAGTTGTTTTTTCATATGAAGAATGAAGATCTTTCGTTCGAGCCGCCGTTTTTTCGAACGAAATGTCAGTTTCGAACGAAACATAAACCCGTCCGAAATACACAATAGGGGTGAATGCCTGAGAACAAAGTTTCTCCAATTTACTCGGTTGTAATATACTGCTTTCCAAGTTCTTGGACACCGCTCCACCTGGTCTAACCATCTTGCTCGCTGCACCTCTGGCAGCGTCTTGTTTCGACCGGATTTGAAGCGAACGCCATCTTTGCAGGGTAGCTTACCGGCATTCTTGCAACATGCCCTGCTCATCGTATCTGTCCAGCTTTAGCCACCTTTTGAGCATTGGGTTCGCCATAGAGCTGCGTGAGTTCATGGTTCATCCTCCGCTCTCCTGTACACCGCCGAAGATCGTCTTTGGAACTGGTTTTTCGAAACTCCGAGCACTTGCAGGTCCTACTCGAGTGTTGTCTACGTTTCATGCCCGTAGAGAACAACCGGTCCAATAAGTGCAATGGTACACTTTGTACGGGAACTTAGTCTATTGGACTGCAATTGCTTATGAAGCCCATAGTGAGCACGACTTCCGCTGATAATACGCGTCTGGATCTCACGGCTGGTGTCATTATCCGCCATTACCAGTGAGCCAAGGTAGACAAGTTCATCGACTACCCCAAACTCATCGCCACCTATTATTACATTACTGCCCAAGCGGCGTCAGCCGGCCTCGGTTCTGCTGGCCAACATGTACTTTGTTTTAGACGTATTTACCTTAACTCATTTTCTCTGCAACGCGCTTTAGTCTGGTGTGCTGTTCAGCCATCGCCACAGATGCTCTGTGGATAATATCCAAGACATCGGTAAAGTTGTCGAACTCCCTGCTCCGCGTGTTGATATCCGCTCGGTTCATAACATCTTGTAGCGCTATGCTGAACAGCAGGCATGGTGTTTCGAATGAACTTGACAATCCACCTGAGATCCGAACCCAGCCCTGTGTACTATCCGTCGTAGATTGAATCAGTTTGGTGAGCTTTCTGTGGAAGATGTTCTCGTCAATGATTTTCCACAGCTCTTTTCGGTCGATGGTATCATATGCGGCTTTGAACGTCAACGAACAAATGGTGCGTGGGAACTGGATTTATTTATTTATTTATTATTCGATTATATCAATCCGACCTGTCAATCACTTAATTCTAATTAAACTAAATACAAAAATTACAATCACATTATATAATACCACAATTAACAATTTTTTGATAAAATTTGTTTGAGGATTCACCAAATTTTTATAAATATTCCATCGAAGAAAACGTACGGATGCATGCAGTGATTGATCCATTGAATCCAAATGCTGTACGATGCGAGTCAAGTTGCAGTAATCCAACGGAACGAAGAGAACGCTGAGGAGCGCGAAAACCAAGCAACGAAAGAACATTTGGCGAGTCGATTTCTCCGTTCAACACCTTGGCGACAAGTACAGTTTGCTGGATTTTTCTGCGTCCTTCTAAAGTATCTAGACCGATAAGGCGATATCGTTAAGAATACGAAGGAATATTGACAGGATCACGCCACGGGAGATCACGAAGTGCTATGCGAATAAATCTCTACTGCACTCGTTCAATTCTCAATGTCCAGGTTACTTGGTAAGGAGTCCAGATCAGACAAGTGTTTTCCAATATTGGTCTCACCAGAGAACAATACAAGGACTTTAAACAGTACGGATCCTTAAAATCACGTCCAATCTTTCTGATGAAACTGAGCTGCCGGTTTGCTTTTGAAATTACATTCGAACGATTCTGATTAAAGCATAGCTTGGTACCGAGAACGACGCCCAGGTCGTTAACATGTTCAACTCTCTTAAGTACTTGACCATCAATATTATATTCGAACAATATAGGGCTGACAGTTCGATGGAAGGTCATATTCTGACATTTAGCCGTGCTGACGATGAGCCAGTTCTTACAACACCAATTAACGAAAGCGTCAAGCAACTTTTGCAAATTTCGACAATCTTCAATGGAGCGAACAGCGAGATATAGTTTCAAATTGTCCGCGTATATCAACTTACATCCGTCGCCCAAAAATAAAGCAACGTCATTAAAATATAACGAGAAAAGCAATGGGCCCATATTGCTGCCTTGTGGTACCCCCGATCTATTTGTAAATGGGGAGGAGAGACATGAATTGGGTCCTAAAGCCCTATGTCGTTTTTAGCTTGAATCGATGAGGTAAGGGTTAGGAACACATATTTTGATATTCAATTTTATATTTTTAGGCTATTGCCGTTAAAAACCTTTTTTTTTAATTTTGTGAAATTTTGAACAAAAAAATCAGAGGGGTTGTGTACAGGACACGACCGCATATATAGGTGACGCAGGACTACGTAAGTCTCTTTGTAGTGATAGTAGCATGTATTCATGCTTGTAATAAGGTGTTTGCCGAGTGCATATGTGTTGAAGAGCTGTTGGGCAGGTAAAAGTGACAGCTCCATATAAACTGTAAGGGTTGGAAAGGGCGGGATTTTTTAAATAATTAAATTTCTTCAGTGAAAACAGAAATTACTATTTGCGTTATACGTATAGTAAGGTAATATATCTGTTTACTAAATAACAAATCTATTTTCAACAAACAAGCTAAAACGCGGTAGAATTGATCAAAAATGTAACTATTAACTATGTTGGCGGGATAAACCTGACCAAATATCTATAACCAGCGAATTCTTTCGGCCAAGAAAACAATAAATTATACTAAAATCAATGCAACATTCAGTTGTTTCGAACTTGGCCTATGCGGCATGCTACATCCGAAAATCGTATTTTTGGGTCACCGATTTAATGCTAATTCACTGAAATATTAGTTGCTAAATGTGAACATATATATCGGGATACATTTCTTGGTTGATTTAAGCATTAACTGTTTCGAATGTATAAATAATTTTAGAAAAAATGAACATTTTATCCAACGCGTTTTTACTGCATCGAATAGGAAAAGATGCAATGTGTGCCTAACAGACGTCTTGCATGTGTGTGTAGCAAAGCCCTATCATTCGATTCTTCATGTATACATGCTATATGCAACATCAAAGTAGTAACATTGCATAGTTCAATTCTCAAAAGATTGTGCATTTGAATACAATTTAACAAAATCAAGAACACAAACTATTGATTTCCTGCTACCTTACTGAAATTAAAGATTGTTTTTATTATAATGGGTATACCCATGGTTCCCCACGTTGAAGGGATTTTACCAATTCAATTCTATTTTATCAACAGCAAATCTTTTCACTACGCTTCTAATGAAATGGCAAGGCAAGCATGTGTATTCATACAGAGTCGTATTATAACCGAATACTACAGCTGTAGCACATTTTTCCAACACAGATATCAAATTCGCCTAGGTTCAATCGTCTCGCAGTAAAGAATTTGCGATCTGTTGGGACAACGAACTTGTGTCATTTTTTCTGGAACACTTCCCTAACACAGACATCAAATTGAACTAAGTTTAATCGCGTTCGTAAGAAATCTGTTGGCACGAGGGGGCTTTGTCACTCTTTCTGGCGTACTTCCCAAGCAAGGACATCAAAATGGTCTAGGTTCAACCGCGGTGTTAAGAAATCTTGTTGAAATAAGAAAACTTCGTCACTTGTTTTGGCTTACTTCCCAAGCACAGATATCAAATTGGTATAGGTTTAGATCATCGTAAAGAATCTTCCAACCAATCACGACGCGAGAATTCTGGTAAAACATAGGTTCATTATTTTGAATTTTTCAATAGTTCAACATCAAGAATCCATACTTTTCTTCATTTGGGTCAATTCTTAGAAGATTTTCCGATCGATTGGTGTAAGAATGTTGAAAATCGATCGGAAAACCGCTGAGCTATTAGCGCTCAAAACCTTTCATTTTTCGTGACGCTCGCATTTTTCGATTTTTTGGAATGACACCCTATCTCAAAACTTGCCGTAAGACGTAGTCCTACGTCAAAATAAACATTTGGGCAACCTTATATAGACAAACTATAGTTGTGCATGGTTGTGTCAAGCGGTGTCTAGACAACACGAATTATAAAAAGAAACCATAGTATGTCTTGAAATGTCACGGAAAACTTTTTGATTACCTTCACGCTCATGTGATAGTGTGTCAAAAAGTCAAAAGTTGCAAAGTCAGGAAATGGCTTGGCAATCGCGACCCAGGCGTATGAAACTGAAGGGTAAAGAAGTAGCTAACATCTTTTTACGCTTCCTACACGTCCGACACAAAAAGAAAAAAAGCAAAAAAGTAACTTTGTTCGGGAGCTTACCAATACTGATTCATCCGAGGCTGAAGTTAGAGCGGGCTACTCACAAATACATTTTGTCCGAGGCAAAGTTTGTTGTGGGCTAGATGAGATGTTGGCTACACGAAAAATGTATGGGAATGACATTTGTGACAGCGGGGTGTCGCGACCTAAAACAGTTTCTGAGTTTACAGCTCATTTTCCGGTTCCGGTCATCTCAGTTTAATTAAGGCCTTTGTCAAAATCAGCAATAAGCGTAGTGACTGCACTTGGTCGCAGCGTGGATGGCTTCAGTTTTCGGATGCAACACCCGCCATCGAGATGCGACCGTGTTTGGTTAGAAACGCACAGAAATTTTTGGTCTGCCGTTCGCCCTACTGCTGATTCACATCGGAGTAGCAGAACATACCAATCTGATTGATAATACGGTGCCAGTTTCGGTTGACGTTTTTTTTTTTCATACTGTTCTGCGGGGTCGATTGTACCGAGAATATACTGTTGGCCATCAGTTTGACATCGTTTAGTCATTCTTAGCGCAAACTAGATTTGGACAAAGACTAGCACCGTGAATCGATGGATTGGAATACATTGCCCGAATCAAAACTTTTATCCGATAACTAGTACAAATTTGATGTTCCACTTCCTCACGACCAGCAAAACGCAGACAAGCACAAGAGACAACTGCGAAGCTGTAACTGTCAAAACGATCAGCTGCTCTAATGTCAAACCAGAGTTGTCAGTGAGAAAAAGTTATCATTGTTGCCAAAACGTGTTATTTTCGTTATGTCAAGGAAGATCTCTAATGTCAAGGGAGAATAAATTACAATATTTTTGTTTTTTTTAATTTTTTAGTGCTCTGCATCTTTTTAAAAAAGAAAAAACTATACTCTGGTAGTCATAATGGGAAGCTTTATCGTTCCTTCTAATAAAATCATCTTTTTATCACAAATTTTAGGACCCAATTGAGCTGCACGCGTAGCGTCCGATCACTTAAATAAGAATATAACCATTCAACAAAGTGTGGTTCGCTGCGCCAAGTCTGGAAAGTTTGCGTAAAAGTATTCGATGATCTATTCGGTCAAACGCGGCCTTCAAATCTGAGTAAATTACATCAACTTGAGCCTTCTGCTCTAGATGCGAGATGCAAGTCGATGTGAAATCCAGAAGATTCGTACAAACAGGCATACATCCGTGCTGATCGAAGGGAATATAGCTTTTTGTACGAGTAAGAACAGCAGTGCTCACAACTATCTCAAACAGCTTACACGACGCAGAGAGGCTAGTTATACCACGATAATTTCTTATATTTTGCCGGTCACCAGATTTGAAAACTGGGAACAACTCGTTTGAGAGCTATTAAATATTCGACATTGCGGTTCCGCCACTAAAGATGCACAGCGGGAAAAAACAATTGAATCCCGTCGGGCCAATGAAAAACGAAGCCTTTAGTTTTTTTGCGGCGAGAACTAATAGAAAATAAAGCATAGCCTTTTTGAAAACTTCAACCTACTCATATCAGAATATCGTTGATTTGGAAACACAAACAGTACTAATTTATTTAAGAGAATCAAAAAATGTTGGTTTCTGATTTATTTTATTGTTGTTAGCAATCTTCCAAATTGGTAATTTGGTTGAATTTCCTGGCGGAAATTCAGGGAATCTCAATTTACGCATATTTATTTCGCGTTTCTTGTACCTATTCGCTTAATAATTCTATGGGCAGTTCTGTAGCCTTAATAATATTTGCGGTTAGTGTAGCCGAAAAGTCGCTAAAAATTTCCTAGAAGTATTCCCGTCAATAGAATCCTCCAGGCAGTAGTTCGCCAATTTGAATCTCTGAAATAAATTAGTACCTACTGTTTGCAAAGCAAAGTCATGGGTATAAACGTCTTTCAGAACTTGATCCTTTTCTATCGATAGACTTCCCAGCCGGTTATTAGAGTATAGCAAAATTACGAAGCTAGTGCAAAGATCCTCTTAACTCTGTAGCGGCACCGCCCAAGCGAAGCGAGATTCGAACAGACGACGACTGGCTTGTTTGGCCAGCATCGTACCCCGGAGCAAACTGGGCGGGCCACCTACTGTTTATGTTTCCAAATCAACGATATTCTGATATAAGCAAGTTGAAGTTTTCGAAAAGGTTCTATGCTCTATTTTCTCTTTTGCTTCTTTCGACATACCTAGTTACTTGTGATTCAAAAATAACATAAACCATTGAAATAATAATTTGTAATATTACGTGTGGAATAACCAACAAAAACTTGCAGCTGATGCAGATAGAAAACTGATGTTATATCCGGAATTCGAAGACTATTTGGTCGGTGTTAAGTCAGACTGAACCAAGTGACAAAACTCTGACTTCGATAAAAACGCGTTTAAAGTTTGTTGCTCTATATGGTTTATAGCTATTAATTTTTCAAAATCATCTCAGAATTCTGGCTGTTTATAACATTTATGTAATCTGATAAGAGTAAAATGTAGCTAAGCTTGATCGTTTGCTGTCATTAACTAATTTTTTTAAATTTTGCGGCTTGGTCCGGTCTGATTTAATACCGACCATTTTACGTGACAATCAGAAGAAATTATGTCATCGTACGACAAATTTTATTTTTACCATTAACTTGGCGATGGCATTAACATGGAATAATTAAACTGAAATTACTCGAGTTAGAGAAAAAACAGTTTTTAATTTTCACATATGTTTGAAATAAAATTTCAAGTTTTCAGAATAGGTCAAGTTTGATTTTTTCCGTTTGCCTCTTTTTGAGATATTCTATTCTGAAAAAGACTAAAAAAACACAGGAAAAACGATAGAACTCGTTATATGTATGAGTTTTCAACATATAATGTTCTACAAAAATATGTCTTTTGATAAGAGAAACAACTTTGTAAAACATTATGATGCAATAAAACCATTAAATTTAAAGTAATTAATGGAAAAGTGATTTTTGAAAGGTCTTTATATAAAACGCCATGTGAGATAGAAACTGTAAAAATACGCCTACTATGACTTTGGCAAAGTTACTTATATAATCTTTAGTTACAACTTTGTCGAAGAAATTATCCTTTTATCTCTTTTCTACAAAAAGTTATTATGTGTTATGTGTTTACAAGCCAAACTGGAACTGGAGCCGTTGATTTCACATTAATTGTCTTTTAGATTTGAAAAACTTTGCTGAACATTACAGGGAGCTATTTTGAACTATAATCTTTTACCGACTGGTAATTCACTCAATGGATTTTTTTCGGCTTGCAGTCTTAAAAAAGCAGAAAACACGGTGTTTTCTCTTTCACCAACGTTTCAAGTAATTTGTATTTGTATTCTTTATCAAGGCTCTAAAATAATCAAAAATAATCAAATCATTTTTCAATTTGTTCTTACAAAATTAATATAAACTTTTTACCGAGAATGGACCATTTCTTTGTCAAGTGGTTCATCATTGAACGGTCACTACCGTGGACCCCCGTTCGTTTGACCGTTTTTAATCTGAACACTTTTTAATTTGAACCCCGCTGGTTTGCACGACATGCAAATTAAAAAATGGTTCAAATGTCATTCTCAACATGACATCATTTGTTTATGCAGACAACGCACATAAACACGATTTGTTTGTATTGACCTAGCGTGTTTAATCGGTTTCACATTTCGTTTTCCTAACGATTACGATAGCAATCCGATCGGAAAATGCAATATTTGCACTTGCAACTGCCAACTAAAACAAACCACCAAAACAATAACAAAGAGCAGAGCGGCCAGTTCACACAGGTTTCAGCCTATTTCGGGTTACCAGTTGTTCAAATTAAAAAGTAACCCCGTTAGTTTGCATGAGGAATCGTTCAAACGAACGGGGGTCCGCTGTATATCATCGCATATGTGAGGTGCATGCAGGACTCTATATATAGTCACTCTACTTCCCCCTTAACGACGAAAGTGTTGGCAACTCTGTCATGTGAAGCTGTCACAGTGCGCGATTATCATTGGCAACATTGCTCGCGTATCGGCCGCTTTTCCAGCAGACTCTTGGACAGGTAAGACGTACTTTGTTCACACAGCGCTTCTCCACGTCGAGTGATTTCTACAGTGCGATTTATAATGGCGTCTGGCATGAAACCTGTTATGCCATTGAGTATTCACAGCATATACATATTAGCCTAACAATATTTAAAAGAAAAACAATATGCTATTTTGAACCACAAAAAAATTGCCACTTAATTTTCGGTGCTGGACCACTGTGCAATGGCGTAAATAACTCAATTTTTGGCAAATTGGCGCTCGGTTCGTTTTGGCAGAACCCCGACCATATCATCTATTCATGGGCGTAGCGACGGGGTTGGGGTTCAAACCAACCGTCGTCTATTTCCGAGGCGTTTCAGAAGGCGCAAGACCCAAGCTAAGCCATCTCGCACGTTGGGTTTGGGTGCCCGTGGGGATGTTAAATAGAACCGTTTTCCTTATGACTGTTCGGTCCACCGTAACTTACCGCCTATCATCAGATGCCCGATGGTAGCAGTGTCTGCTGCTCGTGATTCATATACACTTAAGTTTCGTTTTATGTCCACTATTATAGGACGTAAAATCAATCGGTCGTAAAAAGAGTGGATGTTTATTGATGATGATCCCACCTCATACCCCTACAACGGTTTGAGCCGGACGATTTATCTAATTAAGATATTTATGATATAATAATGTAGCCAGCTAATAAAAGCAAATAGCGAACTGGCTTCTAGTACAGACATATCAAACTTTATTCAAATTTTAGACGTAAAACGAGACGACTTTTATTCAAATTTCGGACGTAAATATATTGAAGCAAAAAGAAATCACCTAGAATGAATGGACGTAAAAAGAGATTCTAGTGTACCTCCGCCGCTCTCCGCTTCCAGCTATTGCTCCGTCAAATATCGTCCGGAAAGCTGGTATGTCCTCCGTGAGCATCGTCCAATCCATAAAAACTACCGGTTTAATAAGGGCTGTGTACTTTGTCCGCATCGTACGGTGGCTATCGTTTGCTAGCGGATGGAAGCGTTTTGCGAAGAGCAAACTAGACTCGATTTTCTGCTTGAATGCGCTGCAATTTGTGTTATCCGCGGTCACCAGCGATCCCAAATACACAAACTCATCTTCCGCTTCTTGTTCGTCACCGTCCACGAAAAGTGCACGTTCCTCTCTTTGAGCCTCTGCCAATCATGTATTTGGTCTGCGACGCATTTACTTTTAGCCCAATCCTACTAGCCCTTGCTTTTAGTCTAGCGCGTCTGCTGTTGCGAAGTTTCGGCCTACAATATCAAATTCTTCTCCGTAGCTAAGAAATTTGCTACCTCCCCTGAAAATTGAGTCTCTCGTTTCGGTTTAGCTCGCCGGATCATCTTCTCAAAGGCGATGTTGAAAAACATGCAGGATAAGCTGTCAACTTGTCTCGACTTCTGCCGCGCCTGGAAGGAACTCAATCCTATTGACTCTAATAGTCTCTCCCAGCCGAGATTTGAATACACAACGTACCAAGATGCCAACTGAGAGGCGCAATTTCAACATTTACCTTCTTTTATATCAATTCGATTTTTTTGTCAAATAAAGAACCCTGAATATAAACCAAAATTGCTTCTGATGATTGAAAATAATTCCCCATTTCCTGAATAATCTCTTTAAGGTTAGGCTATGTCAGATTTTTTTTGTAACCCCCCCCCCCCCCCTAAGAAAAATTTCTGGCTACGCCCCTGCATCTATTACTTCTTAGTACTGGACCGAGGAAACCCTTCCGAGGTAAATCGTCGAAGTCTATTCTTTGAAATTATTCCTCTCTGCTTTGAAATATGGAATGCTACAACATAACCTTTTTGCCTTTGGTTTTATATGTTTTATTTAAGTTTGCCTCAAATGTGAATCAAATTTTTAACGGACTTTTAATTTATCTCCTTTACAGACCTACAAAAACCAAGTAGCACCAAGGGTGAAGGATTTTGTTGGCCTGTGCATCGATCAGCTGAAGGCGTACAGCCGTTTCTTCAACGATATAAGTACTCGAATGGCCGAGGATAGCAGCGCAAACCGTCCGATCGATATGGAGCTCTTCCGAAAGGTGGCCTTCACTCAAAAGGAACTGAACCAGTTCGTACATAACGTTGGGCAAAACTATAAACTGTTCAACATGGACCAACAGACCGTTGACTGCGGGTTGGTGCAGTACAGTGAAATGGTTCAATTGCAGGTGGAGAACGAAACACCGGAGCATTGTCGCCTGTTTATTAACGAACGAGCGGCAATTTGTGTCAGTATTCATTTGATTCGGAAAAATGACAAAACCGTAGAGCAGTATGGTCAAATAGTGTTTATCGATAAGTTCTCCGGCCGTGGCAAACCCATGCGCATGCGGAGAAGCAAGAAGACTGAAACAAGATTGAACTTTGTGATCGATAGCTTTAAGTACAGAATAATTTTCAACAACCGACAGGATACCGAGAGATTTAGCGAAAAATATATTGAAAACTTTGTGATTGTGAAATAAAACCGTGCTAAGATTCAGAGCAATTTTTTCAAACTTCCACACTGCCTTTTGGGTTTATTGTCGTGTGGCACAGTGGACACGACTTTCGCGATGTGATTTCCAGTGGATTGGCCACATGGTGGCACGTCGAACACTGCCAAGCACCGGTCGGGTTTGTTAGTGGCTGACCGGAGGCAATGCAGGGAGGAAAGTGACTTCCACAACTTGGACAAAATGTGCTGCAATCCATCACCGGAGTTTCGCATGTGAAACAGGTGACGTGTTTCGATTTGCCATCCCGAGGATCATAGCGGGAAAATATAGTGATTGCTAGCTCTTCGTACTGCTGCCGGCGAGCTTCCGCTATCGATTCGAGGCCCTCCAGTTTGATGAAAGCTTTGGAGCAAGTGCCTAAAAATACAGCTTGGATAAAAATGCGAATTTTTGGATGATATTTGAGCAACTTACCAAAAGATCGATCTGCACAGCTCGTCAACGCTAGTAACGAGTACAGTGATTCAACATCTAAAACATCCTCGTATTCTCGAAGTCGTAAAGCAGTGATTACAGCACTATGCAGCAGACCAGATCTCAACTGCCTTTGAGCCATCAGCATGTAGTGATAAGCTTCGGCATTATGCCATATATTCTCCGTTAGAATTGAATCCTCCGGATTCATTTGTGATAATACCGAAGCTCGATTTCCCCCGGTTAGCGAAATTTGCTTCTCAATATGTTCTTCAGCAAGCATCCCAGATAGAACGTACAATTGTTTGATTCTAAGAAAAGCGGATTTCTTCTCCGCTTCGCTTTCTGCCATTTTGACCAGTAATCTTGCAGCATCTAGAAATCTTCCAGCTTTTTTCTGAAGCTCGATTGCCTCCGGCAGTTTACCTTCTTGCAGTAAATGTGCTGCATGTTTACTGAGAAGGGCACTAATCTGAGGCATTTTGTACTTTTGAGCAAGCTCGACGGCCAACCCCCACTGGCGCAGGCCGATACAGGTGGAAACAGCCGATTTGACATCTCCGAGCTTCAAATAGGCAGCGACCGACTGTTCACACATTCCAACTGTTGCCAGCATCTGACCAAGCTTAGCTAGCTGAGGATTTTTCTCGGGAAGCTTATGCATACAGCCCACCAGTTCGTCGTATTGCTCGAGGTGATACAACGTATCCATTAAGCCTTCAATGTAGTGCGCCTTGTCGTAGTACTCCTTGGCACTTTCCCAAGCTCGTACGTTCATAAAATGGTGTCCGATCTCGCGCCACGCAAACTCCATCTGCTGGTCGGAAATACCCGGACCCATCTTGTACAATTGAACCGTACGAAACCAATCGCAAAGAGTTTGTCTCAAACTTATCGCCAGATCTCTTCTGTCGACGTCAATGTATAATTTCTCTGCCTCATCGAACTCGCCGAAGAAAGCACAAATTTCTGCCTTCTGCAGTGCTTCGACTTGTATGTTTTTCAACCTTTTAATTAACTGGATTCCTGGATAGTTACTGCAACGTACAAAGGCGGCTTCCGCCGTTTCTAGATCCAACTTCTTCAAAGAAGCTTCCGCCAGCAATCGCCACAAACGAGGATGTGCATTATCCTCAATGAACTGCTTCGCTTCCGTAATACCAACATGCGACAACAAGTCTTCGGTATCTCTCAACGATTTCACCCGCAACTGCAGAATATGTTCTTTTACGTTAGGCGTAGCTCCGCCTTTGATAATCTCATCTAGCAGCACACCGGTAATTTCTAAATCAACAAAGTTACAAATATACCCAGAGCACGCGATCGGTTCTTCCGGATCGGCGCCTTTCAGAATGTACATTCGGGTTTTTTCCATGATCGCCAACAATTGCGGATTATCACGCGCCCAGCAGATCGCCCAAACATCCTTGCGTTCGATTTTACCCTCCGGTGGCTGGCTATCATCGGAATCCTCTCGCAAAACTAGGGTCGTTAGTACTCCATTGCAGTCAATCAAAGCTGCTCGTGTTGAATTACAATTGATGGACATCTTGTAACCGCGAGTCTGCAAATAGTGTCGATTTCGAAGCACCAAATGAGGCAGCGTATATTCGTGTATCATGCCCGATTCCCGACCGATCAGCAGCAGGTTCTCCGATGCGGTCATACAGCAGATCGGATCCTGACTTGGTTCGGTTTTGGACGGTATGTCGTAGGTGTGATTCGAATCCAGATCATTCAGCACGTCCAGCGCCGGGGTATCATCTATGTGGTACTTTTTCTCCTTTTTAGCTTTGACAGTCGCATGCAAACTGGAGGCACCCTAGAAAATTAAATTTGTGTTTTTGTCATATACGGTAAAGTGCGTGAGAAATAGATTCACCTTTGGAGTGTGATAATGCCAAAGAAGGAACTGATCTTTCGAAGCCACGATAACATGGGTGGAGTTCATTGCAATGAAGTTTGGTCTAAGATCAACATATTTTGCTGAAATGAAAGAGACCTTGAAATCACGTCTAGTCTAGCTATTAAAATATACTTACAGTCCACGGTTGTGCTAATCGAATTACACACTAGCAGCTGATACATGAAGTCCTTACTTTTGTTGTCGCTCATGAAACTGAACTCTTTCGCATTAATCTTGGTTTCTACTGCCAAAACACAATGATCTGTGGTGGCAGTTATCGCAATAACGGGATCTACATGCTTCAAGTAGCACTGATTGGAATTCGTGTCCCAGAAAGTAACCGACGATGTTTCCTCGATTGCGGACGTTTCCAGAAAGCAAACCGTTTTGTTGAAATAACACCAAGTGTAATCGGGACGAATGTTGGCAAAATAGATGAACGAATCTACTGAGAGTGCTATTCTGAGCGATTTGCCTTCCCAGGATAAGGATGTGATTTCTTTTCCCGGAATTTTCAGTGTTCTGATATGCTGGAAAGACGTATAAAATTAAGTTGTTGCCAAGAAATATATGAGCTGTGTTAGTGAATTCGATTACTTACTACACCATACGGTGTATAAAATTGTACTTGATTGAACTCCTTCTCATTAAAACTGGTCTTCATACCACAAACAGCCATTATAGTGCCGTCATGATTCCACATACAGGATATTGCCTGCATGGCGCAATCTACAACGACCGGATTATCATCGTTTTCATTCCTCATAATCTGCATCTTTCCATTTTCGTAACAAACGGCCAGTACTGGCCGGTTGGCGGAGACTGCATCGTGATACCAGCATAACCCGACCACTGTCATGCTTTTCGAGGGTGTCAAATAGACACACTGAATGTTTAACTTCATCACGAAGATTCCCTGGTTATCGTATAAATGCAGCTCACCGGTCTTGATGCTAAACAACAAAAGGCGGCCATTCGGGCTCCACTGCACTCCTGTAAGTGATACATTCTTAAGTTCTTTTCCCCATATCCTATTGCCATCCACGGAACCTTCAAATAAATCAAATATTTTATACCACTTAAGACTGTTGCATTTTATTTCAACTCACCAACAATGACGGTGCCATCCTCGTAAACGATGCAGATTTTCTGTCCATCGCTGGTCCAGGTCATACCTTTCACCGTCGATTTCTTGCGATCGTTGGTCATTTCCTCGTACCAGGATCCTTTGTACATCATCCAAACCATGATCACTCCATCCTTATCGGAGGAGGTTAGCTTCTGCTGGGATTCATTCCATGTTACGACCTGAACGGACGATTTGTGTCCCTCAAGGGTTTGATTCATGGACAGATTGCTGGGTTGCATAGCTTTTCCCGTTTGCGCTGGAACCGCCGATGCTTGTTCCAGCTTGAGAACCTTCAGCAGGCCATCTTCGCCCCCTACGGCAACGTAGCCCTGCTCTTTGTTCCATGCTATACAGTTAAGGCGGGTGTTGTTCGGGATAGCGATCTAGGAATCAAATTTGATTGTTAGATGTTAACGACTGAACTAGAAAATCTCAACCTCAACAAGCCGATTATTTTAACAGAATCCCCTTTGTGTGTGTTTCTTTGTGTTATCTATCGGTGATTATTTATATACTTTCTTATACAAGTATTTGTGTTAATGAGACTTTTAAAATTACTATGCAACATTTATTCAACATAATTTTACATAACATTATCGATACACACTATAATTCCTTATTTATATATTTAACCTCATCTGACGTTGTTGTCTTGACAAAAAAACACGTGGTTGGTCTATTCCATAGGAACGGCGCCGAAGATCCGCGTTTGAGAATCGCGGCTAACACGCTAGCGGACGAACAACGTCACGTGCTGTGCCTTGTAAGTCATAACTGCCGGTACAGTTTCGTCGTCCGGTGAGTAAAAACAAGTTAGATTAAACTTCTCAGTTCGGTGGTTCGATTACAATAGATGGAGGAAGAGGCACAATTTGTGTCTATAAATAACTCAATCCACCTCACGGTGGAATTTGTAGATACGTCGCTCGCTTAATAAAGGTGGTTGTGCAGTCTCCTGGCGGGTGTTGTGAGTTCACATGCCCTGGCGGGTGTTGTGGGTTCAAGTCCAGTAATAATCTCTGATTATAGCTTGGATCGAGGTAGGAGTCACAATGACTACTTTGTTAAGCGTAGCTACTAATAACCCCCCGTTATTTTGGTAACAACACAATAAACAACGCAACCGCAGTTATCAAAGAGAACACGGTAAAATAAAATTGGCATGATTTAGATTTGTAGTAGACTCATTACTACCTGTGTATAGGACAAAGCAGGTCCGTCAAACAGGGGGGTGGGGGCTTCTAATCTTATTCTATACCTTTTGGGAAATGAAAATATAATATTTTACGTTACATTGAATTGTGGTTCGCACAGATTGTATTGTGTCGCCAGTACTAAATTGAAGCATAAATGTTTCTCTCCCCCTTTCTGCCATGAAAAAGCTACAAATTTATCTGCATTGCCAGTAGGGCCAATTAAAACACATATTAACGTGTCTCCAAGCGTATCCCTTGGATGGTAAATGGTAGAATAATGCGCTCCAGAACTACCACGAAGTTCCACAGCCTGTTATTTAGCAACTCCTATCTCTACCTCCTCGTGGTACCATCCGGGATACGTTCCTTAGTGGAAATCGAACAACCGGTGGAAACTAGGGTCGTATGCGGACAGAGAAGGGGGCACTCATGCGAAGATTGAGTGTAAACTCTCCGCCTGCAAATGACGGATGTCGGAAGAAGCATGTTCGATGAACCTGAAAATACTGAGAACCTGAGCAGAGGGTCCAAAGCCCCCAAAGGAGGATGGTTTTAATAGCTGTTATCCATGGCTAAAAGTAAAAACATGAATGGATAAACCCCTAATCCAAGGTGTCATGCGACCCGTGCCGAGGGATGAATGGTGGGGGAGGGGTCCTATAAATACTCAGCCTCAAACGGAGCCTGTGGAGTACCAGAGCGCCCTCCACAGTAATCAGCCCTTACCGCATCATGAGGGGCTCTGATGTGGCGGACTTTTCTTTCCCCTCAACTCGTGGGATTCTTATGGAAAACAAAATCAAAAATACAACAAGTGTAGATACGATGGAAAACCCGTTCGCGAGAGGGGGCATCCTGCGTTCTCCACCAAGGGTGGAGAAGGATGCAACTAGGAGCGCTAGTGTGGGTGGCAAAGACAGCGGTATGCCTACCACGCCGGACACAGCGATGAACGGCCCAGCGCTAATCAGGGCGATGGAGAAGAATAGAGACGCTGTACCTAAAGTGGTAGCAGCGTCACAGCAGCTCGATGTAATAATCGAGTTCACGTCAGGTCGCGGCAATTTCTCCAAAGACCTGAAGCAGAGCTTGCTCATGCTTCGGAGAACCTTGAATGCAGCGACCAAAACGCACAACGACCTCGTGGCGCGTGCAGGAGAGGCGAAGAAGGTGACCGTGAAGGTATCGAAGGCAGTACAGACCGACGCTTGCCCGTTGACGGAGTGTCGCAACGCGGCCCAGGGGGCCACGGAAAGCGCTGCCAGCAGCGGTAAGGCGTTCGCCAAGCGGCTGATACAGTCCCAGGGGGATAGCACCCCTGGTGGACCGAAAAAACGTCTGATCGGTAAAAGCCCTCAGGCTAGCGGGTTGGCAGAGCTAACCGATGAACCAGCGGGAAGCCTCAAGACGGGTGGCCCGTGAACCGAGGTTAAGGCCAAGAGAAAAGGCGGAGGAGGCTCCAGTAAAAAAAAACTGCTCCACCTAAACCGGCAAGGAAGCAAGCGAAGAAGGGCGACGCTTTTATCCTGAAAACCGACGGGTCAAAATACTCGGAGGTTCTAAAGGCCATGAGAGGAGGCGCCCTACTCAAGGATCTGGGCGCGGACGTGCGGAGCATCCGCCGCTCACGCACGGGCGATATGATCCTCGAGTTAAAGAAGGACGCCACCAAGAAGACTACCGCATACAAGTCCATACCGGAAGGAGTGCTCGGGGACAGAGTGCAGGTACGTGCTCTCACACCAGAAGTGACTCTCCAGCTTAAGAACCTGGACGAGATCACCGAAGTGCGCGAGGTCGTACAAGCTCTCAAAGAGCAAAGTGGAGTGGTGGTGGCAACCGAGGCGGTTCGCCTACGCAAGGGTCCGGCCGGGACCCAGGTAGCCACCATACGACTTCCGCTGACTGACGGAAACAAAGCCTTGAAAGCTGATACGCTTAAAGTGGGGCGGTCGGTATGCCCACTGAGCGTGCTCAAGCAGTCGGAACTGCAAGGGGCCAGATAGGAGCCAGTTGTGCAGGAGATGTGGTAGTGCTGGCCATAAAGCAAGGGACTGCGCGGAGCCTCCTAAGTGCCTGATCTGTACCGGTAAACGGGACGCAAAGCACGTAACGGAAGGTTCAAGGTGCCCGGCCGGTGTGCCGGTGACTAAGCCACGTTCATAGTACAAGTGACACAACTCAACCTGTACCACTGCAGCACGGCTCAGCAGCTGTTACACCAAGCAGTTTCTGAGTCAGCAATGGACATTGCCTTAATCTCGGACCCATATCGCGTCCCTGTCGGAAACGGCAACTGGGTCTCGGATAAATCTGGGAAGGCGGCTATATGGACGACAAGCAGGTTCTCGGTTCAGGAGGTTGTGTCAACTGCAGACGAGGGATTTGCGGTTGCCAAAGTGGGTGGAGTGTTCTACTGGCAGATCTGGCCAACATCGGCAACACAAGTACCTTCAGTAGGAACGGTGCGGACTCTATCATCGACGTGACTTTCGGCAGTCCTGGTCTGATAGGAGACTGGAGGGTAGACAATGGCTACACTCACAGTGACCATCAGGCGGTCCGCTATGGTGTCGGCCAGATAACGATGCGGCAGGCGGCGAGTAGGGCCAACACTTCAACCACCCGTGGATAGAAGACATCATACTTCGATCCCGAAGTATTTGTGGAAGCGATCCGGAGAGAGTGAAGTAATACCGATAAGGTGGTTCCAGGGGGGATTGAGGCTGGAGACTCGAGTAGGGTTTTAGTGGGTCTGGATCCTCACGCTCCATTAGGGGGGTCGTGATACCAAACCCCACTCCCTGAGTTGTCTTCTCAGGTGTCTGATAGCAATTTCCCTACTCGTTAAATAAAACAAAAAAAAAGAAAAGCGTGTCGTATTTGAATTTTGTTTGATTAATACACTGGGGTAGCAGCGATGACAACTGCACTAGATTTCCTCATTTGTACTGGTAACGTGTTATATAGCCTCACACCTTTATAGAACAGCGAATTTTTAGTGCTTGCTAGCAGAAGCCAGCCTTTCGCAATTCTTTTGTGCATCAGTAAAACATTGAGGTACTTTACGCGTTGTAGAGACGACGCATTTACTGATCATTGGCGAGAAACCGGATAGAAGGGCATTAGTCTATATGACGCGAAATCAGGGCCTTGCATAAGCGAATTAAACTCCACTGTGACAACTCCTGTTTTAGCCGACAGAGTAGTCCAAACTTTTTCGCTACCTAACTGAATACTGACAAACAACTCAAGAGCGTTGTCGATATTTTGTACATTCGAAAGAGGGCACCAATCAATATTGGCAAACACTAAATTGAAAGCTTTAAATACTGCCCTACTGAAGGCAAATTCAATCATGTAGTCAGCTTCTTCGTACTGTACAGATTTTTTACCCCTCAATAATACAGGGAGGGCTGGATGTCTGGGGTTCCTGCTTATTAGAGGATCATCTACAGCAAGGACTGAGCACTTTGAGGTGGCATCGGCATTGATTAATACAAGTTCCAGGATGCGATCACTAGAGTTTTTGATAAGATTTATCCGATTAGTGTCTAGCATCAACATCAAGATGGCAGCAACTTGCTTTAGAGTAACCATAACCGTACAAGTATCCTGCCGAAGTGGTTGACCATACAAGGTCAGGCTGTTTAAAATCTCCTAAGAGAAGATGGTTATCGCAGGACTGCAGGTCAATGTCTTACGAATACACTTTTGCCTCTGCGATGAGTTTCTTAATCTCCATTTTTTACCAGCGAATCAATCTTCCTGTGCTACAGATTCACTGAGTATCAATTATTCTGCCAGAAACTCTTTGGCCCTTTCGCTTTACCTTGCGTAGGTTTAATAATTTTAGAATTCATCGAATCTAATAAGAATTAATTGAATCGAAAACAAACTCTGTTCGCTAAGCATTGAACATTTTTCCCCACCGTTTCAGGTTTTCGTAGCATATCAATTGCGCTAGTGCATAACGGTACAAATGGATCATTGCGCCTCTATTTTTATCTCCCTGTTAACCTATTAACACAATAACCATCTTCATACTAACCTTCTTACTCAAGTAAATAAACATTATGCACTGAGTTTGCGGTTTATTCTTAAATTAATGCCACACTTCAATTAACTTTTCATTTTCAATCACTTTTTCACCTGCCATAGCTGATTGTTTACTCCAACAGGTTGCCATAGCAATAATGGCGGCTTCTTTTTCACGGCGGCGCTCGCTGACAGAGAACGACGGTGAACGGTGCTAACCAACACCGATAAAATTCCTCCACAAACATTGATGTACGTGCAGCACGTGCTTTGCTTTGCACCGCGCACGTCTCGACGATACGAACGACGAAACGTAGTCAAAACAATCGACCAAAAAACAGAGAAATTCAAGTTCACCGAATCGATGAAAGATGAAACGTTGCACACTGTTGCAGCATGTTGCACAACGGCATCATGAAGGGTGAAATATTTCAATAAATTGAAACACACTGGGAAAGCATCAATTTTTCTCGTTATTATTTATTTTTATTATTATCTTCAGTTTAATTGATTAGTAAACATTTTCTGTTACTAGTCGATAGTTTATGTGGTTCTCCCTCCTCGGTGGCTAGCTATTATATTTAACTAAGCGGATTTTGCGGCTATTACCTGACTAGTTCGAGAGTAGTGAGTTATCAAAATCCAAAACAAATCCGAATTTGAAGAATTCGATTATTTTTGTTTGTTTGTTTGTTTGTTGATGTTTGATTCAAAGATTACGTTTTGTCCGTTTGTTACATGGGATTTATAAAAATCAAAAAAAACTTGTTTTTTTTGCTATTGGTTGTTTTGCTACTACATTCAGAAATGTATCGAGATTCTGACTAGTTCCGGTTATTCCAGCCGAGGAAAAGATTTTTTCGTTTCCCTTTTCGCCGCGAAGGGATTCCGGTTACGGTTTACAGAGCGGTCGCCTCTCCGCCCGGATATTCAAAGTTACTCACTGATGCTATTCAATGCAGAAGGAGAAAGTTTGATCAAAATATCTGCTTTTTAGCACGGTTATAACTTTCAAGTAATTAACTACAGAGTTGTGGTCGACAATTTCACTACGGTTTATGTGTAATTAAAATGACACAAGATTAGATTAGTTCGTATTGTAGTACAATATTGTGTAATAATACTTGGATTCACTTTACGTCCTTTACTCATTGCGAAGTTCACTCACAATCACCTGTTTTGCTACACATTCAAAATACCTTCTACGTGCTCTTATAATGGTTCCACTCGTTGCTAAACTTGTTCTGTTTTCTGTAGGTCATTTCTGCTACAGTTGGCTTTCATACCGCTCTGAAAACATTCCTATAAAACTAGCTTCTCTAATTTTTAGTATTTATCTCTGACCTCAACCCAGTTTAGTGTGTGTTCAAAAATCGTAGAAAAATAAGCAGATGGAATGCAAGTCTTCATTTGTTTTCTTGTTTCTGCCATAAATGTTTCGCCTTGATTGTAGTACTTTTTTTCTGGGTTTAGTTTGTGTAAATATCTGTTTGTTTACTTTTGCCTTTGGTTTTAAATTATATTCTGGATGTGGTTGTTTGTTGATTACTAGTGTATAAAATTGTGTTTTCGAAATTTGGTACACAGTTTTGCGATGTCTGTCTGAACGCGACCCGAACTCGACGTTACTAGTGAAGTGAGTAAATATTAGTGTAATCACAGAAGAATATACGCACAAATAAATTCGTATGAGATTGCATCTAGAATGTACCATGGAAACATTGCTGGGAAGAATTTTAAGAAGAAAAGTAAAAAGGATAAAACAAGATATTAGAGAATATGGAATTTTATTCGAGAAATTAAAAACTTATATTGGGTGTAGTCTATTAATATTTCCAATCAATATTTAAATATCTATTTTTCGAAAATCGTTCCAAGCACACCTTCGGAGAAATGTTCAAAAACACCACTCCCAGTGACTCAATCGAGAAGACTCTTATGAAGTTTTGTCATCTGATGAGTCAGAAACTGACGATCCAAAGGGACCTTCTTTTGCCATTGCATGAGTCCAAGAAGAGGATAAGTCTTTCGTCTCCTAGACTTCTCAGGAACGGATTAAAACTTTTTCACTTGGAATGGCGAATACTAAGGCATCGCGAAATTTAAAAAGTTTGGTCAGGAATTGCTAAATAATATTCCCCTGAGGCACTGGCCCTTCCACAAACACCAAAAACCTCCAATGTTCCTTCATTGCCATCTAAGATTTGGCCGGAATTTGGACTTATGAAACTTTCAGATATGGTGGACTGGATTCTAGACGCTTTCAGCGTTACTGATCCTCTTAAAATGATTCTTCTGCAATTAAGAACGTTTTTGAAGCAATTGTTTGCAAAATGACCCCTCATTGTAGCGAATATATCTTTCGATGGTTAGTTCGTTGGCCGATGTAGGAGATTCATACAGTGGAATCGTAGTATTACATATTTCGAGAAGTATTCACTGCAGAGTTTTAATTAACGAATTTAAATATGATGCATTTTTGCTAAACCTGGCTTACATTTATTCGCAACAGATCTTGCAACAATAGCTTGAAAAATCTGCCCAGCCCTGTCCAGAGACGCTAGTTGTTTTTATTTAACAAGTTTCACCTTATTACCCAAGAAACATTTATGCGCTGATTAAACATTTTAGCCGCCATAATTATTCAGCCATAGCTGAATATGCATCGAATTAAATTCATGTAAACAATTCTACAATACTTATCCAGCCGAAATTGGAGAACTTATACAACCTATTTCGTTTAAGACAGAAAAAAACACTTGTTAAGCAGTTATATCGCCTCTCTGCGCCTTGTTTCCAGCTTTGCGCAAATTGGTTATTTAAAAACGCACAAAAGTCTCTATTAAGCTACATTACAGCTTCAAAGCAGCTACCCTAGTAGCACAGTTGTTACAAACCGGTTGTGGCAACCGATTTGTGACTAAATTTAGTCATAAATAAGTTGCCGCAACTAAAAGTGCCAAGTAAGTGCTACTTGGGTATTAGCAAGCCCGATGCTTGCCTTAGATGTTTAAGAGCTGAAAAACGTTTTTATTTCTAAATCTTAACCATAGTTTAGCCACAGGTTGAATAAATTCAGATAAAAAACGTTTGATCAGCCTGAAATTGTTACTTGGGTAGCTGCCTTCAAAGCTGCAATGGAGCTTAATAGAGGCTTTCGCATGTTTTTAAATAACCAATTTGCGCGATGCTGTCAATTCTATTTTTAGAACGAGAAATGGTTTTGCAGTGCTTTTTCAGTCGCTTAATCAACGTCTCATCAACCTTTATGCAGCCAAAAAGTAACCTATTTAAAATTTAAGAAAAAATAGAAAGCGTCATATTTATTTTGCTATGGCGTCGTATACTATATTTAAAATTTTGAATAATTTAAGTTCGTATGTACAAGCTAATTAAAAATGCATGTCGTCATCTTTCGGGAATTGAACCTCTGGAATCGAATTGAATTGCAGTACACTCAAGTCTCTTTTTACACGGTTTATTTTTATGACTTTTGAATTAACGCGGTTTTTTACAACATTTTTCGAATTAACGGGGTTTTTTTAAACGGCACGTATCTCCCGTGTAAAAAAAGACTTAAGTGTACATATTCGCGACTGCGAAAGCTAAAGAGATTTTTAATCCTGTTCGTACTTACACGAAAACCCACTGTTAAAACTTGCGTGAAAACAAAAGCAAAAATACTTCTTTCACTTTTTTCTCACGCAAAAACCAAACAAATATTAGCAACTTCGTAGTCGCGAATGTGGATACAATCTGGCAAAAGAAAAGGATTGCTGCTCTCTTTTCTGTGACGTTTCACCTTCAGGACATCAATTTGGACTAGATTCAAAATTCAATGTTTAAAAACAAACTAGGTTGAAAGGGAGGGGTACCTTTATGCTTTAACAAAATTGTTTTCCTAAGAAATCCTAAGAAATCTCATTAAGACGAGAGGACTTTATCCACCACTCCTTTCTGGCATACTTCCCTAGCACAGATATCAAATTAGTAATAGTCTAAGCGTCGTAAAGAATCTTCGACCTATTGGGACGAGGGGATTTTGCTGCTTTTTTTTGACGTAGGGCTACGTTTTTTGACGTAGGGCTACGTCTTACGGCAAGTTTTGAGATAGGGTGTCATTCCAAAATATCGAAAAATGCGAGCGTCACGAAAAATGATAGGTTTTGAGCGCTAATAGCTCAGCGGTGTTTTCCGATCAATCTTCAATATTTTTGCACCAATCGATCGTGAAATATTCTAAGAATTGACCCAAATGAAGAAAAATATGGATTCTTGATGTTGAACTATTGAAAAATTGAAAATAATGAACCTATGTTTGACCAGAATTCTCGCTTCGTGATTGGTTGTTGGAAATGACGTCATCAAAGTAGAAACGCGTTTTCACGCTTCGGCTTATAATTCAGTCAATTTTCAATAGATTTCCAAGATATTTACACCAATTGATCAGAAAATCGATTTGGAAATTATTGAAAATATAGAAAACTATTGATTTTCAAAGTGCGTCATTGAAAAATTGAATTATTTTCATATTTTTGCCTTCCTTTGTCAGTGCTTCCCTAGCACGGATGACAGAAATATATACGATATGAGCTACGGGTTAAGCTTCCTTATGATTGTATTTAATTTACGCCCTACAGAATCCGATCGAAAATTGTTGAGCTTCAGCTGTTGCTGCTTCCCCGGATAAGGCAACGAAGACATCCAAATTCACCAAGCGAGACGCCAACAAACTGAAGAATTCATCGACTCATCCGCCAGTGCACGATATTGT
This sequence comes from Sabethes cyaneus, assembly GCF_943734655.1. Classification (NCBI taxonomy): domain Eukaryota; kingdom Metazoa; phylum Arthropoda; class Insecta; order Diptera; family Culicidae; genus Sabethes; species Sabethes cyaneus. The sequence continues at coordinate 57,272,845 of NC_071354.1, forward strand.
TTTAGCTGTTATGCCTTTTACTGCGCCTGCGCATCGTCAGTCGGTCAGCGGCTTTCGTTGGCGACACATCGGGCAGGTAGCTTTCGAGTCACATCCGTGGCATAATTTTAAAGGTTGAAACATTTGAAACATTGTTTGCCTTACGGTGCACATTGTCGTCAGTTGGTCGTATTCATCGGCTGCTGAGGAAAGGAAAGTATGCTGAGCGTGTCGGAGCTGGAGCATTCGTCTCGCTGCCGTAATGGAATATCTGGCTTCTGAAGTTCTGGAATTGGCAGGAAATATGCTGCTCGCGACAGCAAAACGACCAGAATTATGCCATGTCACTTGCAGTTGGCCACCTGGCCTGCACTGGTATTTCATCATGACTCATGATCATACACGAACGGCTTCGTCGATCGCATAGCTGCTGAGGCTTTCTGGCTTGTCCGTTGCAACAAGCCGTGGTGCGTTAGTGCAAGTTTATTACAAGCTAGAGTTATGATAATCAAACAATCATCCCTTTTAAGGATCACACAGCGATTGAAGAGTTTATTATATTTTCTTGCCCAGTTAATACCATAATAACATAGGCAACGAGGGAAAAGTAGAACTTTTCGCCGTTGCGGACGACCAACAAATGGCGGGAATAAGTTTACTGGTCACGGGCGACATTTTCTACCACTTCCAAAACGTTTGCAACTTGTACATGCTTTATTATCAGTGTTCTTCTTTTGTAAACTGCAGAAAAGTTTTGCGCAATTTTTTCAGCTTTTTGAAAACTCGCGCGTACCGTCATCAGAGGGAATGCACTATTCAACGTAGAAACAGTTCATGAAAATTTATTTACTGTTTGGTTTAGTGTGACTTCGATTCGTTATAGATTCAATCAATTTATGGATATGACTCCAAAATCGGTTGAGGATTGAACGTATACAATGTTACTACTTTGATAAACGTTGCGTATGTCGGTTGCATGCATGAAGAATCGTATTACATACAAGGATACATCCTACTATAGCTACAAAGAGACTTACGTAGTCCTACGTCACCTATGCGGTCGTGTCTTGTGCACAGCCCCTCTGATTTTTATTTTTCTTTGGGAAGGTTTTCGCATAGAAGCGAATAATAGCAATATTAGCAGAACGCCCGCTGCCAATCGCATAGCAGCTTTCACATGCTTTCGTGTGTTTTCGTGGAAAAAAGTGACTCACTACCGCCAGGTTCGCTAGTATCTGTAGAAAGTAGCATGTACGTGTTTGGATTTCTACTTCTACTTCTGTACTGTGCTTGAACCTGTTCGGTAATTTTTACAAATTAGTGATTGAAAAAGAATGTTACAATAGAAATCACATAATTGCTACATCTTTTATGAGTCGATCGGTATCTAAACTATGAAAATCCATTCATAATTGGCAGAGCTATTAGCGTTCAAAATCATTCATTCTTTCATGACGCTGCTGGGTTGAGTCCAAATTTTGGATTGACACCCTGCGGTAAGACGTAGTTTTACGTCAAAAAGTGACAGAAACTCCCCGTCCCAACAGGTCGAAGATTCTTTACGACGTTTAAACCTATACAAATTTGATATCTGTGCTTGAGAAGTACACCAGAGTGTAAAACCACGCCTCTTCCTCAACCGATGTTATGGTTTGAACATTAAACCTAGTCCAATTTAATGTCCTGAAAGTAAACCATTTTGTTATAGTATAAAGTATGGTTAATCGCGATGGCGACGACGCGACGTAACTGCGATGGCGTCGATTGCAACGATGCTCTTTCAGCTTCGGGGTGGATGGAAGTGGTGGCAACGGTGGGAACTCAGCACATGTTCAATTGTAACGGGTAAGCTCCGGGCCAAACGTAGGTAAACTTCGGGTAAACGGGCAGGGTAGACACATGAAACTCAAAAATCCTAGGAGCGAAACGACTTTCTTTAGCGTCCGGTTCAAGGCGGTCAAGGTCAAGATTGGGGTCGAAGACTTTATAAATAGCCATAACTGACGCTTGCTTTTTTCATTACTGAATCCACAGCTGCTGTGGCGAGTTTCAAGAAAATCGAGAAGAACTTTGTTCAAGTTTAGCCGGATGACCGTCGCTTCCTCAACCACAGACCTTGAGAAGAAGTAGTGGGTTCGAATCCGGTTGTAACGCTCCGATTATAGCTTGGTGCAATCCGCGGATCCCCCAGCTTGGACAAAAAGGAGCGGCACACAACTTCTTGAGCATTGCTTCAATAACCTTCCCTTACCTAATTGTTCTCTTGCCTCTTTCCCCGTCACGCCTTGTTCCCGTTTTGTTTGGAACACTATCTATGTTGCATTTATTTCTTGGTCGAAAATTGAGCAAATAAGCGCCATTTACTATTAAGAGACTACAATGATTGAAGAAGTTGAGACTTTGTAGATGATGTAAAAGTAATGATTTTGACGTTTCAAACCGGTAAAATCAATAGGAAGCAACATTGTATTTCAAATCATTGCAGGTTCTTCGATCATAACTGGACCCAACTTTAAACACAATTTTTCGTTTGAGTTTTTTTTTTTGAATAGAAAAACTGTCGATAAAACTTAACCCAGCAATGTTTCCGATTCAGCTAAAAACTAATAATCCTTCACCATGTTTATTATCTTCTAAGTTCAACAGATTTTTCCAACATCCGAAACACTTCGCACGCCTTAACCTAATCTCCCAGTTATCCATCGCTCTTCGAAGCACTCTTTCCTTTTAATCACAAAGTTTTAGGTAGTTTCACATCGCTAGGAAACAACAAATTATCTGCTTTTACTCACAATTTCCAGTCAACGACCGTACTCATTCTTGCTCTTGTCTTCATTTAGTATCATTAACTTCTCTACTAGATATAGGTTCTGGATAGTATTCGCATTCCAACGCACGACGTTCTTCAGGTTTATATCACAATTGCACATCAATCGATACGGCTTTTTTCTCTCTCTCTCGCGTGTGTGTCAGTGTCTGTATGTATGTTTGCTTGTAAATAACGATTATCTGAAGTGCTTTGCTAGCGTGTTTTGCTGCGAAAAAAATCATGTTTTTTTTCGAACGAATCCTAATTGTAGGCAAGTACTTACACAAAACTCAGAATGCCTTTTTTTCAATCTTTAGCTTCTTTGGGTAATAGAAACCTCAACTTTTGCATGTTTTGCCATTTCAGTCGGTTAATTATTTTCGTGATACTGAGTGAGATGAAAATCAATGAAATCTTTGTTAGAATGAATTAGAGATCTAAACGCAAAACTTAACATACCAGATCCTGCGTGTTGTGCCTAAACGTAAACTGTGCGTTTGAATTTCCTGCTGCTTGCTAGGTAAAATTAATTTTGATATCATCGTACTGTTATTGTTCATTCCAAACTAGCTGTTCGGTGTTTTGCCACGAACAGCAGAGGTGCTCAGTGTGCTCTACTGGCCAGATTACTTCCGGAAAACACAAGCCTCTGGGCAAGCTGGAATGACGACACGAATAAATTGAGTTGAGTGTTTCCTTTTTATTTGTTTTTTTTTTCTTGTGTATATGGCTTGTCCTTCAAAATATGACAAATTTTGCTAAATGTTTGCTCGTTTTGTTGTAAAAATCGACGCGTGTGTAAAAAGTACACCCAATATTCTACAGTTTTACTAATAATGAATTGTTTTTTTTTCGGGCCTGAGCTGATTCTAATGGCTTAAATTAATTAACGAATTTACAATGAATATGCAGCATGAAATTTACATACTCGTTTTTTGATCTGTTTTTTTATTATAAAGTAATAGTCCAGTTAATAGATTATATCATTGTTAATTGAAAAGGGATTTGCAGCAACAAAAAAATAAAACAACTAATAGCGCCATTTTAACAGTTAGGATTTTTATTATTTTTTGTTTTTTTTTCTTATTTTTTTAAACTTTTATTTCGCTTGTATAATTGCCTTATTGCCTACAGTGTATATAATAACCATTTGAATTCAATAATAGCAATAATAATACACATTGTAATTTTCGATAATAATCACTTACAAAAATACTTCTTACTTAGGGTTTTATTGGTTTGTTTCTCATCTTCTATTGCGAAATTAAGTCCGAGAACCCTACAAACTAATGTAGAACTTAGTAAATATTTCACACACAGCTTTGTGGCCAGGCGAAAAAAGAAGACAATAAACAAGAAAAATTGCATTGATTTGCATTTCTGTTTTTTATTTGATTTTTGACGCTTCCATCACAACAACGGTTAGTTTCCCTTTACAACTTAATATCAATTCTTCAATCAACGCTTTATCACGAACTCTTTTCTCGTTTCAGTTAGTTTGCCGAACTCACAAGTTACATATCACATCGGTTCACATCATTTTGCATTTTTTTTTGTTTGTTTGTTTTGTTATCAGGTTTCTTTCGTTCACTCCAGTCAGTAGTATCTTGCACACTGCAATCCATTCCACCACACCGACTTCTGGTAGGACTGGGAAGCGCACCACAAGCACGCTCTCAAACAACACCCAAACTCCAGCAATCGCCTTTCAATGCACAGTCAAACTCACGCCATCACCGAAGCTTGCCTATTCCAAAACCGAACACTACGTTAATTTTTAATTAATTATTCAAATATAGAGTGTGTGCCCGATTTTGAGATTTGCAATCTTCGGCTAAATGTAGGTGGTGTAAAGATAAAAACTGAAGAAAAAAATTTTTTTTTAACAGATATCTTTACCTAAGCTACGAAACGAAATTATTATCACAACGTATACGAACTTAGCGACGAATCGCGACGAGGAAATTTAACCGATTTGTGGAACCTATTTCCCTACTACATTTCGTTAGATTTGATGTATATTTTTCCTAGTGTTTTAGGTGTTTACAGCTGACGAGAAGGAACGCGTCTGGTCGACCGAATCTTCTTCTAAACTTTTAACTGTTGTTTTATTTTTTTGCTGATTTTTTTTCATTTCGATTTATTTTATTGTAAAATTATTGAATGATGGTATCGAATAAGTGCGATCGGAGCGTTTATTCAAAGTCGAAAGAGCCAAAAAATACATAAAAGACAAAGTTACATCTCCAGAGGCAACCAGTTATAGTTGTACGTAAATGAAATGAGAAAATGTGCACAAAATAACAGAGATTTGATTAAAAAAGTGTTGGTTAACAAACGCCACTGGAATTAGCACCCTAAAAAACCTTAAAGTCTAGGGGAGCTGGAAGAACAGCAAGAAATTACCGACTAATACCATGTGTTCACAGAAAACGTTTCAAGACAAACACATGAAAAATTAACTTAACCTTCTATTGAAAATTAAAGAGAAAATGGTGATCAAATTTGAATATTCCAAATTAAAAATTTATAGCAAGCGGCTTGCTCGAGTTTTAGTGTATGATCCAGCATCGGTAAACCAAGCAATACGGTTTTGTTCGAAGATCATATACAAATTACGACTGGCACTATTATTAATTGAGTAACATAGAATGTGGACACTTAATTTTTTATTACCGAATACCGCAATTTATTGACGAAATTAGCACTGCTTAAAGTTCGGTAAAAATTTCGGTGATGCCAAACGTTACTGAAGATCCGAAAACGTTGATATCCATCACCGAACGTTCAGCAGTTCTAATTTCGTCAAAAAATTACGGTGTTCAGTAAAAAAAATTAAGTGTGTGATTTTTTTAACTTTGGATCGCCAGGTGACACAATCTTAACCTTACGTTACTTGCGCCATCTTCGATTTTATGGAATGCTAAAACCCAACAGAATTCACTCGAATGCTAATGTCACTTGGCGAAAAACTTATGAAACTTTTTCCACCGTTTGAGAGATCTTGGTCTGCGAATTAACTTTGCTGAAAACAGTAATTTTCTTTATTGCTGGCATCCCGAGGTATACCGAGATAAAGTTAACCGCTCACAGGCGTTGTACAAAATATAACAGCGTTAGTAACGGAGGGTTAATGAAAATTGTGCGTCCCTCCCAAGCAACAATTTTATTGTACTCTTATGGTGATCTTCTAGACCAATTTTGGTCTTAAATGCCATCATAAGAGTGCAATAAAACCCAAATTGTTGCTTGGGCTCTTTTTAACCGAAAACCTATACACTCAAGTCGCTTTTACGCGAAGGATACATCCCGCGTAAATCAAAACCGCGTAAATTCCGAAATTCGCGTAAAAAACCGCATAACTTTCGAAATTCGCGAAAAAAACCGCATACCGTCAAACGGGGTACCTTGCAACAGCGGGGTAAAATGCAACAACGCTATATCGATCCAATTTATTGTACTTTTAGATCTGTTACTTCAATTTTTGATCTATATCAGTCTCTGAATCCTGTTGTTAACAGTTCAAAGAAGCCATAGATACTGTTACGTTGGTTTTCTGCTGTTTTGGTGATTTTTAAAAAATCCCACGAGATGCTGTCAAATTCATCGTCAATTTTTCGTCCGTAAAACGTTTGTGTCGCCCACAAACAATTCAAATAAAAGAAGCCTAACATATATTTTTTATAGTACAAAGAATAATAAGGAAACAAAATAATTGATTCATGACTAGTTTTGTTTATCCTGCTTGTTCCCACATTATTCGTAAAACAAGTTCTTAGACGGGGTAACTTGCAACAGCTGGTAGATATAAAAAGCTGTGTTCCGTTAACTTCACGAGGCAAGTTATCATTCATTTTGCATCAAGCAATACTAAAGCACACCTGAAGAGTGTAAGATACTTTCGGTAAGTCGGAAATATGCCAGTTTTTCTCTGGATATACTGAAAATGGCCATCGAAGAGGTCAAAAAGAAAATATCCTCACTGAGAGAAATCGACCAGCAATATGATAGTGTCTAATTACGATCACTCGTAACGTAATGAACGTTCATATATTACGTAACCAAGATATCTATGATTTTTAACTCCCCCGCTCCATTTCGTGACGCGATTTTGCATAGTGGATTTACGACGAGTAATGCGTTGTCACACAACTCCCGTTCTCCTAAGCGCGTTAGGTAATATGTGAATGGCCCTTAAAGAAGGCAGCTCTATTACATCCAGGCACGGAATATCAACTGCATGAATAATATAAAAAGTTTATTTCGTAATTTCCATTACGGGGATTATAAATTATTTTCACTAACGTGACATAGGACATTTATGCATATATTCATAGCAAAAGCTATAATATATATATTGCTTGTTGCAAGTTACCCCGTTTAGGGAGTTACTAGTAACAAATTAGTTGAAAAATTCTACAACAGCCATTATTAATCGCATATTTTTTCTCAATATGTAAAATTGTTCTATTCTAGACCGAATAACTTTGTATTAATTAAATGTTCTCAAATGTACTACAGATAAGTTTTAACTTGCACTCATAGTTGAGAACTGTTGCAAGTTACCCCGTTTGACGGTAAATTCCGAAAATCGCGTAAAAAAAACGCGTAAATTCCGAAATTCACGTTAGAAAAACCGCGTAAATTCCGAAAATCGCGTAAAAAAACCGCGTAAATTCCAAAATTTCGCGTAAAAAAAACTTTGTAGATTTCAACACTCCGCGAAAAAATAGATATTTTGAGCACATCCGCGTAAATTCCGAAAATCGCGTAAATTCAGAAAATCGCGTAAAAAACCGCGTAAATTCCGAAATTCGCGTAAAAAATGCGTAAATTCCAAAAACCGCGCAAATTCCGAAATTTGCGTAAAAAACCGCGTAAATTCCGAAATTCGCGCAAAAAAACCGCGTAAATTCCGAATTCTGTGTAAAAATAGTCGCGTAAAAAACCGCGTAAGACGCGACTTCAGTGTATTCGTTTTCCTATAGTCCTCTAGTCGTCCAAAATATAGTCGAAATGAGAGATCTTCTGCAGGTTAGTGGAATTTAATGTAATTCTTTCAGAAAAACAGCTATATTGCTATTCCTGCTGGCTTTAATCGAAATTCCAAGTGAAAGATAACATTATTCTAACTTTTACCGTCCGCTAATAGATAAACAAGTGAGAAAATGAGCGCGTCTTTGAGTTCAAAATTGAGATAACCAACCTCTAACAACCTCTAACGAAGGACCAAACAATATTTTAAAGATGTTCCATCAATGAAGTGATTTCCATATTATAAGAATATTCAGGGGAATAGAAAGATTCTAATAGCGGCCACAATGACCAAAATTGAACAAAAAAATCATTTTTAGAGGGGAAAAATATGAAAACATGATCAATTTATTAAGAGTCATCATGGAAAGCTTTAAACTTTATTTAATTTATCATTTCATCATTTCATCACGGAAAGTGTTGTATGGAGATAAAATTATCTGTCAAATTATTATGAAACATATATGTTTTTGTTAAGAATAAATGTTTTAATCTGTCACCCTCTTTCTGTTTCTTTCGCCAACCTTCTGACTCTTTTTTTTGTCTTCTACTCTACTGCTTTCTCCCTATTTTGCTACAATCTATTTCGTAATTTAACAGTTGGAAAAGCTCACATAAAAAACCTAAATTCAAACTTTGTGTCTTCTCAGAAACTCGTTTCCTCGTTATCTACAGACTTCGTAGCGACATGGGGTGGGTGACAGCAAAATTTTAAATGACGATCGTACTGACTATAACAATATTTTTTCCTATAGTATACTTTCTGCGACGGGCGTGATTAGTCCCAGGTAAGCAATCAGCATTACCAATGCTATTCAAATGCAAACAAATAAGCATTCAGGTCGCTCAAATCCTACCCAAAACCCACTTTGGCAAAATGGCTTTTTTGGTTCTTATAGTGCTGACAATGCACTATATGGGCAAAACCGACCGAAAAACGAAACTTTTTTTGCCGCTGTTTTTAAGGGGTAAAAATTGACTTTGCTTATGTAAAAAGTCACTAGAAATCGATTGGTGATAGTCTCAACGCGCGGAAATGACGGAAATTAGCCAATTTTGCCGCATTCACCATTATTTTTCAATAGTTTTCAAAGAATCGTGTACAAACTCTCTCTAATTTGAGATTCTATGGCAAGGAAAAGAAGCAGAATGTTAAGTAAAACGTATGTGAACAATCTTATTCTAATGCAACCTAACCTATAAGTTCGTTTTGCTCCATTTTACTCAAGGTTTTTGTCCTAAGGGCGAAATGCCAATTCAATACTGTTACCAGAGATTTTCCACAAGGCGTGCCTGTTGAGAAGGTTCAAAAAGTCAAAAGATCGAACGACGATCAAGCTTTTCACAAAAAAGACGCGTAAGGGAATGTTTTACCTTGTTTTACCCTACAAATTGTACTAAAATCTATAACTATAAAAGTGCTCCGATTTCGTTCAAATTTGGTGTGTTTATTCCTAGTCGAAAAATCTTAGACCCGTACTTGTTTATTGGATGCTTAGGGTGCCGCTTTCTGAATTAAGGTGGCTTCAAAAATCAACATGTTTCCTATTCCCTCTTTCTTCAAAGTTTGAACGTTTTTTGTGGTCCGAAATGCTTTGCGCTACCGTAGAATATATTTTCTGAAAAGTTGATTAAAATATCTTTTATTTGGAACGAAAATCATTAAAATCGGTTATGTGCTCTAAAAGTTATGAAGTTTTGAACGAAATAAAATCGGAAAATCTGACTTTTTTGTGAAAAGCTTGATCGTTGTTCTATCTTTTGATTTTTTTCAATTTTTCCAACAGGCATGCCTTCTTGAAAATCTGGTAAAAGTATCGAATTGGCATTTCACCTGTAGTACAAAAACCTTGAGTAAAATGGGGCAAGACTGACTTCTAGATTATGTTGTATTAAAACAAAATTGTTCATATACGTTTTTCATATCATTATTCTTCTTTTCCTTACCATAGAAAAGTCACGTTTTACCCCTTAAAAACAGCGGCAATAAAAAGTTCCGTTTTTTCGGTCAGTTCTGCCCACTATGCTTATTTGCAGTTGATTACCGACAAGAAGAATTTGAACTGAGTTTCGGATGCCAAATTCATGCGAATAGGCTTTCAAAACGCTAATAAACAACATGCCAGATATGCTAATAAGCAGCTAATTTACTGCTTGTGCTAATGCTTACTGGTTATCTAGGATGCTTGTGCCGTATTCTAATGTGGGTGAGTAGGGATATGCATCTTTGTTGTACTTGATCTAAGCTAAGGTGGAGCATTAAAAGCTAATTTTAAAGGTGGTTGCAAAGAAAATGCTCTATAACTCTGCACCCGGAGGAGGTAAAAAAAATTCTACCAGCAAAATTCAGCAAAATTGTAGATAAGAACTAGTTCTACAAAAGTCCCATAAATAACTTTGTCATATTTGGCTCCGCTGAGACGGTACTGTCAAATGAATCAAAATTGACTCAAAGTGATCGAACCATCGCTCGTTCGCATCCAACTGAAGGAAAGTAATAGAGTAATAGAGTAATGGAACCGCTCCCCCCCCCCCTCTTAGGGGAGAAGAGGCGGAAGGGATCTCTCCCCATCATAAGAACCTTCCCTGACCCCAAAAACCCCTGGATGCAAATTTTCGCGCAAATCGGTTCAGTAGTTTCCGAGGCTATAAGGAACATACGGACAGACAGACAGACAGAAATCCATTTTTATAGGTAAAGAAGATATCCTCTGAACAACTGAACTGATGTTCATGAAGTTGGTATCAAATGAAACGTATTTTATGAACTCTATGAATCTTTGAAATGTTATAAAAAGGTAAAAAGATGTCAGATATTGAGAACAAATTTAGCATACACTGATCGGAAAGTTGTGTCTGATCGTGTTAGCCATATAATATTGTTGTGTGGAATCGAAAAATTCAGAATTTTGCCACTTTTACGAGATGGACAAGGTCTTACCGGATTGGCCGTAGTTTATATGTTAAGATTGGTACAGAAAAATCAAAATTATTTTGCAATCTGTCGTAGAGTTCCCCAAGGAAACAACTTAGGCCAATCGCTTTTCACACTGTTAATCAATGAACTCTCTGTACTGCTGCCACCTGGATGTCGCTTGTTTTATATTGACGACGTTAAGCTATCCTGCGTGTAAAAAATCGTTCTCAACAGTCTAAAACTACAGTAGCTCGTTAACCTCTTTGAAGCGTGGTGCACGAATAATTGATGAATAACCAGTGTTCGCAAGTGCTGTGAAGTCACATTTCACCGTAAACTGAACCCGATTACTTTCGACAAGGCTATTTTGGGACCAGTTGATTACATTTGTGACCTACAGCAGTAAATCTTGATTGTGGGCTCAACTTTCGTTTGCATCTCGAGGAAATTATTTCGAGGTCTAAAAGGGGTAATAATTGCTTATGAATCTGGGTTCTGCAATGTACTTTAGTACGCTCGAGTATTGAGTCCCGCTCTCAAGTATGTTGTCCGTTTCAAGTAAACTGGGTTGTGAGGATCGACACCGAGCAGGAAATGTTCTGACGTTGCGCCCTTTGGATGCTACCCTGGGCCTGTAGTAAACCGTCGGACTTGCCTCTATAAGATATACGTTGCAAATTGCTGGGACTTGAAACTTGTTGAAACTGTCCTTATTCGCTGCCGCTTGGTCTGATTCAACTGAGGAATAGTCTCTACTTGTCAGTTAACCTAGAAAAATGCATGTTGAAGTAATTCGTCTTTTAATGTATAGCCTTTCGACACTCGGTCAAAAAGTGGTTTGGCCTTTTGTGACAGCTGTTGAAATTCGGCCTATTTGTTATTCGGCCATTCGGTACCAGTTCTTCGTCTAAGATTATTCAAAGTTCGCGGGTGTTCGGAAATCAACTAATTTTTAAGATACGAATGAACGAGTCAATTTTTTTGATAAAACTCTTGAGTTTCAATTCGATGAAAACATTTAAGAAAACAGTACATGTTGAGGTTAAATGAACACAATATTAGAGAACAACAGATTATGTCCCGTAACAGCATCACCTACTGTCCATTATTTTGGATGATAAATAATGCTTTTATCCCTCATTACTTGGCGCCACGAAACACCACCAAAAAATAGCCCATATGTTCAACATCTCTTCTAATTAAGGACGATCAGTCCGAAAAATTCAATTATCGGTTTCCTCGGAAACATTGGATAAGTTTAAGATTACCAATTACTCTATCAAACATGCTCGCACGTCATCGCAAGTTACTTCAAGGATAACATCAGCAGAATAGCGTCACATCTCCGCTTGCTCGCTCATTCGATACCATCGATTCAGCTTGTTCGACCGTCGTTATTTTTTGTTTGCTCTTTGCTCTGGATTTATCACAAGTCGAAGCATACAAGCTCGAAATAAAACAAAAAACTGTTCGCTATTATAGATTATAGGTACCTATAGACGCTTTTCCGTCGATGCAGAATCAAATGGGTTGTGTTGTTATTATTGGGGGGTATGCGGGTTTTTCGCAATTTACACCAGCATCACGCAGAGCGAGAGATGGATTTACGCGGTACTCGTCGCTGCGGATTTGCGCATTTTCTGCAATTACTGAGTTGTAGCAGTGTGTTTACTTCGCCGGTTCTAAGCGGATTGTTTCGATCGTTTCTGTTTTTTTTGTAGGTTTTGTTTTTTTCTTCCTCTGGTTGCTGCTGGTTTTAATAACTATCACTATTTAGTAATCTTACGAGTACTCGGTTGCTTGCTTGCGTAACGTTATCGCATGCTCGCCCGTTTCACGGAGATCCGCGTATAAATCGCTATCGAATCGAATTAAACGTTTTTTTCCACGTTTGTTTTTTTGTTTGCCCGGTACAATTGATTTTATATTTATGAAAGTGAAGTTTGAGGTTTTAGTTCTATTACTGTTGTTTCTATGTTATTTTTTTTTTTTCATTTAAATCGTTGGCAGTAAAATGCTTATTATGTTATACGTTTTTTCTTGTTTTCTGGTTTGTGTTTTTGGGATGATTCAACTGAACTTGAACTGGGCTAGCCATGTTCAAGCAGCGGCCTTCAGTTGGCTGAACAGAACCAAAAGAAACACAGATACGTATATTAAAATAGTTTGTTTTATTTAAAAAAATACATTATAACTGTAATATTATATTGATCACATTCGCTATCAAAAAAAACTGAAACTGAAAGTAACAGTACTGCTCAGGCTGTGTTCTTTGCATTCGTACGTACCATCGCACTATCTTACTTCTGATTTATAAAACCATAAGTGTATGTGTGTCTTCCTTCATTCAGTTTAGTTTTTTTCTCCTTTCACAAAACTAAATCTAGACTCTTAGACGTGTATATATTTCGACTAAAATACGAATCTTCATAAATGTTATCTCACTTGAAACATTCGTAAAACTAATATCACTCTCGCATATTCTCTCTCGCGTACGTTTTTCTTTCTTTTCTTCAACTTTCCTCTTTCCTGCGTTTGCATTTCACCTCTGCGAGTAGGGTGACAACAGCAGTGGGAAGGACACGACCGTCCTCCACCAGTGACCCCTCCTCCAATCCCGCCACCCATAGTGCACAAACGCATTCTCTTGTTCACAGTGATCTTCTTCCCTCGCTCACTAATCGATCGTTCAGATTTGTTCACTAATCAATAAAGTAGTGTTAATCTTCTCGCTATCTTAAAAGGAAAAAAAGTAAATGTTTCCTTCCGTCAGTCCTAGGACTCGAAGGAGATAAGATCATCGCTATCAACTAAATATTGTTTTCAAAATGTGTACGTGTGGTTTGTCGCAGGTAAAAAGTAAGAATGGACCTCTAGAATGTTTCAATATCTACTTTCAAAACAATAGAGAAACTCAAGCTCGTAAAAAATGACGACGCCGTACGATGATTGGACTCTACTAGGGGACGAACACACGTTAAAATGAAAGAAATTATTAATGCGGATAGGAAATGACAACACGGATGACGACAGGATGATTTTCGGTTGGACAGAAGAAGCCGTTGGTTGACCGAGTTAGGACACCCGGGCTGACTGTAACTGGAAAGTAGATGCGCGTTGTTCTGCTGCGGACCGACGGTGACGATGCCCGACACGGTGGCACCTCTCCGGCTTCCGCATGCTATGTTATTTTTTTTTTTTGCTGGCTGTGTTGTGTAAATTCACTAATCTAATTTACGCGTTTATCGAAGTGACTCGGCAATCAATCCCAGCCGTTTTCCTTGATCATGTGAGCTAGTTCTATGATGTACTTTCCCTCCTTGTATTTTTGGCTAGATTCGAAAGCGTGCTCCTGCAAGACAAGTGCGAAAGTTAGGTAAAATCAGGCCGGACAAATGGCAAATGGTGGTTGTTATTTACGTATTTCCATCCCAGAGGTGTTTTGCAGCATTCGCAGTATATGTCGGCTACGGCGTGTAAGCCTGTTAGTAGGACGCGTTCCTCAGCCTGGCCACAAGCGACGTTGACCCTGCATATAGAAAGCAGCAATTGATGTGCGTCAGTGATTGGAACTAACTAGTGAGGTTTCACTGAATCAGATTATCAAAGTTTACAATTAACGCGCCCCGTTGATATTCTCTAGTATAAACAGATTCTGCCCCGTAAATAAGCATTTTCTTCGACGCAATAAGGCTAATCGACAAATTGAAGCTTCTTTGTTGCATGTAAGAAACACAGAAAACACCACTTTTTGTTTAATCCCATTGCGAAAATTGAAACAACGCGCCGGCCGGCCGGCCAGTGCCAAATATACCGGGCCAACAACACAAAGTAATTCATGCAACAAAAACCAACAGCAAGGATACTTACACTGAATTGAACAGATACGCCCGCCCCTGGCTTCCCTGGAACGATTTCGATATAAGCTCATCGTGACTAGCTAGATGCGCCCGACAGTGGACACAGGAATACGTTCGGTTGGTTGGCGGTAGATAGGCTTGGAACGTTTTCACCATATTGCCACTTCCTGACGATGACGACGACGACGATTGCCCGTTTGCGTGCCTTCCGTTGGCCGCTTCCTGTCGGTGGCAAGGTACACAATGGAATACAGAGAGGAAACAACACGGCGTTAGTTAGAGGAACTAATTTTCTAGAAGCCCGTCAAAAATCGAGAGGATTCATTACGAAATTGAATCGGCTACCTGGGTTGGATCGTGTTCTCGATTCGAGTCCAGGCCGAAAGTGGTGTTTAAAACTAGATGACTAATGGAATGCGTGCGGCTCTTGGCCAGAGCCACTCGGCAGACGGTGATGTTGGTTAGTAGTGAAGAACGAACGCCACGGATTCCACAGTCGAGAATCGTGCGCGTTCGTGATATTTTTTACTCACGATTTTTGTTTACTATAATTTACTACGTCTGTTAGTACGAAAGCTTGCAGTTAGTTGCAGAGTTAGTCTAAATCTTATCTGATAATAGTAGTGAGAATCGTTTGGTTCTTTACTTCGAACAGCAGGTTAAACAAGGATATGTGCATCCGTCTTCGAGATCCAGCTGCTGGTGGCTGCTGCTTCCAAATTGTGTCTCCTTTTCGATAGCCCTCCACGCGTGGTACAAACGATTCCCGCCGAGGAGTAACGCTACACCAACATTGGACCTGTGGCTGCGGTAGTGTAAGGTTGTGTCCGGTAATGACTAATATCCTCTCACGGTTTGAACGGAAAATAGCAGTGGAAGCAAACCAAATGTTTCGCACTTCTCGATTCTATATGCCTTTTTCCCCCGTTATCTTTTGGCTGTAATGGTTCTACACGGAATTTATCGATCTGCTGACGGCCCCAAATTAATACAACAATTCTCGTGGTCGAGTACAAGCACTTTTTCGGGTTTCTTGGATTGTTGTTATATGGCTGCTGATAATGAATTTATTTGTGGATGTTTACTTCGTATTTGTTGTTGTTGTTGTTGGAATTGCCTTCGAAAATCTGAAACGAAAAGCAGGCGGACGAAAAAAAGTTGTAAGAATTCTCATAGTTTTGGCTAATCAATTATATCGATAACAAAATCCCTCTAACTAGAGTAGGTAGGTATAGGAAATTATTGGCTGCTTGTATCATGCATGTATTGAATATTCGTGAGCCCATCAAATAATCATCATCGAAGCTTGTTCAGTTCAACAGTTCAAAACCAGCCAAAGCAACACTTCAAAGCAACAGAAATAGCTCCAGAGTGCGTTACTCTCCGCGGTGCTGGAACTTTCAATTATCTCAATCATTTGTACGAGATTGGATGCTGGATCTCGAAATTCCATTTATCAATCTCCCATACCTATCCGGAATGTGTACGCAATCGCACACCTGGAGACTGTGTAGCAGTTGGTCTATTCATAGGTAAGTAGGAAACCTGATGAGCTATTTTTACCCATTTTATTTAAATTTTATTTCGGATTATTCAAATTTTAGTTGATAATCAAATAGGACAACATGACAAATGTTTAACTGGTTTTGCTATTTTTTACTGAAATTGGATAGTAACTAATCACTTGAATTGAAGATGCAAAGTGATTATAATAGCAAAAATTATAACAAAAACAACTATTAATCAATATTTTTTTGCTTGTTGTTTTGTTTAATTGATACAATTTAATTCAAAAAATTAACAATAATCTATAGCACAAATATAACAATTTTCGCGTAGCTTTTCAAGAGGTTTAAAGAAACAATGAGACATTCTCTTGACTTCTATTCTATTGATCTTATTATGGAGATGGAGATGCACTTGAAAGCATCTGCACTACGTCAATCGGTTGCTGGCGCCATTAGCTAGCTTCATTTTAAGAAACGTTAAGAAACGTAGAAATGCGTTTTTGTCACCGTGATAATCGGAAAAAAGGGACAATGAGGCGAGTCTCTCAAAACCTCGAAATACGCCTCCCCCGCCCTCCCTAATGAGGATAGAGCCAAGTTACTTAATATCTAAACACTGAGTAGCAGGAGTATTGTATCCAAAGCAACGAAAGCAGCTCAACTCCTGAAGTGCGAAATCGATGCTCCTGAACTTTTGTCCTAGATTAACGTTAACAGTATGCTTCCATGGCGCAGATCCCGAAAATTTTTTCGACCTACTTTTCATCGTACATTTAAAGATAGGATTAAGACAAGTTTAATGTGATGTGAATTTTATGTTTTTTATGTTTAGTTTATATATCTATGTTAGATTACGTGATGTTAATGTTGAATTCGGCACACTGATGGCAAAAACTCAAAATCTCTTAACTCATCAAAATGAAGCACAAATTTCACACCCTATTTCTTCCTGCTTGATCACATTCTGCTTTGCTTCAACTGCGACCCGAAGCAATGCACATATACATACAAATTCCTTGTTGAACAGCATAGACATACTCTCATGCGATACGTAGCTGTGAGTGAGCGTGAGGGAATGACTATCTATACCCATAAAAATGGATTTCTGTCTGTCTGTCTGTCTGTCCGTATGTTCCTTATAGAATCGAAAACTACTGAACCGATCGGCGTAAATATTTGCATGTGAAGGTTTTTGGGGCCGAGAAAGCTTCTTATGATGGTTAGAGACCTCTCCCCCCACTAAGAGAGGGGGCTCCCATACAAATGAAATACGTAGGGGAATTACGACCCCTCCCCCCTATAAGAGGGGACGCTTCCACACAAATGATATACAAATTTCCTCATAATTAGAGAACTAATCAACCAAATGGAACCAAATTTGGCATGACCCCCCACATGGAGGCAGGAAATTTTTTTTATGATGGTTTTAGACCCCTCATCCCTGTGGTAGGGGGATTAGAACTCTTATACAAATAAAATAGAAATTTTTGCGTAACTTAAAAACTAATCGAGCTCGAGAAATTTTAGACTCTTCCATAAAACATAAGTCAATAACAAGACCACCAAAAACTATCAATAATAACACTAGATGATTCAAGGCGAGACGGCCGCAAGCCGCGAGAGTTGCCGGCAACCCGGCGTCGGAAGCTCCGGCCACTGCGGGGACAGCCCCCCCGCAAAGAATCACCTCTATCTAGGTTTATTTATTTTCCTAGGTCTACTGACCTCTATTACTTTCTTTCAGTTGAGTCCGAACGAGCGACAGCGAGTAACGAGAGGATAACCCCTGCGAAATGGTACTTTCTACGAAAACATTTTCTGTGAAATGGTACATCTCGCGTAAGGTTTTTCGGTATTACTATTATTATTATTGGTATTACGCAAAACTCTATATTCCACGTTATGGTCAACCGAGAAGTGGTGTTCCGCAAAATGGTATTCGGCAAAATGTTATATAATCATGGCGAATATTTCAATGCTGTCCGCTTTATTATATCAGACTAAGCAATAAAACGCACATTTAAATTACATGTTTATCTAATTCTTATTAGGCTTGTTAATTTCTAGTCAAGAAAATGTCGATTCCCGCGAAGGAAAAATGTGGAATTCATAAATGTGTGCTGCGTTTTTCGCTGCTGATGTTTTCTCTGACGGTACATTCTCTTTTGCTCTCTGGTTCGTTGTATGAAATGCCAGCTGTGGAGGAATGAAGCAAAATGCTCACAGCTGAATTTGGTTTCTCATCGCATAGCAACAGACATCGCGTATAATAGCGAGAGAAATTCATATGTGAGATTCGCGCTTGTGATCAAAGTTGAAATTTCATGTGCTTGAAATCTCATTAAGTTTTTTACTGCTATGAATTTTTCAACACTGATTCGGCACCACCTTTCAGCCAATCTGCAAAATGTAAATAAACCGAGTGACGGCTTCTTTCCCTATGCTAGTCTAGCAGAAAGTAACTCTCATTTTGGTTTGTTTACATTTTGCAGATTGGCCCTTTTGAATAGTTGGTGTCGAACTGATTAATCGAGAAAAGATCATGGGTTTCTGTGCCGATTTGAGAATGGGATTATTAATTAATTCCAACGTCCATGAGGAAAAGTTATGCAGTTGCGCTTGAAAAAATCAGAAAGGTTGTGTTTTAGACACAACCGCATAGCTGATGTGAAACTACCTATGCATGTACCTATGTACCTATAGACCTACGTATGGCGTAAAAAAGCTTTAAGAAAATAATAGTGCTAAATAATTGTTGCGTAATTTTCTATGCATGCATTTTACATTTTGTGTATTTTGTGATGCGAAAAACGAATATTTACAAACAAAATTCTATGAAAAAAATGAAATTTTCAAAATAATATATTATTGGCACTAATTAGAGCCATTTCTTGATCTGGCTTCACGCACTGACAATTCTCAATAAACAAGCTTGCCGTGCAGATGCCATTTAATGATATTCTTTGCCATCTAAACATATTCGCTCTTGTCTGCCTTCTCATTCCGCAGCTGCAACCGTCAAGGTACAAAAATTGATTTACATTAGCCAGTCCATGACTGTAAATGCGCAAGCAAAACGTTTGAGCCTCTTAATTGACCTCGAGGTACGACACTGGTCTAACAAGCCAGACGTTGCATGTTCGAGTCTCGACTGGTAGAGGCTGATAGAGTCAATAGACGCTATAGTAGTTCTACGTCAAAAGTTTTGATCGTCTTCGTTTTGTACAATATGAAACAATTTAAAGTAGCATAGGATCAGCATAGGATAATTTCTTACATTTGGGTGGTAAATGGATATTATTGGGGTATAGTATGAATATTCAGGGGCCATGTGGAAAAACGAGGTGCGTTACTAGCACAGACATCAGTTTGATAATAGTCAGTGCAGCAGCAGATAAACGTGAGCTTGAGGAAGGGTAAACTACTTTTTCGTTATTTCGAAAATTTAGTTCAAATTAATTTTGGAGTCATTTTCTACACGATTTCTCAACTTTCCAATCACAGATATCAGTACACGAGCTCATGAGCGCAGAACTTTCTTATGCAATGTAATGCAACAAATAAAGCGAGAGTGAGATTTCGAATTTGGCAATCCCAGATTTTGCCTCCAGCAAAAGTATTTGTGGAAAAATGCTAATTTTACTTTTTGACGTAGGACTACGTCTTTGGTTACTATACTGGGACTGGGTAGCACTTTGTGAAAACGAAAATAGAAGTGTAACGTTTGAATGAATGATTTCAAAAGGTAATAACTCCTAAACTACTGAACGAAACTGTATAATTCATATGTCGCCGAATAGATAAAACGACCAGCAATTTTATGAAGGGCGTAAGAGGAAGGGCTTCTATACAAATGAAACACAAATTTCCTCAAAACTCGAGAACTAATCAAGCGAATGGAACCAAATTTGGCATGTGGGGGTTTAGAAGACAAGATTTTTTTCTATGATGTACTGAGACCCCTTCCCCTTCTAAGAGGGGGGGGGCTCCCATACAAGTGAAATCAAATACAAATTTCCTCATAACTCTAGAACTAATTAAGCAAATGGAACCAAATTCGGCATGTGGAAGTTTGAGAAGGCAAGAATTTTTTTTATGGTGAATTGAGACTCATCCCCTCTTTAGGAAGGGGGGGCTCCCATACCAATAACATACAAATTTCCTCAAAACTTGAGAACTTATCAAGCAAAAGGAACCAAATTTGGCATGTGGGGGTTTTTGGAGGCAAGAATTTATTTTATGATGGTTTGAGACCCTTCACCCCTGTGGTAGGTGGTTAAGGACTCTCATACAAATAAAACAGAAATTTTTGCGTATTTGCCATATTTTCTGCTATGTAACAAACGATAAGCTGTGAAAGTAAACTAGTAAAACCTTCTCGTAGTAAGAGACAGTGAATCGACGCCGCTAACTTACGTGCCTGTTGACATTCATGTCAAAAGAGAAGGACATTCGAATGGCACGTCATATTTGCGATGAACGAGCTTTGGCTTTAATGTAATTTGTAACCAATGGCCCTTTAAAGGCCACAAGCGAGTTAAAGTAAGATTATTAAAACATGTCAAGCTACGTAATAATCTGGGGGCTGGTCATTCATTACCTTTATGATGCACACGCGATTTTTAAAAGAAATCTCTATGCCTCAATGGTTGCAGGCGTTGTACTTATGAACCCCCGTCCACGTATTTTCAAAGCCACCATTCCATTCATGAAGAATTGAATCTGAATATTTAGTTCTTCTCTTTGAACATTCACTTAACACAGATTCTTATAAACATGCATATTCCAGAAATGCAGTTTACATTATTCTTTAATCTAATGATCTGATATAGTCCGACGTCACCCTTTCGTATAACCCTTAGGGCTGAATACCTTGTAGTTTTTTAAATTTAAAAGAGTTTTAATGCTGTAATCGACCTTCTCAGATATGCAATGCCTTGGGATTACACCCTTTTCCACTCGCTCTAAAAAAATCTATATATTCCTGGGAGAACTGCATAAAGTCAAGGTTTCTACTGGAATATTTACCCACGGTTGTTTATTTTTCAAAGATTGTTTCAATTGTTGAATTCATTTATGAAAATTCACTTTTTTG
The DNA here is from genome assembly GCF_943734655.1 of Sabethes cyaneus. Lineage (NCBI taxonomy): Eukaryota > Metazoa > Arthropoda > Insecta > Diptera > Culicidae > Sabethes > Sabethes cyaneus. The sequence goes on from NC_071354.1 coordinate 57,294,047, forward strand.
TTTCAAGTTTGAAACTTTCAACTTTAAAATGTATAATTTATTACACCACCAAATTTGAAGAATATTTTTTATAAATTTACCTGGGAAACAAATCTGTCCAGGCAAGCAAATTTTACCATACTTATATGTTGTTTAAAAAATCAATTCACCATTAGATAACTATTTTCAGATAATTTGCTTCTGTTGCATAAACTGCAATGCACTTATGAATATATCAGATTCATGCAGGTCTAACTCCTTTTAACAAACGATAATGACTGACACCAATTCGGATTGTACCGTAGAAAAAAGGCTTGTTTTCATCTGCTTACTGTAAACATTCCGAAGCTCATTTCAAACATGTCTTATGCCTAGCAAAGAGACATACTATTTGAATGACAAAGTTGAAAAAGCCAATAACCAGCGCCAGCCTCTGGTATTAACAGTCTTCGCTTTTCAGGGGACCAGTGGAAGCACACAAACAATTCATACAAATAAACCACCCAACCTCCTTGCTTACCCTTTTCTTACTTAGTACAGGAAATCGAAGCCAGGAAATCAGCCGCAAAATCCAAATCCCATTATATTCGAAACTTTCTCCACCGTAAGCTGACGGTCTGGTTGGTCCGCCGTTGTTGTTGTACAAAACCACGACACTTGGCACTCTAGCGCAGCTGGTTCGGTGAATTAACGGTTCATTACTTCAGTTGTACACTCTTATTTAATTTCGTCTCAGCGCACGACACGTCTGGACCCGCGGTTAACCACCGTGTATAAGTTCCGTTTGAGGTTTGGGTCGCCAATTGGGGGCTACTGCGATTGTTTAAATTCAGTTTTGCGCCTTCACTGCCTTCGGCTCAGGGGAACAACGGTTTTCGCGAAACAACAAAAATATTATTTTCTTCACCGCTAACTACGCAACAATTTGCAGCCTTTCTCCTTCGACCGATATCCGATAACACGGCGCACTAGATTGTGACGATTTGCTCCACATTCACTGAGCTGCTAAGCCCTGCTCTGCTGTTGGTAGCGATTATTACGCGTCGCTTGTTTCTTGTCCAAAGCGAACAGACAACAACATCACCGCTGTGTAACACTTTCGTGGGACTGTCCTCCTGAATTGTTGCGAAATGCAACCTTTAGTGAGCTTCCTAGTTTCGTTTCACTTGCAAGAACAAATGTTTCCTCGCGCAACCTCTGGCGCATACTATTGGCAGACCAAGCAAGAATACAGTGTGGTACCCTCGCTATCCTATCCCCGACGTTGGTTGTCGGCAGTGAGCTCACAACAACATCCGTAAGCGACCTAACCAAGCCATCTAAACGTCCTAGGTGGGAGGCAGGGAGGCAGCAACAACAAAATGTAAACAAAAATAGATCGGTTGTGTTTTCTGGCTATGCCGCACAGCTCTTCGAGTAGAGCAATAATAATAATAATGATACGCGGTCTGTTTACGGCAACAGCTGGTACTGATATGATCGTTGTTAGTCTGTACCATCGTCTCGGCTCGGTTTGACTCTCCGGCCAAAAGGTGGCTGGCGGGCGGAGTTGAAGCAGTAGGAGGTAGCACCGGTGGTGGTGTTGTTTTCCCGTTTGTTTCGTCGTCTTTGCGCTCGCTGGCTGGTTTGGCCTTTTCTACCGCTGCTGCGCTCGCTGCTTGTATGTTGGGTTCACGTCCATTTTTGCGAACCTAGCAGCCGCCTGCCTGGCGGTTTAGAGTGTTGTGCTTGTTGTTGGTAGCCAGCCAGGCAAGATACATATGTACGACCAGACCATCAACCCGGGGCCTACGGTCTACCTGATTATGGGCTGCGGTGTTTTGTGCCATAACCGAATCTGGCAGCGCAACGCCGCCGCAGATGTTGTGGTGCGATGAGGATAGTTTGTCGGGTAGAAAGAGAGAAGAAAACTAGCGAAATGTTCCCGCAGTCTGCGTATAGTGTCGCGATTTGTGCGTGAGAGGAGCTGACTTTAGGGTGGTTGCTAGTGAAATAGCGAAATTATCAGATTGTCTGTTAAATCTATGTTTTGACAGTAAATAATTATAGTTCCAAACTTCAATTGGTATATACCATGTAAAATCGTGACATGCATAATGATCTAACAGTGCTAATGTCAAGAGCGAATTCGTTGAATCAAAATTCTGTGATAGTATTATGAAGATAACAGGGAGGAAAGTAACAACTTTCAATAGATAGATCGTTTTTTGAAAGAAAGTAAATTCGTACCTAACAATTAATATGCAAAAGCAAAATTCAAATTCTCAGGAGGCTACAGATTGTGAGGATAACTCATCTCGGGTTACCGAACGCAGAAGGCGGGCCAACGTCTTATTGAGACTTTTTTCCAGCCTTCAATTGTGTTAAAGCAATTACATCCTAGGGTATTACGAGTAGAAAGGTCGCTACAGAGCAGGTAACTAAAAATATACCGTAATGTATTAAACTGTCGGCTTATCCGAAACCAGGAAAAAGTAACAATACCAGAACGGCAAACTTCTAAAACATTTAAGACAATGGACGAACTGGTGGATAAAAACATATTAGAAAGAAGTGCAAATTTAAGTTGAAGTAATCGGATAGGACGTATAGTTTATAGTTTACATTCGGTCTTTTCAGGTACAGCAAATTCCTAGTTCTATGGTGTCGTTCGGGGGCAGCTATGCAACTGACTCAGAATGGCGGGGCAGCCAATATCTCGTATAAAATCATTCTAGCCAGGAACACGGATTGAGCGTTGGCAGGCCTTTTTTCGAAATCTCCAAATTAAGCAAGCGGTAACGTTCCTCATACGGCGGTAGGTTTCTGGAATCACGCCATGGCAGACTGCGTAAAGCATACCGTAAAAATTTCTTCTACGCCGATTCGAATCTGGCAATCCAAATTTGTTAATATGAACACCAGATCACAGATAAAAAAAAGCAAAGCCATGGATATAAACATCCTTCAGAATTTGACCATTCTTTATCGACAGACTTTGCAGCCGGTTATTAGAGTACAGGAAAATTACGGGGCTAGTGCAAAGATCCTTGAAGATGAACTAGAGCACAGATCCAAACTCCAAAATAGACTTCACAAGTGATAAGTACAACGATCGAAAACAGTACGGGTCATGGAACTCCTAAGCGATTATAAAAACAAATTCAAGTTGGTTATTGGCTCTGGCGAAAATGTCATAAGTGTATACGAAAAGTTAGTGCGCTATCCAAGACGACACCAAGATCACGAATAAGATAGACGCATCGTTACACATGTCCCGTCGTATTTTATCTAATGTTACTCTAATGTTACATGTTACTCGAGCACCAATCGTCAAATTTGCCCAGTGGGCATTGCAGTTGACTGCAGTCGGAATCCATTTTGATTTCCTTAAAGATTGTTATATCGTCGGCAAAAAAAGATCGACAGGTGGGTGGCAGAAGAGCTGATAGTTCATTTATAAAAAAAAAACAAAAGGACAGTGGTCCAAGATTGCTCCCCTGTGGTACACCGGAGAAGTTGTACAACGAGTCGGAAAACTTGGACCCGAACTTCACACTCACGGTGTTCACACTCACGGAGTTCACATTCACGGGGTTCTCCCCTACGGTGCGTTAGGTACGATTGTGGCCACTTGCAGAACAGGGCGGAAATTTCCAAGTTGTCAAGTCTTACAAGGAGGATGCCGTGATCCACCCGATCAGACGCTGCTTTCAGGACCGTGTACACTGCGTTGTGTTTGCACTCCTTCATTCATGTTACACAGACATAACGAGACAACATCAACGAGATCCGTAAACACCGAGCGTTTTGAAAAAAAAATCCATGCTGGTCAGAAGAAACGCAGTGTTGACAGCTAGCGAACAAAGCGTCGTTCACGATTTTCTTGAGCAGTTTAGACCTGGAGTACAACGATGTAATCCCTCCACAGTTTTCAGCTTTGCGCTCAGGGATGGCTCGTTTGACTCACTTTGACTCAATTCACATTCATTTGACGGTACCGTCTCAGTCATGCAGAATTTGAAAAAGTTATATATGCGATGATTGAAGAACTAGTTATTATCTACAACTTTGCTGTATCTTTTGTATTTACGGCGCTACGATGCTAGTACCTCTTTAGTGACTAAGTGAACGTTCATTTAGTCACTAATGAGTTACTAGCATTGTAGCGCCGTAACTACAAGAGATACTGCAAAACTTTATTCAGCAAAATTATAGATAATTACTAATTCTACAAATGTCCTATATAAAACATTGTCAAATTTTGCTTGGCTGAGACGGTACTGTCAAATGAATGTGAATTGCGTTAAAGTGATCGTGCCATACCTGGTTTCGCTTATCATCCTTCTTGTGTATAGGAAACATTTTTGAATCTTTCCATTGGGTAGGGAATTGAACAATAGTGAAAGAGGCCAAGCGAGAACTGTAGAACACTTTTTTAGGATGTAATATGCACTACCGTTAGGTAGGTTAGGTCTAACGAATATTTTAGTCCGATGGCAGTCTCGACAAACTCCTTATTTACACGAAAAGCGTTGAGGTTTCCGACTGTGTACGAGTGAAATCTCTCGTCAAGCCAAGTTTCCGTTAAAACGATTAAATTGAAGTTTGACCCTGTTAGAGCAATAAAAAAGTCGTCGATTTTGGTTCGAAGTCCGCGCACGTTCTGGTAGTAAATCAGCAGTGGATTGGGGTTCTGCTGTGGATCTGGTACAGGGGCTGTCATCATCGGAAGTATTATCAGAGTTGTTGCATTTGTCTGGGCTGGAATTCTGGGAGCCCCGAGTCGTACACCCACACGCAGGACCTGTGGAATGACTGTTGTTTGCTGGTAGAAATGGTTCGACTGCGGCTTACATAATACCGAAATCACTGCAACCCCAACTTCAGTCCGTAGAAATACGATGAGCTGCCTAGAGTGACATGCTACATCAAGCGGGTCATAATCGATGGAGAGATCGACGTGTGAGGAGACGTTTGGGTCACTGAAAACGAAGTGTGTATCAGCGGTGGTGAGAAAATAATCACACTGATAGTTGCCAGGGTTAACATTTTGGAGACTTTGTTCCGTACAACTGCACAAAGGGCCGGGACGATTGATGTGTGCTGGCAGGAAGAGCTCAACTGTGGCATGGGGAGCAGAAGTTTCTACCATGCTAGAAACGTTGCGTCCCAGCACCCGACCGATCAAGAATGGAGTGGCGGTGGTGCTCGTAGAGTCGGAATCAACTACATTCCCGAAGATCCTGAAGCTACAACTGAATCCGAAGTCGTCGCAGGAGCTAGTGTGATCCGTGGAGTGATAGACGATAAGAGGGCTCTTGATGCTGTCAAAAGTTTTTTGAGACGACACCCTCTCGACACTCTCGAAAGAGAAGACCTTGTGATCAGACCCCCTTATTCAGTGCAGTCTCCAGCAGTTTTATATTCCCACCAATTTTAAACGAGATGAAGTTTGTTTGTATGTTCCACCATAACTCCAGAACGCCTTCACCGATCACCACCAAACATGGCACACATGTTCCTTGATATAAGAAAATCAGCACTTGATAAGAGGGGGGTCGTAAAGGGGGGGGGTGTTAGATTCATAACACCGAAATGCCTGGACGGTTCTTCACCAAACTTGGCATATATGTTCCGTGACATAAGGGAATCAGCACTACAGGGTTGACAAGAAGAGGGGGGTTCATAACAGGGAGGGAGGCAATAACTGCGAAACACCAGGACCGTTCTCCATCAAACTTGGCACACATGTTCCTTGGCACAAGGGAATCAGTACTCAGGGGGTTGACAAAGCAGGGGGGGCTCCTAACAGGAAGGGGGTCATAACAGGGGGAAGGCTATAACTCTGAAATGCCTGGACAATTCTTCATCAAACTTGGCACAAATGTTCCTTGACATTAGGGAATCAGCACTGTGAAGTTGACAAAAGAGGGGGAATGCCTAACAAGGGAGGGAGAGTCTAAATAAGTAAGAGGGGTTGCGTTTCTCTTGCATTTAAATCGATTGCAGTAGTGCAACTGACTTTGAGAAAAGAGGGGGATTTAACCGAGGAGGAATACATGGTAAATAAACCTTTGTTTCGTTTCCATTATAGTGATTTTCATTGAGCAAACCGATGCATAATTAGCTACGTGACATAAGGGTCACCTGACTGGGAAGGGACGACTTGTAGGGGGACGAGGAACGTGAGTATGAATGTATGTTCCGCCATAGCTCCGGAGCTTCTGGACTGTTCTTCATCAAACGTCGTTTGTCAAATACATGTTTTTTGACATAAAAAAAAATCAGCACCGAGGGGTTGATAAAAGAGGGAGACGGTTTCTTTCAAGGGGAGAGAAAGGTTCAAATGGGTAAAGGGGTGCGTTTCTCTTACATTTGGAACGACAGCAGTTGTAAAAGTTGTTTTATTTCTCAAAGCGGGAATAGGGTGGCCATTAAAATGGGGGAGGTTCGTAAAAAATACTTTGTGTCGATTTATAAGGTTTACCGAGAAGCAGACAGATTTACAAGTGATTGGGGGACAACGTGAGAGGAACTGATAAAGGGAATAGACACATTCAAATGAAAAAAAAGGGTTTTGTTTTTTGCATTATGCGAGTTTTCGTTACAAAAACAGATGTACAAGTGACTGAGTGACAAAGGGGCCCCGAGTGAGATCGGGCAATCAGCTAGTTAACTATAAGCGTGAAACCTCGTGGGATCGGCAGGGTGGCTCGAAAGATTGCTAAAGCACTTCTCTACTGACACATTCCGCACACTTGTACATCAAGAAATCGGTATTTAAAACAGCATATTTCAACTCATATTATCCTATCATACTACAACAACTCGAATCATACTACAAAGAAAACGTAGTTCTCAACACAATCAACATACAGAACGTTTATAATTAGTACATTGAAGTGTACACATATTAAAACAAGATGGAAAAAGCGGTATTTCTGCGATGGTATCCCGTTACGAAATGTAACTTGTTATAGCTACCTAAATAACAATCTAAATCAAAAAGTAAATACTACGTTAGGTAGTACATTTACCAGACATAACTTAATACTTGCTAGCGGGAGCAAAATGTGAATGAAAGTCGGGTCCTCGTCGTAACGGGACACGCTGGAATGTGTCTACGGATTGCAAAGTGAGCCGTTCGTAACGGACCAAAACACAATGAATACAGCGCTGAATATGTTGCGGATATTTGACAGAAAACTCATGGAGAACTGTCACATTTCCGCTACGTATTTATTCATTGTGGGCCGAAATTTTTGGATATATGAACCAGAAATTTTGGCATAAGAAGTGTCTTCAGAAAAAGTTGCGGCTTGAGGTTGATTGCCTATTGTCCCTTAACCAGGCGAACTGTTACTATTCACATTCGCACCAAGCAGAGTACAACGACAATGGCGACACTATGATTTCTAAAGAGTTGAATCTGGCCAATTTCTCAGAGCTAAAACCGACTAACCAATTGGAAAATTTCAAAATATTATGCGAAAGATATGGTTTGATTTAAAAGTAAAGCGTCTGCCTGCCTCATACCAACAAGAGACTTCGCCTTAGACACTTCATCAATCAGACACTGCACGCCATTTGAAAATTGTTCAAAATCTAATGTGCATTTGGAATGATTTTAAGAGCCTTCTTAACGTTCGGTTCAGTGAAACTACCGTCGCCCAGGACACTTTTGAATTGTGTTCATAAACATCAATTAAACATATTTAGGACTAATTCGTTCAGTTCACGCTTCATGTTTTGGGTGAGCACAAAGACAGGGCTTTTACTGGTCATTTTTTCAACTTCAGCAGTCAACACCCAGACCATTCGATCAATTTCATGTTGTCCGTTTTGTAAAATGATGCATTTATGTCGCCGTGACGATCGGAAGAGAAGGGCCAACGAAGAGATTCTCTCAATATTAGTTAGATCTTTCTAAAAAGTTTCGCGAGAAGTAAAAGATTCAAATATGTATACCTAGCGTTGAGTATGACAATTTTTGTCTGTTTTGAGGATTCATGAAAAGTGTAGCTCAAAGTTATTTGATTGCATGTCTCGCGAGATTACTGATTTTGGTATAAAATTAAAAAGTACCTGTGCTCCAATTATGCCTCAAAAACTTTGAATTATCTAAAATTGATGAGCAAACGACAATTTACAATTTGTTTTAGAAAGTATATAATATTGTTGTTGATTTACAGTTTGACTAAATTTAAAATAACCGTAAGATGGCAGATCAAACTTAATTCACCAAAAGCCGATTTAGTCTGTATGAAAACCACCCTAACGTACGCTGGCGATTGGCCATCAGTTGCTTGTAAACACACTGGCTAGGGCGTTGATGGTGGTATGCTTTCATGTCACTGTATACGTAATCTTATCGTTCGCCACGGGCAGCAGCGGTAACTGCAATACAGTTATGAATCGCGTATAAAATTATAACAACAAAGAACCGGCTGATTGCTTCGCGGCGTAGCTTATGCTCTACTCGAGATTATTGTCGGCTAGCTGTGCTTTTTTGCGCTGATGTGTATATAAACAAATTGTGTGTTGTACAAACCCGAACAGTGCGCTAGACAAGCCCTGATGTTAATTACGCGTTAACTCTCACCGAAACGTCTTTCGATGGGAATTGATGATTGACAGCTCGACCGTTCGCGTTCGCCAATCGCCGCGAGATGGTCGTGGGTCAGCGCAAAAATGGAAACAATCAGCAATGGGTCGTTCAGAAAGGAACGCTTCAGTTTCATTTCACGACCGAACACGATTAAACCTTGACCCATTGCTGTACCTTGGATCGCTGATCAACAGACAACTTTCTATAATAGCTGCCACCTATATATTTCTGTCACGGTATTGTACAGTACGATGATCTCTTCCCTTTTTATTTCTTTTCCGTTGGGTGGGTGACTGTCAACAGTTGAGTAAACTTTTCTCTTTATATCACACTTTGTCCAGAGTGTTCCACGATAGTGATAGATACGAGTTTCTTTCGAGTTCAGTCGCCTTTGTAGGCAGGTACAATGCCCGACTGATTGAGTCATTTTTTCTCTTCTTGGTTAGACGAGGGTAAAGCACAAACAATAATTACGACGCAAATAACAAACGAATATCACTCACTGAAATGGTGTTGCTCAATTTGTAATCCTACCATGCGTCTCCTTTGCTCTACTTGAAGTGTTCGGAAGGAGCAGTTTCAATGTTTGCGGAATTGGATGTTACTTATTCGAGCAAATTTGGTCGTTGAATTCCAACGACCTTGTAAACACGACCAAAAGACAAGAAAAATTCAATTTAAAAGAATTCCGAAAATTAAAAAACGTTTTGTTTACAAAACAATCGGTCACCTTATGAGTCTAAAGTGTCTATTTTAAGAGTTACGTCCTTAGTTATTTCATTTCACTTTCTCAAGCCAACTTGGCCACAGTTCCAATCCCCTGCTGCTGCGACACCTTTTGCATAAGCATTTTCAGACCAACACAATGCCACCGCTGCTGTATGACAACGCGGCTTTGAGTGTTCTTTTTTTGGATTCGACTTATTTATATACTAGAACATAACAAAACGGTTTCGTAACCGTTAGAAGATTGACGGTGGATGCACACGGCCGACAGTCTCATTCTCAGCACTTCAGTTAGCAGTTTTTTCCACTCTGATTGAAGTGAAGAGCCAACGCATCAATTGAAAATCAATATTTCTCAATTGAAATTGGAATTGTTCTATAGACTAAATATATGCGTCCGCATTGACAGCGTGGCTTGAACAGTTGTTGGTCCGTTGAGTAAATGTAACCTGCGCTAACCTACTTAGAAACGAGAGTTGCTGACCTTGAGTCTGCCACGGTTTTTGCCGAAGCAACCAGGTCGATTCGCCTCTGTTTACTACACGGTTTGTTGTTTGTTTTAACCTATGGCATTATCAATGGTAGCCGAACGAGGGCTCGTCGGCTGCAACCCTCAATATTTCAAGGAAGCAAAATGTGTTCGAATTCAAGCTTGCTTATTTTGTGTAGTAAATATTCGCAGTTAACTTTTTGAGTTATTCAGATAAAATGAGAAACTCAAACTGCACTCAATCAATACTTACAAGCTTTTTAATTTTGATTTGATGTTCCAGATATGCACAGGGATAAAAGTGCATAAAAAATTGATTACTTCATTTGACCCAATATAATGATAGGATAATCTATTTTAGGGCTGATCTGCAAAAAATACGAATTAAACTAAAACAAAAATATCACCAAACAACGATCGTTATCACAGTTAAGTAACAAAACGTGCCCAGTTTTATGACCGATTACCATCGTACTTTAAAACAATGCACTATCCCGTTGTTCGTATCTACGTGCTACTGGGTAGAAAACCATCAACATCCCCACGAGAGCACAAATCGGTGCGTAAATACGTTAGACACGCATAGCGTGACGCCAATCGAAAACTGCTCGTGCTCAAAACTTGATACGTAGTGAAGAGAACGCAATTCGCCTATCATTCCCACGTGGTTAACACAGCAAATCCCAGAATCTGATTTATAGACGCAGTAAACAGTATTTAGCAGCAATTTATATGAACAACAACGGCAGGAACGGCCCAAGTCGCCCCAAAGTCTTCAAACGTGAATATCTACACGACCTACACGACGGTTCAACTAAGACACTTAATTAATGCGCGAATGGTAAAATCGCATTAGAGCTTCCAGTCCGCTGCCAACATTTCTGCGCCCCCCGGTGTGCACTACAACACAGCATCGACCTACGACGAAACCCGTCGAATATCGGTCTTGGTTACAAGCCGACGATGGGCGCCGGTCGCCGCTAGTTTAGAAAAGGGCACGAACGATTCGAATAATTAATCACCGTTCGAGCATTACGACGTAATAACACACACGCGGTGTTATGGTTTATAAATTGCCGCCGCCGCCACCAAGCGCCAGCTAAATGGGCTCCTACAGTTCTACGTCGGATTTGCCCTAGCAGTACTATGTAGAAATGAAGAACACTAACCTGGAATTCAAGAACGACGCGTCGGATCCGTTTGACGGCAAAAAAGCAATTTATTTTATGTTTCATAAGCAGATTACATTGTTTGAAAATTTAGAGCGGAAAGCGCTTAAAATAAGTCTAAATTATGACTAGTACCTGCTTGAATACACGCTTGTTCATGAATACCCCGTAATTGTGGCTCTTAAAGAGTGTTACGATCAAAGTTCTCCAAATTTGCCAACTTAAGCTTGACGCAGTTTTTAAATCGCCTGTTTTGTGCGCCTATATTTCTGGCTTTAGATTTCAGAAGGTTGCATAATCCATACAAAAAGGTTGATTATGCGACCTTCTGAAAACCAAAGCCAGATTTGATTTTGACATTTAGGCGACATCCATAAAGTACGTCACGCAAATTTTGACCAAAATCAACTCCCCCTCCCCCCTTTGTCACATCTTGTCACACAATAATGACCCCCCTGAGAAAGTACGTCACGTCACGGCAACCTCGCTCCCCCCCTCCCTTTACAACAAAAAGTTAAATCTACATTCCAACCGTTTTATTTCAAGTTGAAATCTAATTCACTTCAAAAGATTCATTAAATAACAAAAATGAACTTAAACATAAACCAAAATAAACAAGTAAACAATCATAAAAAGGAAAATTTTTGAACTTATCCACTTAACCGTTATGTGTGCGACAAAAAAAACACCTTTAGCAGGGCGACAAGGGTACCCGGGTACCCAAAATTGATATTGTTATAACATCAACAATTTTAAACCGATTTCGACGAAATAGGTGTCATTTGATTCGTTTATTTATCTAGTTTTGAATCATTTGGCCATTTGGCCACTAAAAGACATACGGGGCCCGAAAATCCGGAATTCCGACAGAGTGTCCGCTGTGAGGAAAAGAAATGATTGTATTGCAGGAAAATCAGTCATGCGGATATAAAAACTCTAAAAATTCATACAATGTACTATTTCATATAATGAGATGAATCAGGTTGGCCATTCCGGAGTAGGTTCCTGTGGGGTCATGGGTGGCCAGTCCAGGATTGGAGGTAAAACCTAGCAATATGGGTATCAAAGTTCTTGGAATTAGTTCGGTAGGTGATATTTTTTACATTTCGATGTATTTTGATTGGTTATTTCGAAAATGGTTTCTACGGGGTCACAGATGATACCGCAGGATTCAGGATAATGCTTAGCATTATCAGAACCGTTCAAAACGTAGAACCATCCGTTATACATTTGGAACCAGTTCCGAAATTATCAATCAGTACTAAACTGACCATTTCAGTTCAAAACATCTAAAAGATCCGCTAAACCAATTCTAATATTGGATTAGGCACCCAACTCGCCATCTGTATCCCTACAGGAACCAAATTCTGGAGTGGCCAATGCGATCTAAAGTCACCAATTTATATAATTAGATGAAAAAAAGGTCCACAGTGTCAAGTTCAAAGCTAATAGGTTTACTGAAAGCTGATATTCTTTCAAAACATGCGGCTTCCCACATTTTACCGGATGTTGCTCCGGAATTACCGATTCCCGGGAACTACTTGTCATTTGATGGCCAAACGTTTTATCTAATCAAAACTAGATAAATGTACGAATCAAATGCCACTGGTTTCATCCAAATCGGTTCAACATAACTAAAGTTATAAAGATAGCAAATCATGGGTACCCGGGTACCCTTGTCGCCCTCCTACGTAATAAAAAAATTCAAGTGACTCTCATTGCTAAACCCCTTTATGGATATGCATCAAAAAAACCTCAATTACTTAAGATCAACGAGTTTTACGATGTCGCAAAATTTCAATGACGTATGTTTTAAATTGAATGAGTTATAACTATTTTAAAACTGAAAAGGTACCCGGGTACCCTGTCGCACACATAACGGTTAAATTCGTCTGATTCGGTTGTAAAAATCAGGATTTTGTGTATTTTTTGCGATCATTCGATATTTCCTGAGATGCGAAATATAGCCCGCAAGTGGCACAAGCTCTGTCTTACAGGGAGCTTTTGAGCGAGGGACAGTATAGGTTATAAATATAGGTAAAGGTTGAAAAAAACATAGTCATTCAAAAAATTTAACTATTTGTGTTAAAATGCATCAGTACGTTAATTTTACAGCAGCTTTGTATCTTAAAATGAAAGCTGAATTATGCAACACAATTTCATCCCCTTCTCCCCCCTTCGTCACACATCGTCACGGTTTTATCAACACCCTCCCCTACCCCCACCCCCTCGCCCCGCCTACAAGCGTGACGTACTTTATGGTCAATAATTTATGACGTACAAAAAGGTCAAACTTTTTTTCGCGTATCGCACGTCGGGTTGGCGAAATCATTAAAAGTAGGCAAATCAACCAACGTTGCAAATCGAGCGAGTAGTCAACGTTGCCTACTCTCACACGAGACAAGTATAGCATATAACGCTTAAGCCACTGACGCAAGCGTAAACAAACAACCGCTGCTGCTGTGTGTAGACATTCTGCTACCTACACACTCGCGAAAGCACAGCCTCATATCGTTTATCTACAAAGCTCGCGAGTCAAATAATTCGTGAGAAATCAGCCGCCCGTGAGGGCTAGTGGCACACTGGGATACAGATTTTGCATTGCTAACGCACTACTATCGCCCTGGACTCTTCACGGGCGGGAGTGCGATCCCTTACGAGTAATCGGTATCAGCAGCTCGGACTTCCAATCATGAACGAGAGCGACAACCGTAGGTGTTAGCTAAACACAAACTTGCAAGAACTCGTCGCAGTGCGTGAATAAATAAGAGCGAGAGTTCGAAACGGATGCTTATGCCGGCGTGTTTCTTAGAATAAGTATGCGTGTGTGAGAAAATTAGACCACACGAATGTGGGCTTCGCAACACTGAATATCAACAAATACCATCGTAATAAAAGCATTCGATCAATGAACCTAACCTAACCTTCTAAAAAACAGTCAGAAAGCCTGGATCAGCCGAAATATAAAACCGGAAGTCACAGTGACAACAAAAAGAGTGGTGGTCACTTTCAACCGGAATCGAGAACTCTCCATCCGTCATCTACAACCGCGCATCGAGCTAAAAAACGTTTCCAAATCGTGACAGCAAATAAAATAAGACGGCCAAAACAGGATCCCGGAAGCTATTCATGACAATGCTGATGGATCTACGCCTACGTCATCATACTGTTTTATGTATGAGCTTGATACGGCAACTGTAAGGTGAAAGACGGCAGACATTTTCAAGCATATTAAACTGCCGAAGTTCGCTAACAAATGGTTTTATAGGCTATCTATATCGGTAGCATGGAAAGCGAGATTTTCATTGCAACCGGAACTATCAACCAGGAAAGTTATATGAACGAGTGTTTCGTCTGCTTCTTTTTCTTCCGAGCTTTTTGGCCGGATTTGGGTTTCTGCTATTACGGAACAAAAGCAATGGAGTGGTATGCATTTACCAACAGGCAGGCGGAGCCCAAGAATGTTACAGATAACGTCGAAAGTTGTTGTAGGCCCTGCGATGAGAAAGAAACATTCTACGCGCGGCTGAAGACAGCTCGAGACGGAGTGTCCACATCTTCATCGGGGATATGAATGCCCGTGTCGGAAGGGGAGAAATGCAGACCGGTGATCGGACCTCATAGCCTGTACACCGATACGAACGATAAGCCAACGATGTATAAACTTCGCAACCTCCCAAGGCCCGGTGGTCCAAAGCACCTGACCAACGTACAATGACCCAAGTTGATCACGTTTTCATAGATGGCCGGTTCTGCTCTAACGGGTTGCGGATATTGTTTCTGACCATCACCTAGTAGCGGTATATTTGCGCTCAAAACTGTCAGTCGTATATCAGACACGTCAAACCCGTCCTTTTCAGCTAAACAGTAGGCAGCCAGATAACCCACAATCTGCCGATAACTACACACGAATACTGGATGAGGCACTGCCTTCTTGTGAAGTGTTAGATGCGTTAACCCTGAAGATGGTTGGGGTAGAATACACTCGGCCATCGGTCGGTCTTCAGAGAGCCCCCTACCGTGATGCTAGGCAAAGAGCCTCAAAGTACATCATGAAGTGCTTGGTTTGATGGCGAATGCCAGCAAGTGGTGAAGAGAAGTAAAAATCTTGGAAAAATTATCTGAGCGTTGCTGCTAGCGGGAACTTGGTCAAATACCGATGAGCAAAGAGTCACTTGGCCAAAATCTGGAGGAATAAAAAGTGCTAGAAAGAGGACAGAGATTATGAAGAATTGGCACAGCTATTCTGAGTTAATGATACGCGCAAGTTTTACGAGAAGGTGAACCAAACTCGAAAGAGCTACAGACCGAAACCTGACATGAGGGAATCTAATCGCAAAACGAGTGCAAAGTGGTCGACAGATGGGAGTAGCTTTTCAATGGACACCTCAATGGTGAACCCAGCAAACATTTTCGTACGCATATCAAAGTAACAAATATGAAATATGTACCGATATAGGGTAGTTGATCCAGTAGTTGTGGTAGTACCAATAGTTGCGCTACTATTCATTATTAAAGCATATTTTCGTCACCGTAGCATTTTAGATAAAACAATTACATTCATTATATAAAACAGGTTTTTAGAAGTATTGGTAGTTAGACTACACCATTTAAAATTAAAGCATTATTTGCTAAAATGCCAATTTTCCAAAATCTAACGCGCAGTTGGAGCGCACAACTATAGGTGCTCATCTATAGTTTTGCGACGATGTTTTTTCACTTAGCAACCTAGCAATGTATATGGAATAACACAATTAAAGGAACATCAAACTTAATTAAGGAAACATTAGCGCAACTGTTGGTACAATATAATTGAATCGGAGAATTCATTTTTTCTTTATAAAGCTTCTCGTACAACGAAAGCAATTGTCTTGCCTTGTGACAAATACTTTGTATTTGATAAATTTATATCTCACAAGCATTAATTGAATCATATACCTCAATAAACAAGCAAAATCAAGTTATATAGTGCTTAGTGGCGCAACTAATGGATCATCTACCCTATATCTAGAAAAATTGTATTCGATGCACGAAACCAGCATATGCGTACTGTTTTGGAGGCGATATACGTACTGCAGATTATATGAAAACAATTCGCACTCGTTAGTATTTGTATACGATGAAATCCGACTCAACATGATTAATTCTGTAATGCTATACAATTCTGTGACAAAAATCGTATGTAAATCAGTTACCATCATTTTGTACGAATAAATGTAAACTAGGGCGCGCTTTATTAAGTTTTATGTACGATTTCGAGTTTGTTTAGCAATATTTAGGATGATTTTCATACACTATTATACGATTTGTGGTTTGCTGGGAAGTTGCAGAAGGCGGAATGGAAGGTAACCTTGCAAAGCCCATGAAAGATAGTAATGTCTCAGCACGTGCTCTTCAAGAAGTCAAAAAAGAAATTGGGTTGCTGAAGACCAACAAATTCGCCGGTCAGGACCGCAGTCTACTAGAAGAGCTTTATAAACATGACCGAGAAATATTGGCAACAGCTCTACAATGGAATGTTTCTAGGATTTGGGAGGACGAGAAGTTACTGGAGTGGGTATGGGAGTTGTTTGTCCCGCCTACAAAAAGGTGATCGGCTCGACTGTTGCAACTATGGCGACATAACGCAGGTAAACACCGCTTACTCTCCCAGATTCTGTTACGCCAACTGTCTCCGATAACACAAGCATTCGTAGGGAATTATCTGGCGGACTTCATGGGAGGACGCGCAACTATGGACCAAATTTTTACCATTTGACAGATGTTACAAAAATGTAGGAAGTACAACATGCCCACGCATCACATTTTTATTGACTTCAAAGCAGCATACGATACAGTCTATCGAGATCAGCTTTGGCAGGTAACGCACGAACACAATTATCCGGACAAACTGACGCTACTGATCAGAGCTATATTGGATCGAGTGATGTAACTCGTGCACATCTCGTGGAGATTCTCGAGTTCCTTTGATGCACCACGAGGATTGTGTCAAGGTGACGGCCCAAGCTGTATGCTGTTCAACATTGCTGTTGAGGGCATGATCTGACGATCCAACATCGGAACTAGGTACGGTTTTCACCAAAGGTAGCCAGCTCCTAGGCTTCACCAGGAACCTTGCGACGGCGGAGGCTAAGAATAAATGCGTCGAATACCAAATACATGAAAAGAAGTGTAACTGGTACCTTGGTGTATCTCTACTGGCTGTACCGGGAAATCTCAGTAGCAAGAGACCCTGTGACTACGATCCCAGGATCGGCTTACTACTGGGTAATCAAAGGGGCTTCGCGGATGAGCGTGCGGTCGACTTTCACCTTGCTGTATGACTGGAGGGGGTTATTGTACCAATGGCAGGGCATTTGACTGCGGCAAAACAGTCATTTTAGCTAATTTCCTCCAATGTTCTCAGGTAACATCGCGATTCTTTAGTTGGTCAAAACCACAAGAACCTCAACGGCGATATTGCAAAAGGAGACGAAACGGAAGTTAACCTCGGAGTGCCTAGAAATGACAACTGCGTGTCGGCTCCCGGTCTCGAAGAGATCTGGCGGAAATTCGTCAGCTGAAGAATAATAGAGTAGCCGGAAAGGATCGACTCCCGGCATAGATCTACAAAAAATGGACGAGAACCGTTAGGAACGTCACTTCATTGGATAATTTCTAGGATTTGAGAGGAGGAGAAACTACCGGAGGAGTGGATGGAAGGTGCAGTCTGTCCTAACTATAAAAAGGGCGACCGGTTAGACTGATGTCACGTTGGTCAACGCCGCCTACAAGGTGCTCTCCCAGATTTTGTTGCGTCTATCCCCAATAGCAAGAGAAGTCATCATAGGGCAGTATCAGGCAGGCTTTATGGGAACCCTTACTACGGATCAAATATTTACTCTCCGACAAATCCTCCAAAACCGTCGAGAGTACAGAGTGCCCACGCACTATATTTTCGTCGGTTTCAGAGCAGCATATGATACAGTTGAACGCGAATAACTATGGCAGATAATGCATGAGTACGGTTTTTCGGAGAAACTGACGCGGCTGATCAAAGCTACCCTGGAGCGAGCGACGTGCTACGTGCGCGTTTCGGGGGACACTCTCCAGTCCTTTCGAATCGCACAAAGGGTTGCGGCAAGGGAATGGACTGTCCTGTATGTTATTCAATATCGCTATTGAAGGTATGAACCGGCGAGCGGGCATCGAAACGAGAGGAACGACCTTCAGCAAGTGTAGCCAACTCCTAGCCTTCGCAGACGACCTCGACGCCATTACTAGAAACCTTGGGACGGCGGAGGTAATCTACGCCAGACTAAGAACGGAGGCTAGGAGAATACGGTTTCAAATCAATGCGTCGAAAACCAGATATGTGGTAGGAAAAGGCTCCAGAGAAAGCAACGTTTGCCTCCCACGGACAATGGCTATTGAAGGCGATGGACTGGAAGTGATTGATGAGTCCGAATATTTGGGATTTCTGGTCATCGCCGACAATAATACGAGTAAGGAGATCCAACGACGCATTCAAGCCGGAAATCAAGCCTACTTTTCCCTCCGCAAGACGCTTCGATCAAGGAGCATACGCCGCCGCACAAAGCTGACGATGTGCAAAACGCTAATCAGACCGGTGGTCTACGGACTTGAGACAGTAACTATGCTTACGGAAGACATACGTGCACTAGCCGTATTTTTTACGACAGGTGTTGCAGACTATTTTTGGCGGAGTACAAACGGAAACCGGAGAGTGGCGGAGGCGTATGAATCACGAGCTACAGGCACTGCTTGGAGAGATTCCCAGCGTACATCTGGCGGAAGCTGGGAGACTACGGTGGGCCGGTCACGTCGCAAGGCCGGATGATTGTGCAATGAAATCCGTTCTCTTCAAGAACCCCACCGGCACTAGGAATGGAGGGACCGAACGTTCTAGATGGCTCGACCAGGTTGAAGTCGACTTGCGTGTGTCGAGACGCGCAACGAATTGGCGACGAGTAGCCCAAGACCGTGTACGATCTCGATACGGCAATACCCACCCCGGCTCTCGGCTGGTAAAGTAAGTAAGTAAGCATCCATTAATTTGAAATATGTATAACGATTTTTTAATATATAAAAGTAACCCCAAATAGAAAGACATCCTAATTATCCGTGGTAGCAACCGATCTGACTTTTTCCAGTATATTCAAATGTTCGAGAATCCACCACCTTTCTAGCTATGTTTTAAAAGCCATTTTTTACAATTTCATACTCTTTGGGATACTCTCACAAGCAAAGGTTTCTTTTCTTAATGAGGCAGTGCGAAACACCGGAATCACAAAACCGGCCATTAACGGTTCTAGTTATCAGTCAGGCTGAAAAATTAGTTCCCCTCTGATTGTCTCACAGGAAACGTCTAGATTTGTCACTAATGAACGAATCAGCAAACAAACGGTCGACCATAACTACATTAACCTTAAGCGTTTAACCCATTAAAAGCCTCAGTGTTTCGACAATGCTTGAGCGTGTGAATCAAAAATACTGCAAACTGGTGGTTTTAGTTTAAGCACCACAGATTATACGTTGCAAAATTGATACAAACTTAAATTTTGCTAAAAATTAGATAAAATTGTTCACTGTAAGCCCCGCGGTATGTGTTCCAATAAGCAATCAAATAAATTTAATTGAGTTATTGTGTTGCTCTAGTATTTTCATCAGCATTGAAATTGCAAGACATAGTAAGAATGTTTCTACAACCGGATCAATGGAGAACTCCGTTACACGGTTACTCTACAGGCTAGCAACCTTAGATTTAATCGTGCAGAACAAACAAGGTGTTTAATCAAATGAGGCGAGACCGTGAGAAGGTAGAACGCCTGGCCTGGTTCACAAAGATTGTAGGTATGTGAGAACCAATAAAGCAACTCTTTAAATACACGTCAAATGTTGTGATTCTAATGAAGTCTAATGTTATTCATATTCGATTGTTATCTGCTACGAAAAGGTTGAATGTCCTCAGAGGGCCCTAATATAAATCAAACCATTTATAAATTTATCTCGTTTGATATGCTAAAATAATTGACTAATTTCAAATAGTTTTATGGTCGTAGCGTCAATAAAACTTTGTATTAACAACAAACTTTGTATCACAAATGGAAATTGACATAGAAAACTTTGCATGCTAAACATGTCTACGATCTTGGCTGCTTGGTTAACGCCATTCTCAAATGACATGCTATCTAGTATAGTGAATCTAACCTAGTTTATTTTTTCTACTATGCCACCAGTTTGGAATAGTGGCATGTTGAATGCGCACTGCTCTCACAGACAGCAACGTTACAATATTAACAGCATTGCCACTAAGCGTTGGTTTCGATCAAACTGCAGTACCGGCGAAAAAAAAACAACAACAGCAACACAAACTTGGTTGCCGAGAATAACTTGTTTTACCGCTCGTAAAAATATTAAAAATTCAAATTTCTTTGAAAACTTATTTTACCGAGAGGTGAAATTCAGATCGGTCCCGTTAATGATGGCATTTCTGTGCAACCTTTTTCTGGCTTTTTCATTACGTCGTCGTCGTTTCCGTCCTCCGGTCGCAGTACCCTCGAAGATTCAGTTTCAACGCGAATCGCCTTGCATTGCTCGCGGAAAGTTTGCACGACGACGGCCGGCAGTGTGAAAGAAGAATGCCATTTCGGCTAAAAGGTCCAACTGAACGATCAGTGTCAAAAATAAAAAAAAAATTGGTAAAATGTTTGCAGGGTGCTTAAATTGAGCGGTTTCAGCCAGAACAGCAGTAGTCGTTAAATTTATCCAATCTGCATGATGACGATAGTTTGTTGTTTAGTAATTACCTGCAAGAGAGAAAGAGAGGAAAAAGTGGCATAATTAGAAAAGGTTTCACATAAATATTTATAATTACTTGGCGAATGCAAAACAATGTACTATGCGAAGGGATTGAATAAGTATAGAGAACCAACCATATAGCTAGCAATAAAATCTTTTTCAAGGTCGTTCGAAAACGATACCAACGGTTTATACAAACGGTGGTAGATAGTGTAACGGAAAACAGCTGCAGCTGGAACGACAGCATACGTATCATCCTACACTTTTGCCGCCTGAAGGTTGTTGAATGAAACTGGAGATGTAAAGCTACAACTCGACAGATGAAACTAAATTCCATTGTCAATCGAACCAGAAGGACCTGAAGTAAACTTAATGTCGTATTTTCAAAGGGGAAAAAATTGCAAAAATTGCTTTTGCTTATTTCGCTTGGCTCACTAACGCAATAAAATCTGTTTTGTCTAAATTTCGCATTCACGATGCAAATTGTTATTATTTCCAGGCAGTGCTCGTCACATTTCATGTTGTACCTCTCTGCGGGTGGGTGCATATGGGTGTCATATGCAGGTACAGTGTTGTTCACAGCACTGTTTATCAACCATCCGGAAAATCGATATTATTTTCATTACATGCTATAACCTGTCAAATAAATGTTCGCTTGAAGAGCACGTCTGAGACTCGAGAGCCCGAATAGAATTCCACAGCGCATAATGCAGATTTGATAGCTTATCATAAAAAAGTATGCTGCAAAGGAGTCCAGTTCGATTAACGAAGTTGCAAGGTTATCGCAATGATATGATTAAAGGCCTCCTGTGAATAATGTTTTTTGTGCTTGAGTGCAATCACGAGCCTCTTGACGGCAAGACATTAAGTTGTATATGTTTTTGTGTGCAATTGATTTGAAATGAATCTTTAATATTATTAAATATTAAATATTTAAATAGATGCTTTTACTCACATTACAATATGCAGCAACAAAGAAGCAGCATTCTATGCCATAAACTATGATATTCTACTGGAAAAATTTGATCGATATAGAATAACAAAGTTTGTTGGCGGCTTGACTGAAAGCGATCGACAGGTTGAAAGCTGTTTACAGTAGCTTTGGCATGATTAATATTGGTGTTCCCTAAAGAAGTAATACACCACCTTGCTAACCCTGCTTTTTATCAACGACAGTGGAAATTTAAAGCTTTACGAGACTCTTATATTGTAATCTTATATGATGAGCAACATTTCAAAAGGTCCAATGTGCAAATGAGAGATTCTCGTTACGTCTCCTCTCTTACGCTTTTCTCAGAGGCATA
This sequence comes from Sabethes cyaneus, assembly GCF_943734655.1. Classification (NCBI taxonomy): domain Eukaryota; kingdom Metazoa; phylum Arthropoda; class Insecta; order Diptera; family Culicidae; genus Sabethes; species Sabethes cyaneus. Next base: position 57,316,106 of record NC_071354.1, read on the forward strand.
AATGTATATTTTGCAAGAAACGGTTGCTTGCGTTATAGGCTAGCTAATCCTTAAGAAAAATTGGGATGAAATACATTTAGGCCGCCGTAATTGGCATAAGGGAGGAGACGTAAAGAGAATCTCACATTTGCACATTAGACCTGTCAACATGTTGGTCAAAATATAATCGAATATCTGAATCTAGATTTAAATGTTCTAAATATCTTTGATGATGAGTGTATCTCTCTCCCTCTCTCTCTCTGTCCCACCCTCTGCCTTTTCTTGTACCACTCTGTGTCTATCTCTGGCCCACTCTGTGTCTCTTTTCCTTTCCCTCTTTATACATGATACATCACTAGCTCACTAACTCCATAGAAAATAGGACTGTTATGCGAGTAGTGCCACTAGAGCCGTTGCTCTCGCTCTTCAGTGCCACCCATGCAGTTTATATCGATCGCACACGAGGTCCGCACTGTAACCCGCGTGTGTAAGCGACGGCGTCAGAAGAAGAACAAAGAAAGAAGTTTATCGTACGCTTGCGTCAGTAGAGTAAGCGTTGGATGCCCATACTCGCCCGCGTAAAAGTGAGTATCGTTTGCATCTCGCTCTATTTGCAACGTTGGATCCTCCAAGTCGTAGGCGAAATACGTATCTATCTGTCGTGAATAAAATTAATCGTATTCGTATTCTACAAACAAGCTTATCGAAAAAATCTGTGGTCTGTACCTTTATTTACTTACGTTACTTTAGTGGCGGTTATAGAAAAGAAGTAGCAAGTAGTAATCAGTAATCAGGAATCAGGCATGTGTCATAACAAAACCTTGCTATAAGACCACAGAGTATAGATGGCTTAGTGGTGTAATTGGTTAAACAACACGCTCAACTAGAGATTGGGAGCTGTGAGTTCGACTCTCACCTTCGTTAAGTCTATATTTTTAGCCTAATATAAAGAATTTTCAGTTTGCCTGAATCTACATTTCTCGCATTAAGCATTTATTCTTCCTCAACACGCAAGTAGTAAGGTTTTCTAAAGAAAATAATCGATCTAATCAGCATTAATTATGTGCAGCATCATCTCGGTGTGTTAGCTATTTTCAGATTGAACATATCGCTGGAATCACTTGCTAAGATTGTTATCGGCGTGGCGGTCAGCATACTTCACTTTTGTCCTAACGGTCCGTTATCGATCCTGCACCGAACAAATTATGGTCCTCTGGTCCTGGGCTGCCGTTCTTCATTCCCGTCGATTATCAGCTTAACATGCATTATCCTCGACGGCGCACATCTACCCAGAGTGGGGTCTGCCCAGAGTCTACGGCCTCTTCCTGGTTCTCTGCAGCAAAAAGTTTTGGTTACTCTTTCGTCGTGTATCCTGGCTACATACACAGCCAAGCATAGCGTACCACGATGTACTGAATTCACTATATCGGTAAATATTTTACGTTCAAAAATCCCAACCACTCGTCGATCAGCTTCCTTACGCATCCATGATTTATGTCCGTAAAGGGCCTCCGGGAGGAATAGCATCACGTAGAGCGCCTGTTTTGTGCGAATTTGCAAACAACGGGACTTCAGCTGGCTACTTGCTCCAATACTTCATATTTGAACTCCAACGTTCTCTACTAGCAAACATGTATTTCGTTTTGGCAGTATTGATGGTTAGTCCCAATCTCGGTGTTGTCAATTCAAAAGGTCTAACAGTCACTTCCATTGCTCTGTGGTAGATTCCAAAGATATTAACTTCAGTAGTATTAGAACTTGTTAATTCTTTTCGATGAAAATCGAGAACTTTTAATTTGTAAGTGACAAATTAGACCAAACGTCTGATGATGGCCGAAGGAAAACAGTAGGTAGAAACGTCACTCTAAATTAAGAGTTTTCACCGAAAAGAATCAACAAGTTCTAATACTGTTAGTGCCACGGTGATCTAAATAAGCAAACATTGACTTCAGTCGCAAAACCAAGAAACATGTGAAATCTCGTGACGCGTGATTCACGTTTGATCTTTGTATTGTAGCTTTCAATGCAATGTTGAAAAACATGTTAAAGAGTCTATCTCCTTACTTCAGTCTATCCAATATCACGAAAGCGGCTGTGGTCTTATGCACTATTCTAATGCATGATTTTGACCCATTAGCTTAACTTGTTTTGCACTAGCATTATCTGCCACAGCTTATTTCGTTTGACTGAACCGTACGCAGCCTTAAAATCAACAAACAGATTGTGAATCTGCAAGATGTATCCCTGGAGCTTGCCTTGTAACCGACGTTGGGCAAACACTGATCCATCGTTGAGCGACTCTCACGAAAATCAGCTTGGTACTCACCGACGAGAGATTCTGCAAACGGTTTCAATTTACTCAACAGGAGGCGGCTGACCACCTTCTAGGTAGATTTGTGCAATATTATGCCACGACAGTTTTTACGCATGACTCGATGTTCTTTTTCAATAATAGGGTAAATGAGGCCATTTTACCAGTTGTACCTTACCGAACAAAATTTCATCTCAATTACATCTCTGAAAATAGTTCGCTGTTTTTTACCACTGATGCAAATAGAATGATTCTACAATACATGTTTTCGTTCCAAACTTCAACATTTGTTCATATATTTTTATGTTACACAGCATAGCTGCAGAATTATCTCCATGTTTGATTTACGTGATTCTCAAACAATCGTGTCGTGTTATGTCATGTTTTTCTAATGTTTTTTTAACACAGCCATATTTTTCATCACAATATTGGTTTTGCAGATAGAGTAAATCTTCTGAACACACTAGTCGTGCAAATAAATTACAGAGTAGGAGGACTTGCACGAACTTCTCAAACACTAGCATGCGGCACGAACCACGGTCAATTAAAATTTATTACACCAAATGACTAGAAATAACGACGAATAACACTCGCTTTACACGCAAGCAAAGGCATTATATAATAAGGAGCATTACTGAATACATCCTCTGAAAGTGTCAACAATTTACAGGTTTTATTTTTTACTAGTTTCAGCTAGATTTTTTTTCCGTGAACGTATATAATTTTGTGCATACATGTTTGTATTCAATTGTGAACATATAGATGTTTAAAATGATTACTGCTATAAACATTGTTATTTTAACTAATTATTTCAGACAACACAACATGTCCAGCTTGAATGACTTTAATCGTCCCGACATTAATTGGATCGTACGCGGTAATAACTTTTTGATTGTAAACGCTACTTGTTTGTTATAGTACAGCTACTATTCAATAAATCATCAAAATCAACTACGAAAATGGATACTGCTTGGATCTTTGCATCGCCAGTGTTCACAGTCAAGCTTCGGAAATACTGGTTTAGGATCCTCGATCATCCACTGACCACCGCTATTAGCTACAATCCGTTAATAGACTATCATGGTAACTCAAGTAAGAACTGTAACTGTAATTTGTGATATATAAGCGGGAAAGCTGAAATATCTAATACAAATATGACAAAAATATAATTATTCCCGAATACTGCGTAAGCCTCGTAGCCGCCAAATTCGGGCATTTTCGGACATGTTCGTGGTGGTAATGAATGGTGAATGACCGTCTCCATAGATGAAAAATGCGATACTTCTCTTGTAACATGTTGTGGATTTAACGCCGAAATTTAGATAATAAATTTTATTTGCATCAGATTTTTAATGTTTGCTCAGCTCGACTAAAAGGTTTGCTCATATGTGAAAAGTTTCGCGAACGTAATATTTCGGGTAACGCCGGAATATAGGCAACGCTCGTACTGTATAAGTCACGTGCGATGATTTATTCTAATGGCATGCGTGCAATATTTCGTATCATGAAAGTAAAGCTCGATAAAACATAAATCGGTAACGACCACTAGATGTCACTTTAGTATTATGCTGCTAAAGGTGTGCAAGAGAAAATAAGGTACTCATTTCGCCATACTTAAATTAGTTTATCCGTTTAGTGGGCGCAGCCATGCTGTCTAGAAACCGCCAAAATTTAAATAAAAGAACCGAGGTTTCTTTATTAAAATATTCAAGCTACTCGTCCATTTCGCTTACGTATCGGCTGGTGAACAGAAGTTCTCAAAAGTGCTATTGAGCTGTTTAAACGAATATTGTGCTATTCAAGTTTAAAATAACCAAAGGGTTATTGTGTTTTTTTAAATAATTAAACCAAGGTACCAAAGTAGTTAAGCTAATTGTGAGTGAGTTTAATTAAAGGATTTATTTTACTGTAGAGTTATTCCTTGGATTGCTGGAAAAACCTTAAAAGTGAACTCTGTTCAAGTGTACCGGGATATTAACCGTACAAAGGTAAATTTTGAATTCTTGTTAGACTTTTTGTGTAGTAATTCACGTATTTCCGTTCGCACGGGACAGTAGCGCTCCATGCGCTTTTTGTACGGAATTCTTTTTTGCTGGATTCTGGAGTGCTACGGTCCACTTTCCGTTCCGTTCGTGTGTGCAGTTAAGGCCCGCCTTCGTGGCAGTCAAACGGGGGCGTGTGGTGTTTTCCGTTAAGTTTGCGTTGCGAAAGTGTACACGGCGGTCGTCAATTGCCGCGCGTGTTTTACCGGCCTTTTTAACGTTACACTCCGTGGCCGAAGTCCGAGAGCCGACAATCAGGACACGTCGTCAATTGCGTGCCTTTTGTCGAGTCTGAGGTAGGGGTTTCATTCCGTTTCGGGAGATCTATCACGGAAACGCAGTACGTGGGGTCTTCCGGGCACGTTGGTCCCTGCCAAGGACAAAACCCGGGTACGCATGACCCTAGTCATTGCATCGCTCTCGTGAAGAGTAAAATCGGAAGCCTTCCGTCCAGCCGAACCACCCTCCGCACCTTTAGTTTCGGCCAATGCACACACGAACATCTGGCGACGAGTCAACCGCCATCGACCGTGACGTCGCCATCTTCGCCGTCGACCAGGACAACGCTAGCCATCGTCGAGCATCGTCAAAAACCCTGCGCAGGTATGTGATACATTTATGGCCATAAACACAGTGCTAGAAAACCTACAAACAATTGTCCAGCCCGAACGTTATACGGTTACTGAATACAAAGTTCAAGATATTTATTTTACGTTTTTCATTCCTACGTTTGAGCAGAGTCCATTCTAAGGATCACTCACTCTTCCTTTCGTTGCCTTCACTTCGGTATTTCAGCTTCGTTCCGGGTCGTAACGTTCGCGGGTTTGGATCTAGTAGCATACCTGTTTTTAGCGGTTCTATCGCACGGCGGTACGAAGCGGTTCTCTTGGTATCTATTTTCAGTTGCGTAACCCCTGTACCAGCCACGTAGCCAGAAGGGGGGGCCCGGGGGCCCAATTTTGATTTTAACTGTTTTATGTGCATATTTTTTCGTTTAGAACCACAATACATTAAATGTATTATAATATATTATAGTTATAACCAATAAGATATGCATATAATGTATTAGGAGCCAAGATAGGACTCCTGGCCCCCACCTCTGGCTACGTGGCTGCCCTGTACCGTTCTAGCCGACCCCTGAGAAACATCTCATGCTAAACATTAGTCGGGCAAACCTAACACGACTGGTGGTCTCTCGGGTTACCGGGAGTGGCGCATAAGCCACCAAGTTTAAAGTAGAAATTTCGTAAAGGTTAGTCTACGAACGGTTACACTCTTTTGATACACATGTTGGTAGTGCCTGAGAAGTAACGTCAGTGATTATATTGAGAAGCGACTATGCGTTGCTCAAACCCTCGAACGAGCGGTCACTCAGCCATTTTCGTCATTTGTGTTTAACTTTTACCCAAAAAAAAGCTATATTTTTTAAACCTAAATTACTATGTTTACAATTATTGTTCTATTCCTCGATAACTAATTATATGCTTTTTTTATAAAAATAACTTAATGCGATTTCACTTTCCGATTCTTTTTTCCGCTAGACAAGCCAGTATTGGTTGGACAACAACTTCTGCAGCAGAATTTGCATACGCGTATAATTATTACCACAAACAAAAATACTACTGATCCCAACACTGCCCACACGTCCAACAAATGCAGCTGGAAAAAGTTGAGATCTACTCCCGAATAGCGCATATGATGAGCCCCTTTATTTCGGATCACGTATTCCGTCCAATATACGGCAGTATCCATAGCTGTCATCGGACGGTCTCGATATAATTTGGAAAGCTTTCTTGCAGTATCTGTGTAGCTCGAGTTTTCCAACAGCTCTTTTATTGCTGCGGTGAATGTCTGCTCGGTTAATTCAGTAAACTCTACCACAACCGCCCAACCTGCTCTTTGAACGTTCAAAAGATTCCCCGGCTGGTCTCCGAAGAATGGAATACCCACCAAGGGAACGCCATGAAACTGAGCTTCCGCTACCCCTCCCAAGCCACCGTGGGTTACGAAAAGACGAATATTTTTGTGTGCCAAGATATCATCCTGTGGCAACCACGGGCGTAGCAGGACATTTGAAGGCTTATTGGGCAAATCCGGTGAGTCCCATTTCCAGATAACTCTTTGTTTCAACTTTTTTAGAGTATTTATCACAGCATCCAGTTTTTCACCAGGGATCGATGAACTTTGGATATTAGAACCCAAACTAAACAAAATTACACCATGCTCAGCTCCGTCCATCCAGTCTTGCAGATCTTTTGGCAGTGGGTCTGGCTTCGACTTGGTCTGTAGACCACCCACTTCGACAACAGCAGGAACGTAGGGGCGTGGTCCAGCTTTGGAAAAATGTTGATTTACTAACAGTAGCGAAATATTTTTGCGTGCATCGTCATATGGATGAAACTGATCCGCTGGAAAATTTGAACTGAAAATATCGAATAACATTTAGATTTTATTTGGTCACCTTTCACTATTACTGATGGGTACGTACTAATAGAATTTCTCCGAAGTGTATTTGAGATACTTCGCAAAAAAAGTTTCTAGCAACCAGCCAAATATGTTTGTAACTCGATCGAAAAACTTCATTGGGCTGGTAAGTCCCACCATGGGACTTGGTATTGTTGCAATTGGATTCGGATTTCCGACCACCCCATTGAGGTATCCAAAGATCGAGTTTGGGCAGACAGTAATCGCGGGTGCATCTAGTAATTGAGTTAGACCCAGAACGAAATCTGCTATCACAGGAGTTATTATCAAGTCGAATTTTTCTTTCCTGATCACACGCCGCACCTCCGGGTGATTAATAGAATTATTCATCGCATCCATAAATACATCACTGATGCTTAGCATAGTCATAAACATTGCCCAACCGGACTGATCCTTCATCATACTCGCCATTGCACCTGCGCAGGGTTTTACAACTGATTACTTAACAGTTCATTTAGAATATCACACAATTCTTACGCTGCCCTTCACTAGGAACTGTTATCTCCCGGTAATTTTCCAACGACGAAGCCGAGGGATACGGGCTGACCATGGTAACATGATGGCCACGACGAGCCAATTCTTTGGCCAGAGCCTCTTGCACTATGACGTGCGATCGGCTGGGACTGCTGTTTATGCTTAATATTCTGTAGGCCTCCGTATTGGTATGACAGACACTAATTACTAGAATAGCAAAGATTAATCGCAGCTGCTGGTACATTGTGAAAGTTGACGGTGTCGCACAAAGCACTGTCTGAAAGATACTGGCTGACGAGAGTCCCAGCATTCGCAGCTAGAGACTCCCCTTCGACAGGAGCACTTCACTACGAGTGTGCATGCGTATTGCCTAGAGTTGAGATGATGAATTTCAATTTTACCAATCATGACAGTGCAAATTTATTACACTAGTAGGAACGAGGTAGTGTTATCAGGCAATCAACTGAAATCATGTTTCGAACGAGTATATCAGCATACCGCCTAAAATTACTCGTAATGGTAACTTAGTTTGGAAATGTAGTGAATAATGAGTATGATTTATTAATAGGCAATCTAGGTTTGTATGTGTATTTTATAGACTTTAGTGTTTTCTTCAATGCCCAAGAGTAATTACATACATATCGTAATGTTTTTGAGGTGGTGGAAAGTCATGTCATTTCCAAAGGGTCAACTTGAGACTTGTCATCAAAATTACATCGGTATAAATTTGTTGGTGTCATGTAGGTAGTTTTTTTTTGTTTTTTTTTGTACAGACCTAGATCAAACACATTACAAACATCATTAAAAGACCGTAAAACATTAAAACAATTGTTATAGCCGTAGTTTGTTCTGTGAAACGGAATTAAAAATAATAGCGGATTACGAAGCCGCCGAAGAGGTACATTCCATCGCATCTGACCCAGGAACTCGGAGCATTCAACGTTTCCTGTTACGGGATCAAAGACAAATAGCCGCTGCTGTTTGACTCGCCTGGCTGAGAGTATCTCCAGGTTAATCAACTGACAACGTTCTGGATTACTTGGCAGACTAACTGGGTCATTCCAAGGCAGCTGACGCAACGCGAATCGCAAAAATTTCTTCTGGATACGCTCAATCACAAGGGATTGCGTTATTTAGGAAGGCGCCCAAACCGGTGATGCATACTTCAAAACAGGGATGGTTCGATCACTTTGACTCAATTTTGATTCATTTGACGCTACTGTCTCAGCCGAGTAAAATTTGACAAAGTTATGTATGAGACATTTGAAGAACTCGTTATTATTTACAATTTTGCAGAATAAAGTGTTGCTGTAACTTTTGTAGTTACGGCGCTACAATGCTAGTACCTCTTTAGTAACTAAATGAACGTTCATTTAGTTACTAATGAGGTACTAGCATTGTAGCACCGTAACTACAAAAGATACAGCAACACTTTATTCAGCAAAATTGTAGATCTAGTTATTATCTACAAATGACCCATACATCAAATTGTCAAATTTTGCTCGGTTAGGACGCTACTGTCAAATGAATCAAAATTGAGTCAAAGTGATCGAACCATCCCTGCTTCAAAAGTAGTACAGTGCCTTGAGGCAATAAACGTCCGTGATTCCAGAAGCATGACGCCGCACAAAACCAAGCACTGTGTTAGCTTTGGCAGTAATTAGGCTTGCGTGCTCGTTAAACCTCAGTTTCGAGTCGATTGTAAGTCCTAGATCGCGGATAGAGTTGACACGTTCCAAACAATCCGTGTAACGAGGATTCTTCTAGAGTCTCCAAATACCCAGCTTTAGCGTCAGACGATATGATATAGATATATGATATATATGATATAGCCAAGCAGTGTTCCGATTCAGCCAGGGTGTATGTTTAAACGATCCGCCAAAATTTCGTTCAGATACACTCGGTTAATGCTAGTAATGCGAGTAGATGGAACTAGTTTAAGCCTTCAGCAGAAGCCACCAGACAAAAGACGATACGTGGTTCTAACCCCTTGAAAAAGATGTCAAATACATCGAAACGTCGGGCATAGAAAAAATAAAGTGTCGTTTTGCTGTGCCAATTGACTGTCCAGCCGAAAAAACCAAATTCGTTTATATATGACCTATTATCAATCCACATGATTAAAATTCTTTATCATTCAATAATTAAAATTCACTAACATACTCGCGACTTTTGTATTTATTAACTTGACTCACGACTATATATTCTGGAAATTCAAAACAATATCACATCACTTTTCCTACTTTAATAAATTTAACGGGTTGCACTTCGCTATACTTCTTCTTATTCGACTTCTTAACTTATCGACGGTCTGAGTGGGAAAGCCTGGCCTGTAAGTTTTCTTATTCTAATTTTTTTATTTTACATATTCCTTATTCTCTAGATTGTATTTCCGGTTTCTTGAAAACCGATTCTTATTCCAAATTTTCTGTCATCCATGCATGACTGTAATCTCCTACCCGAAAGAATTTCCACCCATAACCCTCAATCGTCAGTTGATAGTTATTTGTATTGGTTCGAGCACTGGTTGCATACTTGAAGGTTAATGTTCCTATTTACAAACGCTACTTTTGTAATGATTCTATACTCATTACATCCGATCCCATTTTATATTGATGCAGAGAAACAGTATTGCAGCGACTGTAGAAAATTACTTTGCATTTTTTGCTATTAACACGCATGCCGTTGTCATCAGACTAAATAAGCAGTTCGTTGATATTATGTTGGTTTCATACCCGACCATCTCTAGTAAGCTAGGCTTACCTCCCAGTTGGTCTCGAGGTAAGACGCTGGTCTAATAAGCCAGTCGTCATATGTTCGAATCTCGGCTGGGAGAGGCTGTTAGAGTCAATAGGATCGTAGCACTGACCCCGCACTGTCCTGTATTCTAACAGCTGGTTGCGAAGTCTGTCGTATAAAAAAACAGAAGGTCAAATTTCGATAACGGAATTAGCACCCAGGCTTTGCTTTGATATCTGCTTCTAATGCGACGTAAACGACAGGAGTGGCTATCACATGAAAAAAAATTGAATCATCGGCAAAAGAAAATTTAATGATGAAAGCAGTTCCAACAAGTCGTTGATATAGATAATAAAGATGAGAGGGCCAAGCACACTGCCTTGGGGTACCGCAGATGATATGCAGAATATTCTGGAGTGCACGGAATTCACTTTAACGAAGGCTCTGCGTTCAGACAGGTATGAGCCTAGCCATTCAGTGAACCATGATGGTTCACTTTTTTTCGATCTAACAAAATGGTTTGTTGGTTGTTAATTAGCAATGAAGTTTTTCGCTGAAATCCAGCAAATGATTTGAATGTCAATGTCATTTGAGTGAAAATGTCATTTTTTACTATATGATAAGCAATTCGATTCATGTGTCAAATCAAAAGTTACCAACCACGCAAGGCAGAAATTAGTGTTGTGATATTTTTTTTTAAACTAACAACATAAATCTTGAAGGATGAAAAATGTAGTTTCGAAGAATTGTTAGTTAAGTGAATTCTCGTGCCAATTGCTAGTTTTTTTCTTTTGCAGGCTTATTGAAATTGGAGGAGAAAGAGGCAGATTCATTGGGTTCAACTTTCCAGGTGATTTAATTGGAACTATGGATGCCATTTTCCATGTAGCTGAGAATTTTATTTCCTGGAGCGAGCGGCTAAAAACGGCGGCAATCGGTAACGCAAGCAAAACGGCACAGTTTTTCAGAAAAATTGGAGGCAGGTCGTCTGTCCTTTCGTTGAGTCGAGATCTTCCAGGGCTTTCTGAACTTCGTCTGCAGAAAACTTTATAGGCGACAGATATTTAGAAACGGTATGTGAGCGAAGCAGTTTTGCCGCTGGACGGGTGATGATTTGCTAAATACACTCACAAAAAATGAGGCAAACAGATTAGCTACTTCCGAGTTGGAGTGAGAAGTTGTTTTGCCGAGATTCGAGACTGACGGACGAAGGCACATTGTTACAGACTTTCCGTTTCTTCCATAAACGCAAAGGATCCGGTTTGACAGACGATTGAATCCTTTGCAGGTAGTTTTCTTGCGTTGCAGAAAGAATGGCTTTGTACTCTGCCTCACGTTCACGAAGTTTAATTCTATCAAATTCGTTTTTAGTTTGGAACTGTTGGTTCCGCATTTTACGAAGGTTGTTACGCAAGTTTCGTAGTTCAGGAGTCCACCACGGCTGCATGAAATTAGAGGCTAATCTTTGTCTTTTTTTTTGGGCACTTGTCGAACTACAACGTCTAAAAACAAATCATAAAAATCTAAAAGCATTTGGGCAACTGAACCAATAGCAGAAAGATGATTACTTCAATCCACGTCTGCAAAAATTGAATTGTTCACTTCGGTCGTCCGAAATTTGTGCGTCAAGTAGTAAAATAAATGGTGCGTGGTGACAATCGACAGACAACAACGGAGAAGATGTCAAAGCATTCCAGGAGATTGGTAAATACAAGATCTAAGAGCGTGTCATTCACGTTGACAGAATGATTAATTTGTCTCAAGCCCTTGCCAAATATTAGGTCAGTAAAGTATTGCTGAATTTCTGCTGAGACGTGCGAAAATGGGCACTGCTTGGGTCTTTGCTTCGCCAGTGTTCACAGCCAAGCTCCGGAAATACTGGTTGAGGATATCCTCGATCATCCACCGTTATAAGTTACAATCCGTCCATACACTATCATGGTAACTCACGTAAGAACTGTAACTGTAATTTGTATTACATAAGCGGAAAAATTTGAATATCTAATCCAAATATGACAAAAATATAATTCTGCCCAAATACTGCGTAAGCCTCGTAGCCGTCAGTTCAGGCATTTTCGGACATGTTGATGTTCATGGTGGTAATGAATAGTGAACGACCGTCTCGATAGATGAAAAATGCGATGCTTCTCTTTTGATACACATGTTGGTAGTGCCTGAGAAGTAACGTCAGCGATTATATTGAGAAGCGACTATGCGTTGCTCATACCCTCGAACGAGCGGTCACTCAGTCAATTCCGATTTTTTTTTGAGTGATTTTAACTCAAAGGGTCATTCACCAGTTCCGAATTTTATTAAAAACAATTTGCAACTGTTCTGCAATACATTTACAATTATTGTTCTATTCCTCAATAACTATTTATTTCCTTATTCAAATAAAACTTAATGCGATTTAACTTTCCGTTTCTTTTTCCCGCTAGGCAAACGAGTATTTGTTGGACAACAACTTTTGCAGCAGAATTTGCAAACGCGTATAATTATTACCACAAACAAAAATACAACTGATCCCAATACTGCCCACACGTCCAACAAATGCAGCTGGAAAAAGTTGAGATCTACTCCCGAATAGCGCATATGATGAGCCCCTTTATTTCGGATTACGTATTCCGTCCAATACACGGCAGTATCCATAGCCGTCATCGGACGGTCTCGATATAATTTGGAAAGCTTTCTTGCAGTATCTGTGTAGCTCGAGTTTTCCAACACCTCCTTTATTGCTGCGGTAAATGTCTGCTCGGTTAATTCGGTAAACTCTACCACAACCGCCCAACCTGCTCTTTGAACGCTCAACAGATTCCTCGGCTGATCTAGGAAGAATGGAATACCCACCAAGGGAACGCCATGAAACTGCGCTTCCGCTACCCCTCCCAAGCCACCGTGGGTTATGAAAAGTCGAATATTTTTGTGTGCTAAGATATCATCTTGTGGCAACCACGGGCGTAGCAGGACATTTGAAGGTTTATTGGGCAAATCCGGTGAGTCCCATTTCCAGATAACTCTTTGTTTCAACTTTTTCAAAGTATTTATCACAGCATCCAGTTTTTCACCAGGGATCGATGAACTTTGGATATTAGAGCCCAAACTAAACAAAATTACACCATGTTCAGCTCCGTCCATCCAGTCTTGCAGATCTTCTGGCAGTGGGTCTGGTTTCGACTTGATCTGTAGACCACCCACTTCGACAACAGCGGGTACGTACGGACGTGGTCCGGCTTTGGAAAAATGTTGATTTACTAACAATAGCGAAATATTTTTGCGCGCATCGTCATATGGATGAAACTGATCCGCTGGAAAATTTGAACTGAAAATATCGAATAACATTTAGATTTTATTTGGTCACCTTTCACAATCACTGATGGGTACGTACTAATAGAATTTCTCCGAAGTGTATTTAATATACCTCGAAAACAAGCTTTCTAGAAACCAGCCATATATGTTTGTAACTCGATCGAAAAAATTCATTGGACTGGTAAGTCCCACCATGGTACTTGGTATTGTCGCAATTGGATTCGGATTTCCGACCACTCCGTTGAGGTATCCATAGATCGAGTTTGGGCAGACAATAATCGCGGGTGCATCTAGTAATTGAGTTAGACCCAGAACGAAATCTGCTATCATAGGCGTTATTATCAAATCGAATTTTTCTTCCCTGATCACACGCCGCACCTCCAGGTGATTAATAGAATAATTCATCGCATCCATATATACATCGCTGACGCTTAGCATAGTCATCAACATTGCCCAACGGGACTGATCCTTCATCATACTCGCCATTGCATCTGTGCAGGGTTTTACAACTGATTACTTAACAGTTCACTTAGACTATCACACAATTCTTACGCTGCCCTCCACTAGGAACGGACACTGTTATCTCCCGGTAATTTTTCAACGACGACGCCGAGGGATATGGGCTGACCATGGTAACATGATGGCCACGACGAGCCAATTCTTTGGCCAGAGCCTCTTGCACTATGGCGTGCGATCGGCTGGGACTGCTGGTTATGCTGAATATTCTGTAGGCCTCCGTATTGGTATGATAGAAACTAATTACTAGAACAGCAAAGATTAATTGTAGCCGCTGCCACATTGTGTGAGTTAACGGTGCCGAATAAAGCACTGGCAGAAAGATACTGGCTGACGACAGTCACAGCATTCGCTGCTAGACGCTTCTCTTCGACAGGAGCACTTCACTACGAGTGTGTATGCGTATTGCCTTGAGTCGAGATGAATTTCAATTTTACCAATCATGACAGTCCAAATATAGGGTACGGGAGGGTATTTTGAGCCCATTAGGTGGTAGCCTAAACAATATTCAGGAATTACGTTGAAACTATATTCATTCGAGACAAGATTTTTATACCAGTTGATAGAATAATATTTACTGAATATCGGCGTGTATTTTGATCTTAATGAAACGCTACTGAATTTGTGTTATAGTCGTGAGAAATGATGAAGTCGATGCGGCTAAATTGGGCCCATTTTCTATAGTGGTGTCTGTGCTTTTTAAATCCGACCGGCCGAAATAGCCTGCATAGGGATTAGATGCTATTCAAAAACAGATCAAAATAGAGACCGATGGATAACGTATCGCTATTGCCTAGATATCGGCTCATTGAAGATAACTAGTTTTGCAGTGCCAACAGCTTGCTGCTGGCGCTAGTGTATCATTGAATCGTACATATACATTAGCACCAGAAGCAAGTGGTTGTCACTCAAATACAGCTGTTTAGTTGCTAGAATAAGTAAACGTGATCATAATTGTGTGTTTTCTAAACCATCATCAAGAGCGGATACCCGTAAGCGATTGCTGCTGGGGTTTTCAGCCTGATTACGTGCCAGTGGAAAAACAGTGGTTTTGACATTTATTGAATAAAATTTAGCAAATTACTTACATTTTTATGAAAATAGTTACAACACATTAAAGCTTATGAGTGCTACATTCGTTTCAGTATTGTTATATAGCGGCAAAGTTTCTATTTAGAAAAGCGCAGCCAAAAAATGTAATGTATGCTGAAATTAGTAGCTTGCTGGAAATACCCTCCCGTACCCTAATACACTAGTCGGAACGAGGTGACGTTATCAGGCAATCAACTGCAATCATGTCTCGAACGAGTATATCAGCATACCGCCGAAAATTAATGGTAAACTCGTAATGGTAACTTAGTTATAGTTTGGAAATGTAGTGAATAATGTGTATGATTTATTAAGAGGAAATGCCCAGTAATTCCAATAATTACATACAGATCGTAATGTTTTTGATATGGTGGAAAGTCACGTCATTTCCAAAGGGGCAACTTGAGACTTGTCCTCAAAATTTCATCGGTATAAATTTGTTGTTGTCATGTAGGTAGTTTTTATTCTGTTTAACTTTTTTTGCACAGACCTAGATAGAAAATGGAGCATTAGACTATTGAAATGTTTGAAGATTGTTAAAATATTAAATTTAGAGTATAATATAAGTACAACACAGTAGGACAAAAATTACAAAGTGAATTAATTGAAAATATAAACAATAGCAGGGTAAATGTACAACATTTCGTACTAACACTGCACACATTTCTAGACATCGTAAAATCAAACACATTATTAACATAATTAAAAGACCGTAAACAAAAACTAAAACAATTATTATAGCCATAGTTTGTTCTGTGAAACTGAATTACAAATAATGGCGGATTACGAAGCTGCCGAGGAGGTACATTCCATCGCATCTGAACCAGGAACTCGAAGCATTCGACGTTTCCTGTTATGAGATCAAAGACAAATAGCCGCTGCTGGGGTTAGTCTCGGCGTAGCACAGTAGTCCAAAAGGGCGAAAAGTGGACCTTTTTTCCTATTATCTTTTGTTTTCATTTTATCATTTATGGCCTTCAGCACTTTTGTTCGTATGAATATCCCCCTTAATCTAAAACTGTCAATAGTTAGTCATCGCTAACTATAATGAAAATAGAAAAATAACTTTTTTGTGTTACGAAATATAGACATAGTTTCTTCGGCAAAGTTGTAAATATTGTAAAAACAAGCAACTTTACTGAAGAATTAAAGCGTCTATCTTTATCGAGTGCTGAACTGCAGGGCATATTCTTTAAAACTTCTTTAAAAATTGGTTTTCATACTTACTGTGTTACCTGACTCACTGCGCATAGCGTTGTATTCGCGGTATCGTGTTGGTTCGAAAGGTTTCGAAAAATATCGCCCTTGTATCGAAAATATCGTTGATTTTGATCACTAAAAATAACGTACTTAAACGTAATATTGCAAGTGCTAGTAGTACGCAATAATTGTATTGTGAAACTGAATTGTTATTTATGCAACTTTTTACAAGTTAAATGCAATAACAAAAGCACAACTTATAAAAAATCGGTTGTTATCGATATTAGCTGCATATGCGTTATAAACGAATAAAACGCATGGTGACGTTTTATTTCAATAACACGCATATTCGCAGTGAGTCAGGTAAAACAGTAGCTTTTCTCAGTTGCATTTTACAAGAATACAATGTTCTAGGCAATTATCGAAGCTCTCAAAATGCACGTTTTTGCAGAAGACCGCAAATCTCTGGGACTTTTACGTGCTGGATTATCGCATATCCAAGTCTTAAATTTCCATAAATTCACGTACCCCGGGGGGTAAAATGGGGCAGGCGGATTTTTGAAATCAGCGCTTCATCTTGAAGCTTAAGTCGAGTACTATAAACTTGTATGGGTTCCGCTTGTCCCTAACCACCCAAATGAGAGTACGGCAAGCATACGTTTTATGTGTTTCGCGTTCGCTAAAGGCTCAATACATGTCCATTTTTTTGTGTTTGTAGATAGACACATGGTTTCTTCAGCAAAGTTATAGAAAATATAAAGATAAACAATTTTGCTAAAGAAATGACATTTCTATCTCTATCGAGTGCAGAGCTATAGAGCATTTTCTTTGGAAATTCCTAAAAAATAAGTTTTTCATATTTAGCGTATGTTGGTTGCATTTTTCAAGAGTATATGGTTCTAGGCGATTATTGAAAGACTTAAAACACAAGTTTTTGCAGAAAGTTGCGAATCCCTAGGATCTTTCCTTGCAAACTTATCGCTTATTTAAACTTTATTCTTCCTTAACTTCACGATCCAAAAGCGATAACTTTGCAAGGAAAGGTCCTAGAAATTTGCAATCTTCTGCAAAAACGTGTATTTTGAGTCCTTCAATAATCGCCTAGAACCATGTATTCCTGTAAAATGCGGCCAACATAAGCTAAGTATGAAAAACTAATTTTTAAAAAATTTCCAAGAAAAATGCTCTATAGCTTTGCACTCGATATGGCTCGCTCCTTTACGAGCGACAACGAGTAAGGAGAGGATCACCCCGAGGATCGAAATTGTACTTTCCACGAAAAGGTTTTCCGTGAAATGGTACATTCCGCGTAAGGTTTTTCGCGAAATGGTATTCGGCGAAATATTATATAAACACGGCAAATATTTAAGTGCTATCCGCTTTATTTTATCTGGCTCAGTAACGGGGGGATTGTTTTCTACTTTACTGTGAGGAAAAATTGAAAATTTGTAAATTAAACTACCCATGCCCATTTCATAGTGACGTGACTGCTAAAATGAGTTATCTAAGGTTAAGCTCCTCAGAAACTTGCTAAACTCGAGATTGTGGCAGATTCACGATTTATGTACAACACATTTTAATTTGTGGCAATACGAAGTTTGTTGGGTCAACTAGTAGCGCATAAAAATCTGCACCGGGCCCTTTTGTAATGTCATCAACAAAGTGTCAGGGAGACCTCAAACGCCAGTTCTGCCTGACGAGACAGGCAATAGGCCTGTGTAAATCTAATGGGAGAGTTTGCTCTAACTCTTTTATTTATACGGCCTAATGTCTCCCAAAACACAGCTCCAAGCATAGCCGACAAGCCTATACACGCAGGCGAAGGCGTTCCGGCCATGCGTGGACTCCACGGACTCACTCTGCCGAAGGCCGAAATGTCATATTTTGAATATAATGATGATGATGATGATGAGATGAAATATGATTGATGTAAATGAGCTCTGCCCTGGACATTTCGTACTACTTGAGTTGTAAAATGCAGTATAGTGAAGAAGTGGAGATTTCTTCAACCCCGCCTAAATCCGGTTCTGCTCAACCGCGCACCCACCATCAATGTTCCAACACGAACAACCACAAATGAACCAATAGAAAGATAAATCTCGTACCATCGAAGGTCATCAACATATCAGGGCTCGATGATTTCATCTTTCATCCCCCGGGATTTATGCAGTGTACCAAGACAACTCTACAAAGTAAATGTAGCACAAGATGACCTGGGCATTCGCGGTAGTCGACAGAAGCTTTAAAACATAGAGTCACATCCGTCTCCTAACCCTCGAGACCAAAGAGCTAGTGCACAGTATTTATAACGGGAATCCGCGGCCAAACCCCTAAAACCATCCGCTAGAAATATCAGTATTGTGAATTAAATGTAATATAGTAGAATTGATTTAATTTTCCCATCTGCTGCCTTAGTACCTCTATCATTGCCCGTAATCATTGTAGATTCAAACCGGGTCTGGTATCCCGCTTACATCCCCTTACTAACACTAAGTCCCCGGCCGACCCAATCAATCCTACATTTTTCAGAGATATTTGTGGCAGCTGTGGTAAATAGGGATCAGCCTCAGGAACATTCATCTATTAATTATCAGAGATTCCCGTCCTGGCCTTATCCCTAAACCGAATAAAAGCACTTTCCGAACAACGCAACAATCACATTTGGTAAATTTTTACCCCGAGTCCCACTTGCAATCACAAACGTTTTACACATATACCCACATTCAGAAATAAACGCTGTTCATTTACTGATTAGTTAAAAACCACACCACATTCGTCCTCGATCGAAAACCTACGACGGGCTTGCTAAACAAGTAATAGAAGTGGAGAGAATGTCAATACTATATATTTAAAACATTTTTCATATTGCGAAATAGCTAATTTTCCCAAGAAATTCCATTCAGCCAGCTATTCAAGGAGCATTAAAATATCACAACCATTTTCATTGACATGGCCCTCAAGTAACGTATAAAACATTTGGATTTATTGCTTTGGTGTACTACAAATTGGTTTACTAACAAATTCTATTCTTTTATCTAATGTAGAAGATATACTTCTAGTGGTAACATTTAAGTCACTGCCAAACCTAGCGTCTTTTCACTTTCAATCGTCGTTTTCTACGGCAGCTGAATTTGAATATGCGTACAGCAACATAAATCACCAAAACAATGGCACCAAGCGCTGCCCATACGTCCAACAAATTCAGCTGGAAAAAGTTGAGATCCATTCCCGAATAGCGCATATGACGAGCCCCTTTGTGTCGGATCACGTATTCCGTCCAAAATACGGCAGTATCCATAGCCGTCATCGGGCGATCCCGATATAATACGGAAAGCTTTTTCACCATACTTGTGTAGCTCGAGTTTTCCAACACCTCCTTTATTGCTTCGGTGAATGTTTGTTCGGTTAAATCAGCAAACTCTAGCATAACCGCCCAACCTGCTTTTTTAACCTGCAAGAGATTCCCCCGTTGGTCACCGAAGAATGGAATACCCACCATGGGAATGCCGTGATACTGTGCTTCCGCTACCCCTCCCAAGCCGCCGTGCGTTATGAAAAGTCGAACATTTTTGTGTGCTAAAATATCATCTTGAGGCAACCACTTGCGTAGTAGAACATTTGAAGGCTTATTGGGCATATCATGTGAGTCCCACTTCCAGATAACTCTTTGTTTCAACTTCTTTAAGGTATTAAGCACAGCATCTAGTGTTTCCTGTGGCAGCGACGAACTTTTGATGTTGGTACCTAAACTAAAGAAAATTACACCATGTTCTGCACCGTCCATCCACTCTTGGAGATCATTAGGCAATGGATCTGGTTTTGATTTGACCTGTAGACCACCCACTTCGACAACAGCAGGTACGTACGGGCGTGGTGAAGCTTTGGAAAAATGTTGATTTACTAACAGTAGCGAAACATTCTTGCGAGCAGCATCATATGGATGGAACTTGTCGGACGGAAAATTTGAGCTGAAAATACCAAATAATATTTAGACCTTTGGTTATCTTTGACTGCCGTAGACATTTGTACGTACTAGTAGTATGGCTCCGAACTGCGCGTTATGTACCATCCGATTGTAGTTTCTAACACCCAACCAGCAAGGTTGAAAACTCTATCAGTGAATTTCATGGGACTGGAAAGTCCCATCATGATACTTGGTACTGTCGCAATCGGACTTGGATTTCCAACCAAGTCATTAATATATCCGAACACAGAATTTGGACAAACAACGACAGCAGGTGCATCTAGTAATTGAGTTAAGCCCAAAATGAAATCTACCATAACGGGCGCAATTATCAGATCAAATTTTTCCTCATTAAGGATACGTTTCACCGTCGGATGATTCAAGGTGTCATTCACCGCATTGTTAAATACCGCACTCATAGCTGGAAAATTTTTAAGCGCTGTCCAAAACGACTGATCGTTTACAAACCTCGTCATCATACCTGTGCTCAGTTTTACAATTAGTTACATCACAATTCACTTAGAATATCACACAATTCTTACTTGTTCCTTCGTCGGAAATCGGTACTGTTATCTCCCGGTAATTTTCCAACGTTGGTGCCGTAGAAAACGGAGTGACCATGGTAACATGATGACCACGACGGGCCAATTCCTTGGCCAAAGCTTCCTGCACAATCACATGTGAACGGCTGGGGCTGCTATTTATGCTGAATATTCTGTAGGCCTCCGCAAGGTTATGACAGAAGCTAATTATTACAATAGCGAAGATTAATCGTTGCCGTTGCCACATTGCGAAGGTTCACATCGCTGAGCGAGAAGCACTGACCGAAACGATACTGGCTGATGACAGCTTTCGCAATGAGAAGTGTCTGACCGTTTATAACGCTTCACCGCGTAAGTGTATGCGTATTGCTCTGATCAAGATGTATATCCGTTTTGTTAATCATGACAGACCAAATTTGGGACTGTAACAATACAACGTTATCGGGTATTCAACTGAAAGCTTATCACGTACGAAATGGGTGCTACAATATGCTACCAAAATGTAAGCTTCGCAGTATCTGAAAACAATTCAACATGGCTGCCTAGGTATAGCCACGGTCGTATTATAATATTTTATAGTAAAAATGGCGATAACTTTTTACAGGCTTTCTCGTTTACATTAAATGCGAAATTAACCGCACAAAAACAACCGTACAATAAGACATATTAACTCAAACGCATCGGTAGAATATTTCATCTGCCCATCAGTTAATGACGGGTTATTAACGATTTTTTCTTCTGGAATCAATATTTCCAGCTATAGAACACTATTACAAAACGATTCGTTAATCTTCACTCACATCCGAATGGCCTTCCCTGGGCAACATACCCACAGCAGTGCGCGGTTGGGTTAGTAATAAACGGCAATAACAATCATGATGATGAAGAGTAATTTCAGTCCATAGTGGATTTGTGGAATAATCAGGCGAAGAAAAATTCAATTACTGCTAAATCCAGACGGATCTGAACGCACAAGGGCACTTCATTTCGCCGGGGCAGTGTTATCCGGGATCAATTTTCAGGTTCGAAATGAGACCGGACCGGTTTTTTAGATACTGCAGAACCATATGTGGATTCGATGCTCGGAAAACACCGTGGAACACAGTGCATCACACTAACGATGTTTTCTGCTCCCGTACGGTCGGCGGCACCCAGCCAAAGGATCATACAACAGCCAACAGTGCACACTTTAAATGAACTCTTATGTCTGTCGGGAATTGGATTTGATCGTGCATATAGAATCTCGCATTGGCCATTGGCACTCGTGACGGGATGATGAGTGAAACACTTATTATTTTTATCCACCAGACCGCCGCTGATTTGCGGAGAAGGCTTACCAATCGGAGGCCCCCAGAATGGTGACCGCATCGAACAATACGTATACGATCATCAGTCGTCGGTGAGGCGCAACTCTCTGGGATCAGAACATAATTATAGCTGCAATCACCGCTGGAGTAAGACATAGTTACCGGCTTTGAATAGCGTTCGTTCCCATAGCTTTTTAGAGCGTCGAGTGGCAGACGTTCCTAATCACTTTTAATGGCTTTCACGGTAAGCTTAAGAAGTCATTAAAGTCAAGATTCATCGACACGTAAATGAAATAAAGGTCGACAGTTGCTAGGAAATTCGGCTGTGTCGGCTTTTGTTCGCTTTAATGACTTTATATCAGTTATGGATGCGACAATTATGATTGCTTTCAAGTGAGTAACGGTTAAGCTGAACTGAACATTCCTATAATAAGCGGTGACGACTTGAACCTTTGCCTAAGATACTCAAAATGACTGAATGAACTGTAGTGGATACTTTCACCGAATTCATGGTAAAACAATTTTCAACAGCAAGATAGGTTGAAAATTTCTTAATTCAATTCCTTCTGAGCCGTATCCACAGAATGTAGAATTTTCATACACTATTTCGAGAGTCTGCACGAAGTAGCCAAACATTATTATTATGAAGCAAGACGAACATTTTATTGTGCAATTGCAAGTGCAAATGACTTAAGTGCAGTGCAATAAAATAGACAATATCTTGACTACAATTCAAATGGGATCCATAATATTTAATTCTGCCAGTCCATCGCTGAGGTGTTGAGAGACACTTTGGTATGAGTACCCATTCAACTCCAACTCTGAATATTTTTTTCAGTCACTTGGACAGGTGGCACTACAACAAGTTTAAAAAATTGTCATATTAGCAATTGTATACCTTCAAAACAACGAAATGCTGATGCAAACCGTTGCATAAATTGGACAACAAAATTCGTCATTGATAATAATTGGGCTACCACGATAAGACTTATCTATCGTTACCTTTTCGCCGGAACGAATTGAGTACACGGCCCGAACGGAAGCAAAAGCTTTCCGATAGCTCAGAACGCGTGCGTGGTGGGACCGAACAAAATTAACGTATCATTAAAAAACGTACACAAAGTACGTAACGAATTAAAAAACGAGAAAGAGTTGCGCTTTTATTAGATAAAACAAATCTGAAATCCAAAAATAAAAATGGATCCTGCGAATTTAAATCAGATAGTTGTTTTTGCCACACCAATTGAGCTACCGTGTTAAAATGATCTGTTCACATCTAAGATTTAATTCACATGAATAGAGACAAAAACGCAATCAATTATTTTATACGTTACCTGAAACATCTCACAGCAAAAAGCCTTACCTAAAAATGAAAGCAAAATTTCGGTTGTAATGAATTGTTGTTAACTATCATATTTAGAGTATCTATATGGCAAGAAAAACAAGCTAACTTAATACAGGCTAATTAAATAGATATTTGCTATCTTCATCAACGCTTATGCTCATGGTCAATACAAGTAGGGTATGGTGCTGCTTCGTCGCAATTGCCTATTTATTCCCGTCCTATCCAACACAAATTATTAAAAATATCAGCATTCTTAAAATATTAGCACACAATGCAAAACTAGTTATTCCTCAATATTTTAGTTTGTTGTTTATCATACGCGATCAATCAAATTGAGCTGAGATCTATTTAAATGCTGTTTATCTTTAAAGAAGTCCTGCCAGCAAAATTTCCCACGTTTTTTCGTGCGACGAAGAAGAAAATGTCGACTAATCGTTTTAATTTCCGTCATTCATAAATGAAAATAACTCACGCAAGGCATTGTCGTTATTCTACAGCCAGGAAAACTTGCCTGACCTACAGAAAATTTGCAGAATAACATTTGTCATGCCGTCCTACTTAAATACAAGCGCGTTAGCTTCGTAAACATTATTGTGATTTTTAGTTCGGACGATGAAAAATTTTGATGGACGGATTTTAAAGCGGTACGACGAATTCAAGAAACAATTTCAATTTACACGGGACGCATCCCCCGTGTAAAAACAGAATTGGGTGTATTTATTAAATCCATCCAACAAATGATGAAAATTAGAATGGCTTTACTTACTACGACGGAAATTAGAAATAAACACTAACACATGTCATACAAAGGTCGAACACGGAAAAATTTGAACACAGGAAAAATCTTATCGTCTTTTTTATTTTCAGAGATTTTTTTTCAGTATGTTACTAAATTACGTTAAGGGTATGTATATTGAATAACAGCAGGCATTTGATGACCGGATGAGTTCACTTGTTTACATCATGGCTTCATCGGAATATGGAGATTCTTTCCAAACGGAACCCGAAGTTACCACCGAAAAACGTTGTAGAAATATGTAGCAGGAGTTGCACTATCCTGTGCTCAGAAAGCAAAGAGGGGGATTTGGGAAGTTTCTACCGGGTGACAACTAAAATTTTGGAATTTTTTTTTCTCAAGCTCAGCTGTCAAAAAAGACAAAGCTACATGAAGAAGAACTGATTTACCGAAATTAAAGATACACTGCCCATTGTTAAAAAAAACAGTGTTCATTTGAAAACGGTCCGTAATCGACTGTTCGGCGAAACTTCCGTCTGATGTCGGAACTTTGCAAATGCATCTCTTGATTCTACCAGTTAACTGTTAGCAATTCGTGGCTTTCCGGTTATTTTTGTACACCAAGGAGATCAAAATCCCGGGGAAATCTTCGATTGGGCGGACTGAGACAGATTCGTCGGTTCGTGGTTTTTGGGTACAAGTAGCATCGAATGGATAACCAGGAACGATTGTGTATTTTGGCGTAATGCGATGATGCTCTATCCGGCCAATCCACGTATTGTCCATCTGCATGATGTTTTTGTAGAAACGTCCAAAACCAAACCAAAGGCACGAGAAAGAGAACGATGTTCTTATTTGGCAGGACTTCCACTACCTTCCTTGCGAATAGTTGCTGTGCGTCTTAGGATATGGTAAACACCCAGTCAGCATTTTCATATGTATAATTAGATTGCAAATAAGAGTTACGTACTGATATGTATCTAACAATATCGTATTCGACGCGCAAAAGCCGCTTATCCGTACCATTTTGGAAGCGATAACAAAATATTGACAAAAAGAGGAGAGAGAGAGAGAGAGAGAGAGAGAGAGAGAGAGAGAGAGAGAGAGAGAGAGAGAGAGAGAGAGAGAGAGAGCTAACACATATATACCCTCATTTCTCATTTTTGAGTATAGGGGCCACGAATAATTCCAAAATTTTAGTTGTCACCCGTTAGGCACAAGTTGCACCGGACGTTCTCAAGCACGGACTACTTACTGACAAAACACGATTACGCCGTTATGGATAATAAAACGTACTGCAGGACCGTGTTCGGAACAATTCCTGGAGAAAAATTTGATACGTCGATGATCGATAGTGGGTCCCAGCTAACTGTGCAAAATAAAAAAGAGAACGAAATTCTCGAAAAAATGTCCCATTTAACGAACAATCCGCACTTGTAGACTGAAAAGTTGCATTTTCGTTACTTCAGGAACAATGAACTAGAAAATTTGGCGAAAAGAGTACCTTTAGAGCAAGACGCGGCCTTTTTTGGAGCAGTAAAAAGTTGATTGTCATTTCTGGCCCCACTTGGCAAGCTACCAATGTTCAAATTCAATCAAACAGTAGTACAACGACCAGTGCTTAGAAATCTCATATTCAATTTATGCAATACGCCTGAGTTGATTCAATATACTGCTCATTCTTTGCTTTTTCTAGTACAGATGAAAGAAACTCAGCTTTACCAACCTAAAACCGACGATTCGAGCGAATCACTTGCGTTCATGTTTGTGTTGTTCTCTACATTCATTCATTCATTCATTCATTCTCGACAAAAATGAACGAAATCAAATGTAAATCATTCATTCATTTTGAACTGCCGATAACGGTAAACGAAACTAAAATAAACGTAAACATTGCTCCGAAGTTCTAATTAATTTCCATCAACCAGGTTTAGGTTGATTTAAAAAAAGCAGAAAAATAAACACTGCCAGCAGCTCAGTAGTCATGTCCATGAGCTGATAGATAAAAAATACTACCAGAAGTAAAATCATATGCGCTTATTGCGTTTTATATTCGCCTTTATGCAGAGCTGACAATTTCTTCGAGCACTGGCAGCACTGACGAAGTGAAATCACATTTGTTGGGAAGTAACGAAGCGTATGGTGTGAAAAATGATAAATTTACTGAATTTGAAAATTTCAAAATTATGAAACAAAAATTTCAAAGGTTGTGGGTTGAATTCCCTGAAATTAAATTAAAAAGAAAACTATCCAATTAAGTTCTACTATGTATATTTCGAACTCGAAAACAAACACTGAGAAGCCTGCAAGTCGTAGGCGAAATACGTATCTGTCAAGAATAAATATAAGGTACCCCGGGGCAAGTGGGACCTAAAAATTGCATAGTTAGAGTTTATTCGGCTGTGTAATCTACACCTATGATAATTTTAAAATTCTTGCGGTACAGAAACTCTTCAGTGGTATCACTTTGAAGGTTTAATAACAAAAAAGGACTATCGATTTACGTTAAATGAATCTGAGGAGAATTTTTCAAAATCATGGCGATAGGTCCCACTTGCCCCATTTTCCGGGGTAAGTGGGACCTATATTCAAATTTGATTAAAAAGCTTAAGGGGACATAAATGACTAAAAATTTTGAAAAATCCACTATTGTTTTATTTCAGATTTTAATTCTGCAGTCTTTTCAGCTTATTTTGATACTAATTTTGTAACGATTCGACCACGGGAAGTGGCCGAAAAATGATCATATACATAAGCGATCCAGTGCGGCATGGAATAACCTCGACGGAATAAAACGCCGCTCCTGAAAAACCACGATTTTTAAACTTTATGTACCTTTTTCTCAAAAACTACACAACGTATGGGAACAAACTTTTTTTGTTTTATTAGTAGCAGCTTGGTAAGGACTTATATAACATTTGAGCTTTGTAAACGAAATACAGTTTGTGCAAAACGGAAAAGAAGTAGAAAAGACGGCTGAAAAAATAAAATTTATTCTTCTTTTTCTTTTTTCTCTGGCATTGTTTGGTTTACAAAGCTCAAAAGTTATAAAAGTCTTTGCAAAGCTACTACCAACAAAACAAAAAAAAGTTTGTTGCAATACGTTGTGTGGTTTCTGAGAAAAAAGTACCGTCATCCGGGGCGAGATTGTGCCAAAAAAGCATATGCTTTGGTTCTTTAGCTCAGTATATACACAATTTAGGAACTAAGTTGATTTCAAACCTGTCAATATATACTAAATTGTTCAATTAACAAATACCGTAGAGATGGTTTAGTTACAATGAAACCTAATTTTACTGGAAGTGCATGAACTTTGGCACAATCTCACCCCTTCTAGGGGGTGACATTGTGCCAAAAACATAAAGTTGAGCTAAAAACCTAAACAGTGAACATTAGCATGTTTACAAACAATACACATAAATATCAGTATAAAGTAGTTCATATGGGGCCGTCCATGAACTAAGTGAACTATTAGGGGCAGGGGGTCGGCCAAAAACAACGCATCATACAAAAAGTATGAACGAAAATAACCCGGAGAGATCTGCAATAACTAAAAATGAGTTCGTAGTCAATGGACAGCCTTTATATAGCCAGTAGCGTTTCTAGGGTAAACAAGGGGGGGATATATGAAGGACGTGTATCCTAAGGGGCATACCTATTTGATCATTTAGCAAAAGTAACCATTACTTCGATCGAGAACCCGCGGCCGCAGAACATGTAGCCCATTCCACCCCTCTCCCCCCTCCTTAAAACTAGCAGTTTATACACGGTATAATATTCGCCTTATATTAGAGTGTTTATTCAAAGCATCTGAAATTTCCAGAGAAAAAGTAAAAATTAGTTTAAAATAATTAGCGACCTATAATTCTGTTTGCTCTAAAATAGATGATGCAATCTAATCTATCAAAATATTGTGCTCAATAGTAAAGAATGTGAGTGTACTGGTGTATACTGACGTTTTTTTGTTGTGTATGTGAAATCCACAAATTGGCTTGGCACAATCTCACCCCCGTGAAGCTCGAAAAGTACAAAGTTTCGAAAAATATTATTTTCGCAATCAAAACTTATCCAACGCATAATAACCTTTCAATACATTGTGAATGATTAGTTTATATACCTTCAAAATAGCAAGTTGATGCGTTTTCTTGTTTGGGTTAGTTAATGGGGGACATTTTTTACAAGCGTTATTTCCGAGTATTTTTGATCGCGAACTTTGAAACCCTGTTTAGACTAAATAGTTTGCTAATATTTAGCCGTATGAATAAAAGATTTAGAGCAAATGCTCCCATACGATTTAAACGGAAAAAGCAAAGTAAACTGTTTTATTCATACGGCCTATTATCTGTGTTCCATTCTAAGTTATGAATAAATATGTTATTTCCATCATCATTTTGAATTTAAGTCATCAGTTTCTATAGATATAATAAATTTTCACAAATTTTCGAATTTTCCCTACGTATTAATTGAATTTAAAATGAAGGCATCGGCACTCTTGCCTCTAGTCCCCCTTATTATTAGCGCCACACATAACTGCCAGCTGAGAAGCTCTCAGCCTCACCCATATCAGTCTAGGCTAGACACCGGCGAATACGCAGACTACTCTGCGTAATGAAGAAGAAAGGAAAGGTCACATACTCACACGTGAAACAGCGCGGAACCGATTCTATAAAACATAGAACTGGTTCCCCGAAATTGCTAACAGGTGTTTGGTGGTTGTAATGTTCTGCTTTTCACTTCACCACACCTTGCTAACTCAAACTGGGAAGTTGAGAGTTGTTCTTTCGCACACTCCACAACGATCTGCGGGGAGGTGAGTAAGTGCAGTTTCAATGCTTTTCAACTTGGCAGTAGAGTGAAGATAGAATATATAGAAATTTTTTTCACATTTACCTATGTGTCGCAATTTATATTTGAGAAAAAAAATTTCACGTTAAACTTGTTACATAATTTGACGTAGTAATGTTTAACTACATCAAATAACAACCAGAAACCTATTTTCTCCGTAAGCAGATCAAAGTCAATTTGCTCGGTATTTTTTCAGGAACTACAAAGATACAAAACAACTTGTTTTTTTATGTTCAATAAACAAGCCGATGGTGGGATTCTGCCAAGGCGCTTTTCTCACCGGATCGAGCCTCTCTATGTTTCATGTAATGTAGGAACAACTCACAAGACCCTGGCAGATTCATGCAGAGAGGCCGGCGCGGACGGGCGTCAGGTGGATTCGACCAAGGTCGTTAACCGACCAACGCGCGCAATGGTTGCAATTGTATTTTACGGATGTTCCTGTGATGTGTGTGTATGTGTTTGTGTATATGTGTGGGGCTTTAGGTGCGCTACATCATTTTTTGACTACCGCCTCGGCCTTCCACTCCGGTTTGTGGTTTATAGCTGCAAAGAGCGGAAAACTTTTGTATGACTGGCATCGTCGTTATTTCTTTCGTTTTGTTTCTGGTTCAATTTAGCTGCAAGCGGCTGCGCGTTGGAATCCGAGCCCCGCTGGTTTGGTGTGGCTGATTACCTTCTTCCATATTAAGCATACAAATAACTGTTCTTCAGTAACAGCTCTTTGTCATCAGGTGGATTGAGCATTTGGAATCTATTGTGACGCTCCATAAATGTTGCTGCTTCGTCGCAATTGCCTATTCCCGTCCTATCCAATACAAATTATTAAAAATATCAGCGATTTTTATGACACACAATGCAAACCTAGTTATTTCCTAATATTTTAGTTTGTTGTTTATCATACGCGATCAATCAAAGTGAGCTGAGATCTATTTAAATGCTTTTTATCATTAAAGAAGTCCTACCAGCCAAATTTCCCACGTTTTTCGTGCGACGAAAAAGAAAATGTCGACTAATCGTTTTAATTTCCGTCATTCATAAATGAAAATAACTCACGCAAAGCATTGTCGTTCTACAACCAGGAAAACTTGCTTTTGCAAACTTGAAATTTTGCAGAATAACATTTGTCATGCCGTCCTACACAAACGCGCGTTAGCTTTGTAAACATTGTTGTGATTTTTAGTTCGGACGATGAAAAATTTTGATGGACGGATTTTAAAACGGTACGACGAATTTAAGAAATAAAGTCAGTAGCATAATTTCAATAATATACTTTAATAATCGCTTTTCAGTGATTTCAAAGTTCACGGATCGGAAGGTAAGTGTGTTTTAGTCAAATCAGCACAAGAACTTTTGGAGTATTCATTAAATCCATCTAATAAATGATGAAAATTAGAATGGCTTTACTTAGTACGACGGGAATTAGGTATAAACCCTATAATCTGTAGGAAGCGTATGCTTGTCGATAAGTTAAATAAAGACAGCATTTTAGTAAACAGCAATAAAACTCGCAGTGTTCTGTTTTTTTTAATCAAAACTTAATTACAAAGTTTTTAGACGCCCGGACTGGAAATTTAGCAAAATTTTTAAAATAACCAGAATTTCAAGAGCTAAAAATGTGTCTATTGAAACTTTTAATCTATTAAAAGCAAAATACCTGCTAGATTAAAACCCGATTGAGTCTAATTCAGAAAGGGGATGTTAAATAAAACACGGGTCTAGTCTATAGTTTCCTGAAAAAAAACTCAGTTTACGAAATACGAACAATTAAGCACTTTTCATTTTTGATGCATGCTTTTTCATGAAATTGTTGAATAAGTACACAAGTGGGTTATTGTCGATTTGAGTAAGTACAACTAAAAGCAAGTTGTAAGATGAAACAATAATCTTTAGCAAATACAAAGTCTGTTAAAGGTCTGGTCTGGTAAAAGGTAAGAAAATTAAAAAAAAAATCATGACAGATATAGAACGACATATACATTTGTATCGAATCGAAGAAAGTCGATATCAAAATGTGTCGTTATCATTTACGATGGAACGCTTTATTATACTAGAGTGCAGAAACTTCTTGGCTTAACCACTAACATGTACTAACCAGAGGAAAGTAGCTACAAAAACATATGAAGATATTACGAAGCATTATTGATATTACGATTCGACAAGACGGAAAAGGAAAAACAGGACAAGAGATGAATATTATATGAGATACTCCTAGCATAGTGCCAACTACAGTGTATCAAGCAGTTTTCTGTACAGCAGAGGTTTGGAACTTGAATAGATAAATTAATGAAATTTATAAACTGAATAACAACTTTAGATTAATCAGATTAATACCGACTAGAACGGGCAAATACTACGCTGCAGAAAAAGCGTTACATGTGAATTTAATTCAACTGTAATACGTTAGAGGTATTTTGTACTCTTAACCGTACGTGCAATTGTTAGATACAGTAAACATTGACATTGCTTTCTTGTTAGATCTTACATCAGGTGGTATCTATATCCCGCAGGGATGCCGGCGACACTGAAGATGATGATGGCGATGATTATGATGAGACATGTTTGACGGAAACATCGAAATTTCGATCACGTTCGGCACGGAACCCAGGCGGCGGCACAGAAACCATTCCCTTCTTACTACAGGCTTTGCACTATTCATCAGCCATTGTTTGACAGCCTGGCCTGTTTAATTCAGCATAAAATGGATTTCCTTGAACGGAAACAAAGCCAAAGAGAAACATTCTAGCAAATTATATCTGCACTAAGTCGCAAAACAAATAAGGACTATTACGCATAACGTGTTTAATACGATAAACATGTTTGTTGTCGGTAGAAAATACTTCCATTAGAAAAAGTAGAATATTCGTTGCGCTAAACCCAACTTTGCTAGAAAAGTTTTCACTCATTTTCAAATACAATAAAAATGACGGGATGAATATTTTAGAATATTTTTAACGAAACTGACTAATCAGTTGAATGTTGCCATTGCATCCTCACTTTGAAATATTGAGTCCTGCCCTCACAGTCACCTCAACTCACCTTACATCACTTACTCGATCCTATTCTCAGTCACCTAACCTCATTTCACAGTTCTCTTTTGATTTATACAATCACTCAGCTGACCTATATCCCTGAATTATAACTCGCAATTTGAAACAGTCAAAAATCATATTCTACATTCGGCATTGTGCTGCCGTGAAAACTTTTACACAGCGCCACTCGCTGGTTTCCTTTCATCAGCAGCACCAGCTGGCCCGAGGATGACTATGAAAAACTAAAGTTACTCGTTACAGCATCAAAAACAAGGCGCTCGGAGTCCTATGTCAAACATTACATAGAAATATTCATTTCATTTAACTTTTTGCTATTTTTTTTGCTTTTTTTTGGTACGATAAACGATAAAGTTCGGGTGAAATAATCGCTTATAATGGCGTATTAAACCTTATATTTCCGCAATAAAACGTAATGTTTATGTTTAATTACTCTTATTACCGTCTAATGCCATGTCCAAAGTTGTTGCTAAATACTGCCTGCCAAATTCATTCGTTAAAGTTTATTTATCTCCATTTGCACCATGTTGCTGTTCAGCCAATACGCTTTGTCCTGTCGGTACCGGCTTAGGGATTCAGATCAGCCCAGTGCACGGGTGGTTTTTCTACAGATTTTATCGGACATGAACCTGCCACCACAAAGTAACTGTTTTCAGTAAATCTATCGAGCATCGAAAAACGTTTCTTCTGAGTTGATTTTCTCTCTTAATTTTGCTTGATGATGGTAGCTACATTTTTTTAGAATAAGTGTGTGTTTTGCTCTGCGAAATATGACGCAGCGGAAGGCCATGTTCCGGAAGCGAAACCAAATGCCAAGTGTCTGCTTCACACGACGTCATCAGAACTCTACGGATGAAATGCAAAAAATGTTAGGGTTTCTGTAAAATTCTCTTACAGATGTTTAAATGAAGCTTGATATACGGGAGCAGATGTACAGGAAGATATTTATGAAATTTTCTTCTGTTGATAAATAAAAGTTAGGTTTAAAATACCAACAAAAGGTTGAATTGGTTCGGTCACATTTTCACAACAGAATTGCGTCAATACAGATGAAACATACTTATTGTCTCTTACATAAAGAACATAAAATCATGCACTTTTGCCTAGAAGCGTACATGAAGCTTATATCAACTTTACGCTGCAGTACGATCAGCCAAGTATGAAAAGCCATTCTCTTTAAAATGCTGTCAGTTTTATGATGAAGAAGGCAACATTTATGAAAATGCTAAAACGTGATTGAGGAACATTCAAACATATTCCTGCCTTATGCTGATCTCATTTTCCACTCCAACTATGAAATTTATGACAGCTCTCATCTTGAGGTGTGAATCATTTCAATTTTCTTTTCAACAGCCATTAACATCCTGAGCTAGTTGAATAGGCTGCTTTAGTGCATAAATTATAATTAAGGCAAAATTCCAAGCTCCGATGCAACAAAAGTGAGTTTTACGGCAAAATTTACGAGTACAGGTGTGTCCAAGTTTAGGTAATCGAATAAATACGATGATGACACGCATATTCTTGATATGAAATGTGTGGCTTCAGTGAAATCCCATTGAGGCACACCATCTTCGTTCAGATCAACAGAAAGTACGATGCATTTCCATTATGGAACGAAAGCTTCACAGTTCCGACCGACAGTGACAATCATTGTGTGTTCACGCTTCACGCTCGCGTGAGTGAGACGGGACGGACGCTTCAGGCGAAAACAAACGAACGTTCGGTCGTTGGTTCGGTGAGCCATTATTATGGCTGATCCAATGACTGATGGCTTTTCCAATTGAAATGCTCCGATGTTATGGATCAAGCAGACGTCTGAGCAAATTGAGACAGATGTCTGCAAATAAAACCGACCGGACTGCCAGGGCCAGCATCGGTTCCGGTTCGTTTGAAAGCTTTGCGAGGAATTGAAAATTAAAGAGGATATTATTTCAAATTTTAAATAAAATCGGAGGAAGATCTGTGCGACATAAAAGGAATATTAAAAAATAGCAAATTTTATATCATAAATTTCCTATTGGATGTGCAAATTAGTTCGGTCCGTTTTTAAGAGATGGCTCTGGTTTTTACAGTGGTTTCAGAGAGGTTAGACATAATCAATAATCTTTAGTATATAATACCTGGATTAACGTTGTGAAAATGTGGAATTCTATGATAACGAAGTAGCATTAGCGAGAAGAATTACTTTTATACTCTAATTGGAATAAGGTCTATTAAATTCTTAAAGGGAAGTTTATGGGGATAATGCTGCTACTGATAAATCTTGTTGGGAATGGTTTTGACGTTTTTCTAGAAAAATGCATTTCCAACGACTGTAAATAAATCATTATCATATAGGAAGTTGTCCTCCTAGTTGGCCTCGAGGTAAGACGCTGGTCTAATTAGTCGTAGTACGTTCGAATCTCGGCTGGGAGAGGCTGTTAGAGTCAATAGGATCGTAGCACTGACCCCGCACTGTCCTGTATTCTAACAGCTGATTGCGAAGTCTGTCGTATAAAAACAGAAGGTCAAATTTTGATAACGGAATTAGCACCCAGGCTTTGCTTTATATAGGAAGTATTTGGTATGGAAAGTGCTTTCTTCCTTCTCCTTTGATTTCAAGGAGTTGGATGGAATTTGGTATTATTTTGGTCCCATTGGATTCCTTGGAATTCTTTCTGAGGTACATGTTGCGGAGTTAGCTTGGCCATTGATAAGAAAAATGATTAATTCAAGTAATCGTCATTTTCCAGGATGCTTTCAAGATCAGGTAGTTTATTTTTACAATCGACGGAGGAAAGGGTAGAGAAAAGTAATGAAACAAAGGTGTTCACAGTATTTCAGGAGAGACAAGGCGTGAACTGGAAAGAGCAGAAAATTAGGTAAGGGAGGGTCATTGAAGCAACGCTTATTGAGTTTGTGTCACGTTCCTCTTTACCCACGCTGAGGAATCCGCGGATCGAACTATAATGGGAGCCAATTATAACCGAATCAGAGCCTAAGTTCTCTGCAAATGTGCAGGGCAACACCTCTCTGCGAAATCTGTTGAATATAAACAGAAGCTCAAGCATCTAGGTTTTGCTTTATTAGAACATTGGAAAAATATACCCTTCTAAAGGGTGTCCACGCAACACACAAAATTAATACGCAAAATTCGAGTTTTTATCCGAATGCCATCAAACTTTCGGGGCATCAAATGAAACTATTAAACTTAGTTTTGGCGACTTTATTTCAATAAATTTCGCCTCCGTATCTGAATGCCCGTGCTTTGGCCTTAACCACACCCATGAGATATTGCACAGCCTCGACACAAATCGACATGTTTTGCAGATTTTCCCATACTATCTTCAATTCTTCAACTGTTTTGACTTCTTTATGATACTTCAGAAGATTCCGCTTCATAATAGCCCAGTATTTTTCGATTGGCCGCAGAACCGGTGTATTTGAGGGGTGTACACTCAAGTCGCTTTTTACGCGCAGGATACGTCCCGCGTAAATCAAAACCGCGTAAATTCCGTAAACCGCGCAAAAATAGTCGCGTAAAAAAAACGCGTAAAAAGCGACTTCAGTGTATTTCGGCACGAAATCGACATTATTTACCATTATTTTCCAGCACGGCCTTTGTGTGATGGTATGTAGCCAAATTCTACCAGAAGATCGCAGGACAGTTGTGTGACTTCAGAAGAGGAAGAAGTCGCTTTTGGAGACACTCTTTCAAATACGCCGGCCCATTCATGGTATCTGTGGTCACGAAAGGTGTACTCCACTGTCCACATGAACAAATTGCTTGCCAAATCAAGAATTTCTTGACAAAGTTCGACAGCTTCTGTTTTCGAAGGTTCTCTGAAACATCAAACATATCCCTTATAGTGTATTACTGGTTCACCGGAATTTGAATAGAGTCCGCTTTTTCGTAGGTGTCATCGTCTATAACGCAGCAATGAAGTTTCGTCAGCTTTTGACCGTATAACTTCTGGGCACGGCTTTTCGCTACCGTATTCTCTAGGAGCCTTCTGAACCTTAAACGTACGTAATTCAGCTCGAGTTTAGGCCATCTACACGAAACTTTTGCTCAGATTCAGTTTTTTTGCTACCGTCATCCGGGGCGAGATTGTGCCAAAAAAGCATAAGTTTTTGTTTTTTAGCTCAGTATACATACAATTCAGGAACTAAGTTGATTTCAAACCTGTCAATATATACTAAATTGTTCAATTAACAACTACCGTAGAGATGGTTTAGTTACAATGAAACCTAATTTTACTGGAAGTGTATGAACTTTGGCACAATCTCACCCCTTCAAGGGGGTGACATTGTGCCAAAAACATAAAGTTAAGCTACAAACCTAAGCAGTGAACATTAGCAAGTTTATAAACCATACACATAAATATCAGTATAAAGTAGTTCATATGGGGCCGTCCATGAACTAAGTGGACTATTAGGGGCAGGGGGTCGGCCAAAAACAACGCATCATACAAAAAGTATGAACGAAAATAACGCGGGGAGGTCTGAAATAACTAGAAATGAGTTCGCAGTCAATGAACAGCCTTCATATAGCCAGTAGCGTTTCTAGGGTTAACAAGGGGAAGATATATGAAGGGGTGTATCCTAAGGGGGCATACCTATTTGATCATTTAACTAAAGTAACCACTACTTCGTTCGAAAACCCGCGGCCGCAGAACATAAGGCCTATCCCACATAAGGCCTATCCCACCACATAAGGACTCCTTAAAACTGACAGTTAATACACTGTATAATATATTCGTCTTATATTAGAGTGTTTATTCAAAGCATCTGAAATTTCCAACGAAAAAGTAAAAATTAGATTAAATTATTCAGCAGACCTATGATGCTGTTTGCTCCAAAGTGGATGATGCAATCTAATCTGTCAAAATATTGTGCACAATAGTACAAATTGTGAGTGTACTGGTGTATACTGACGTATTTTTGTTTTGTATGTGAAATCCACAAATTGGGTCGATCACTATGGCTTGGCACAATCTCACCCCCGTGAAGCTCGAAAACCTTTACCAACGCATAATAACCTATCAATACATTGTAAATGAATAGTTTATATACCTTCAAGATAGCAAGTTGATGCGATTTCTTGTTTGGGTTGGTTTATGCGGGACATTTTTTACAAGCGTTACTTCCGCGTATTTTTGATCGCGAACTTTGAAACCCTGTTTAGACTAAATAGTCTGCTAATATTATCTGTGTTCCATTCTAAGTCATGAATAAATATGTTATGTTCATCATCATTTTGAATTTTGGTCACTAGTTTCTATAGATATAATAAATTTTCACAAATAAACATTTTTGGTTTTTGGCACAATCTCACCCCGGATGGCCGTACCTCTAGAACGGAGAAGTTTGGTGTTTTGTCGAAAACTAAAGTTTTTGGAGCGTTTTAGTCTTAGTCTCGTCGAAGGTTCCAACTACGCGGGTGTGATCCTTAACAGTATACGGCACCTTTTTCTCGGTTCTTCGAACCGTTTCATGACACGAGAAACCGTAGAATTCGGGATTCCCAACTTTTTACCAATGGCACGATGTGAAAGATTCTTATTTCCGATGTACTTGTGTAGATTTTGTGCGAGCTGTTCTTTCGACGCCATCTTTTATATCTTTGCACACCTGATAAAAAGACTCTCACGGTACAAACAATGCACTTTGAGTTTTCTTCATGCAAAGTTTCAGTTAATTTTACCCAACGGTTCAAAAGTTAGAGAAATTTGAGTGTGTTGTGATTTTACCGTGGACACCCTTTATGGGTCGAACAAAAAAAACTGAATATCTGTAGTTCCGCAGGGCTATCAC
Organism: Sabethes cyaneus; assembly: GCF_943734655.1. NCBI lineage: Eukaryota > Metazoa > Arthropoda > Insecta > Diptera > Culicidae > Sabethes > Sabethes cyaneus. Next base: position 57,353,831 of record NC_071354.1, read on the forward strand.
TTAGGTTTCTTACTCTTTGTTTCAATTTATAATTATGACACCACGTTCATCGATGTCTCACGCTGACAATCGTATTTGCTCACAGCTGTCACAAAAGCTAATAACGTGATAGAATGATGTTTACCTAGTGATTCTTTTGTTTTTATAATTTATTTTTTAATTTCTTGTTCGGTGGTTGGCTACAATAGACGAAGAGGAGGTATAATTTGTGTCTAAAAATAACTCAGCTGGGAGATGTGAGTTACGGTTTCCAATAGTTTCCTCTACCATTCCCTCTGCCTATTGTGAAGAGTACTGTCATAGACAATTACTATTGCCTGATTTCATTATAAATCAAGATTACGGGATGTTTTCATAAACAGAGATTTTATTTCAAACAAAAAGCTTCACAATATCATAAATATAAATTTTCTCAGCAATCCAAGAAAAGTACAAACTATCCAAAGAAAAGTTACTACATCGAAATATTTTTTTTGTTAATTCATAATCTTGAAGTGACAAACATTTTACGATTGGGGCTTTTCAAAACTTCACTGAATTTCGTGAAGATTGTGAAGAAAATTGCAACGAAAATTCCGGATGAAAAAGAAAAAAAGATGACTGAAAAAATAAAATTTTTTCTTCTCTTTCTTTTTTCTCTGTGTTTTGTTTGCAAAGCTCAAAAGTTATAAAAGTCTTTGTCATGCTACTACTAGCAAAACAAAAAAAGTTTGTTCGAATATATTATGTAGTTTCTGAGAAAAAGGTACTTAAAGTTTGTAAATCGTGATTTTTCAGCGGCGTTTGATTCCATCGCGGTTGTTCCACGTCGCACTGGAATGCTTAAGTGTATGATTGTTTTTCGACCACTTCCCGTGGTCGGATCATTGTAAAATTAGTATCAAAATAAACGGAAAAGACTGCAGAATCAAAATCTGAAGTGAAAAAAATAATGAAATTTTCAAAGGTTTCAGTCGTTTATGTCCCCTTAACGATATTGGGCTGCGAAACTTATAGGTAAAAGAAAATATATATAGAGTAGGGCGGGGCATAAGTGCGATGTTTGAAATTGTCGTCAATTTTCGTGAGATATAAAGATATAAAGTTTCAGTCGTTTATGTCCCCTTAACGATATTGGGCTGCGAAACTTATAGGTAAGAGAAAATATATATAGAGTAGGGCGGGGTATAAGTGCGATGTTTGAAATTGTCGTCAATTTTCGTGAGATATAAAGAAGGACAACAACATAATATATTTTATAGTGATGCAGTAACTCAATGTCTTCACATTCAACTATGAATCATCTGCGGTAATAGTGTTTTGCAAAATAAATTCTTCTTTCTTCTGATCAAGTGCAGAATCGCACTCTTACCCCATTAGCGGGGCAAAAGTGCGACTACCGCGGGGCAAAAGTTCGAAGTTAGAATCCATGAAATTTGCCCAGCAGTAGCTAACAAAACCATATTATCTTCAATCTGCGTTATGTTTCGGTAAGAAATATTCCCAATTTGCACCTTTTCTATTTTGCGCTGCTGTATTGAAGCCTCCGTTAAATCGAAACTTTTCCAAACGTCTGTTTTTTGTTTCATCAGCGGAAACACGTTGTTTTTCTTCGGCCTACATCTGTAGAGCACACAGTTTTCAGCAGATCTTACATTTCTAGTATCTGTAATATAGTGCTTAGAGCTGTATATAATTAGCTATACATTTTTGCTTTGCCAATGAATCGCACTTTTGCCCCGTCCGTGAATCGAACTATTACCCCGCTAGGCGCTTGACGGGATTAGATTAAACTACGGAAAAGCGAAGTATATTTTGTAAACTATTTTCGTCGTTTTTTCAAAACAGACATGTGAGTGATGTAAAACGCTGCTACAAATTTTCAACAAGTAATATCCTCCTGTTGATATCGTATTTGCCGTATAACGAAAAATTACATCAAAACCGTCCTGAAATAACCTTTGAACATAACTCAGCAACTATGCTTCGTAAGCAACCAAAGTTTACGTTAGATTCAAGCTGTCAAATTTCATCCATGCCAATATAGAAAATTTACTCGAAATCTGCACCGATAAATCATTGAATCGCACTTTTACCCGCATCGCACTTTTACCCCTCCTTACTCTACTTGTGTAATTGAGATCATTTCAATGTGCAGTTGTCGTGGTTTTGGGATTTGCGGCTTAATCGGCTGTTCTCAAGGAAAAATGGCCAACAAGCTCAACTTCGATTCCCGACCATGTTAGCTTTTTTTTAGAGAAAAAAAGAGATTTCGTTATTTTCCGATTCGCATCGGTTTTATACTATTTTAATCGGGAGCTTTTATAAAATTCGTATAATGCACGAAGCATTTTTTAAAATACAATACAATATGATTCGTATAGATATGCCTTTGGTTATATGTACAAAACAACAAAAGAGGTCAGAAAACAGGCGCCCGTTTTTGTCCTATAAAACATGTTTCATTCTTAGTGTAAATCCGATATCCGATCCGATCCGGTCGATTGTAAAGAAAATGCTAAAAAAGATGGGTAAAACTGCAGGAAAGAGTTAATGCGAAAATGGAATTTGACTGCCATATTAGTGAGGAAACAGCTGGTGCAAAGGATGAAGCATCGTGTTTCGAGAAAAGTTCGATTAATGGGGGATGGTACGAAGTAAGGTAGAAACATATAATGAGCACAAAGCCTGTAGTCGATGCTTTAAAAAAAAGTTATTTTACCGATAGAATATGTTCGTATTCAAAGTTTACATTGAACGTTTCGCCGCGCTTTGATTGTGTATAACATTAGCAATCTTGACTGCATTCAATTTTCAGAATTTTGGAATGGATTCAATCTTCTGGCCGATTTCATCATGATGAACATGAAAATTTGTGATCCTAAGTCAGCACATTTTTCAGCTCCGAAGGTGTTCCACAAGGCAGTCAGTTTGGACCGTTGGACTTTATTTAAACAATGTACATAAGTCTTTGGAATGCTAGAAACTTTTTCCCGCAGACGATTTCAAACTATTTAGTAAATCCTGCAATGACAGACCAATATTTTTTCTGCCTGGTGTACTACTAACAGAAAGGGTTTTAAATGCGTTTAAATATTCGGTGACATTAGTCTCCCGGAAAACGCTTAAGCATATGTCGCTGTCGTTACAATGAGTCACTGTCGAAGGGTTCGGTTAGAGGTGTTGGTTGTTTTGCGAGAGGAAATACTTGAGATGAGTGAATGGAAGCAAAAGTGATGCGATTAATACAAGAGGAATAGAAGAAGCGAAAAGATCGGGAGCACATGGAAGAGATGATATTTTTGAAATGAGAAGTTTTGTAAACGGGAAATAACCATAGCGACCCAGATCACGGAAGAAGCATTACTGTGTTTCAGTTTCAGAGCCATCAGGTCTATATTCAAAAAACGCAAAATCTAACTAGTCATTTTCTTTTGATGAAACAGTGTTTTCGGATGTAAAGATGTTTTCGGATTTCGGATGTTAATAATAAAGAGCTAAAGAAAAATAAGCAGAGACTCAGCAGAGTAACTCGAAATAAGATAGGTGCAAACAACCAACTTTCTGAAAAGCCCTAAGATAGATGGCTCATCTGACTACCAATCCCTTGTTTCGGGTGGAAACATAAACAGAAAATTTTATTGCGTTACGTTATCACCACATAAAACGAAAAACACCGCTAATTACGCTAAACCATTAATCAAGTGAAATTTTGAATTTGCGCCCAACGCTCAATAATGAACGTTACCTTGAAAGGAGAGGCAGTAGCATCTTTGAATCGAGACAGACCGAGAAAGTTTACGTTCACTCTAGGATCACGCGAAAGATTGGAAAGAAAGACCATGTTAAGTATAATGATTGTACCCCAATCAAGGTGGAACCATCAGATACCGGCGCGACTGCGGCGGCGCAAATAGTAACGAATCACGCAGAGCTGGTACTGTCCAAACCCGGTGGAAAGCCCGGGTTACTAACTGAGACACACTAACGAGAGCGGTGGGTGCGTGAGTATGTCACGTGAGTGGCTCAACAATTAGGTGAACAATGCCGACAACAAGGGAACAGTTTAAAAGCCGGTCCGCGCATCTCGTGATCGCGACTTTCTCAGCACCCCCGTTCGAACGTGAGCCTTATTAGGCCATGGCTGCATCGAGCGTGCATCATTATCAACTTTCGCTAGGCTGCGGCGGCCGGTACGCCGTCGTGATGATGCTGCAACATTGATGCACACGAGCTGGCCTGTTCGGTGGCTGGTTCGGTTGGCGGTCGGTGGTGCCAAACGATTGCATGATCCGATCACTGCTAATATGCCGGATGGCATAACAAAAACAACTCATCACCCCGATATGTCGATAGTTAGAAAGAAAAAGGTGGGAAATGTGAGTAACCATCCTCTTCCGGGGAAGAGGAAAGAGAAGTATAGCGAAACACAACAACACACTGCGGAGCTGCAGATTTCTTTTGATTGTCGGAATTTGTTCCTCTTTTTATTAACGTCGTTATCATTTGCATTATTCACAAGATAATTTTCTTCTGTTCCGGTTTACACTAGTGCTATATTTTGTGAAGTTTTCCCTGACTGAAACCAATTTAGTTGGAGGTTTTTTTTACAATCTCTTTACACACCTTTTTCTGTTGGTGGCCACATTTTATAACACATACATTCAATGACTTGTGGGGAGCAATAAAAATGTCTGTAAAAGGGTAAAAAGGTAGAGAGCTTTCATTTCATTGGTAAGAGACTTGCAAATTTTACAATGGGCGATTATTTCAATTGAATTAGTTATAGATCGTTGATGCTTCAATTGTTTTCAACGAGTGCAATTCGTTGTAGAGAGTATTTTACTATCGAGTTGGGTATGGTTTCCTTCCGCCTACATAGTTCAAATCTTCGTTAAAAGTATTGCAGCAAACACTAGAGTTAAAGACTACCTCTCTAAGTAGATTGGAATGTCACATATTCATCACCTTTGTCAGTTCTTGTAGTGACTTCATTGTCAACATTAATTGGGCGGCACAATTTTCATATAAATCCTAACTAAGATTAAACGTACGTCATATTGTAGTGAATTATAAAATTAAAACATGATACATTTTATTAAATACACGGGAACTATTAACAATTTTCAGATTATATCGGACAGTCCGTATAATAACGATTAACAAGCGCACATGCCTTCTGAAAGCGAACGAGAAAAGCTAGCTTTCCGATAAATAAACAATGCTATTATCATCTCAATCATCTTAATTGTTATTAACTCTGGCTACAGTGATTGTCTTTGTTTCTAAAAGATGCCACATCGCTTCTGTAGTGGTTTTCGCTTTACGGATGGCCTCGTCAGTTGTATGGTGTTGTTGGCTGCTTTTGACTGGAAAGTGGGACTAAATGCACTGATCGTGGGTTGCGTAATGGGCATCGCAGCACTGTACTGTTGCTTCATTTGCTGGTGGCACTTGTTCGCCAGGTAGCGAAACACACTGGCCACGTTAACGTCCTCTTTCACGGAGGTTCGAATGAGCCGACAGCCAAGTGACTGCGCTAACGCCTCTGCCTCGTCGAACGATACCACAGCCTTGTCCATGAGGTCAATTTTATTCTGAACTAGCACAGTCGGAACCTCACTGCACTCGTTTTCCACCTTAACCTTCCAGTCACGAATTGCTTCGAACGAAGCTCGATCCGTCGTGCTGAACGTCAGCACGCATGCCTGCGCTCCTCGATAGTACGCCTTTGTAATTGCGTCAAATTCCTCCTGACCCGCTGTATCCCACAGCATGATTCGAATATCTTCACCATCAATTTCAATCTGTCGCTCTAGAAAATCCACGCCAATCGTTTTCTTATAATCCTTCGTATAGATCCCTTTACAGTATCGTTGCACCATTGACGTCTTCCCAACGCCGCCATTCCCAACTACGATTACCTTCAATGCGATCTCCAATTCTTCCTCGAACATTCTGATAGATTTCTATCCAAATCCTATACTATCTAGAAAATTCGCATTTCATTTCATGGGCCTCTCTAATTTTTTCAATGATGCTCCGTTATTCCAGTGGGTGGTTCAAACAGTCTAACATTACTTTCAGAAATCTGATAAGTCATACTCCTGACCGGTCCGAATAGTCGTCACGCGAGTCCCATTGGTCAGCCTACGCAATTCTGTTGTAATTTTGAACGGCCTTACCAATCATCTAGACTTCTAGCCTGGCTCTAGTCTAATCTCACGTACTGAGTGTGTGTGTGTCACTGTTCATATCATCCTATCGAGCCGTGTACCCACACTACCGGGACCGCGTGTGTGAGTGCGTGCGTGCGTGCGTGTGTTCTTGGTTCTAAGTCAGTACTAGACTGAGGGCCACCTGCAAATCCAAATGAGATAAATTACTCGTTGTGGTAGCTGTCTAAAACTAAAGAAAATAAAAGTATTCGACACTAGGAAAAAAATAAAAATTAAACTAGAAAAACTCCAAATCAAAAACCACCAATTAGCCGAGAAGAAAAAAAACCGAACCGATAAATAACTTGAAAAAGAAACAATAAGTAATTATCAAAAAGAGATGCCCACAGTCCAAGTACTAAAAATATAACCAAAGTACAACACTATCGACCGATCAACCGAAATAACCTTTTGTGGTTATGGAGTATGTATTTAGTTAGAGTCCAAGTCCACCATTCCAAACAAATAATTGCCCATTTGAACTTCCTGCTTGCTAGGCACCGATTCCTTTCCAACTTTGTATGAATATTTTATCCGACTGCTGTTTTGCTACTAAACATCAACGTCAAACCATTGTGCGCCGCCACTTGCTGGTTGTGTTGTAGGTATGTGCTTCTCACTCTAATCGGCGCTGTTCTTGTTATTATTATTATTTTTTCCTATATAAACTATATACAAACAAATAAATGAGCGGCATTCGTGAGGCGACACAATCGATTGAAAACCATTAAAACCGACGACAAAATTATTTCTAGCTCCGCTTTCTCCAGCAGATGAACGGTTATGTTTTATTGCGAAATTTCTCTGTGCCAGTTCCGCTGATCGCAAATTCCTTTGTTTTTATGATGAAATTTTAACGGAGCACTTTGCAGTTGCAAGATTACTTTACAAATCAAACTGTTTCTATTACTGGTTGAAACTAGAACTGTTACGTACAATCATATAATATTGATAGAGTAAAGTTGAGAAAAACATTCAGCTTGGTTCCTGTTTGTTGATACTGTTTTCGTAACTTCAAGAGAAGCTAAAACAAATCGATTTAATTTTGAACAATAAAAACCAAACCAATTTCTTCGACAAAATTTACCTAAAACTTTTATAGCTTTCTAGTGACATACTTTCAAATTCTAACAGCAAGTTCCATAAAAGCAACATAAACTCCAGTCAAATTTAGTTGAATGCTGGTATTTATGTCAAGAGAACAAAAATAAAAAGAACGACAGTCGATACTGGAAAGAGAGATTGACAGCCAGACAGGATAAAGGTAGATTTCATATGCATGCATACGTCAAACGTAGTCATTTATATCGCGTGTCACACGGTAGATGTTGGTGTACCGTAATGTGGTGTTAAGATTTATTTTTTAAATTTCTTCGAATTCAATTAGTGCTAACAGCTAAGTGTAATTTAAAGCTGGGGACTAGCACAAAACCCTTATTAACTCCTGCATGTCCAAGAAGGGGGACAAGTGAAATCCAGAATTAACAACCGATGACGGTTCATAACGTATTCATCACTCGGTGTACCAAGGGTTATAGGCATCCAGTGACATCAATCTTTTGCATACATTCTGGGATCACATATTTGCACCGCTGCACTGCGTTGCGAAGGTTTGTGGGACGATCGAATGAATACCAATTGGCATTCATGCAGAGGAAAAATCTGCATTTCAAGCCACATGGACAGGTTAATAAGCACAATAAATCGGCTGCTTCTAGTGTGGTTTATTTGTATGCATCAAATAGTTTAGGTTTGTTTTTGGAATCAAAGAATATTATGACTGCAATATTTAAATACGAATGGGCTCCTTTAAATGATCACAGCCGTTGAATGAAATGATTTATGGTAAACGTCAAGAAAATAATAATAATTTTTATAGACCTTATACGCTTGCCGCATACCTACACAGATTGTTCAAAACGGAAAAACAATTCACACTGAGAACAAAATCTCGTTATTGTTTTGAAAAAATATTCGTAAGACTATATTTGATAAAAAAAACTGCAAGGTATACAGCCCTAAGATCAAGGACTAATGTAAACTAACTGCATTTCTGGCATATGTATGTTTATAAGAATCTGTTAGTGCCATTGTTTAATTGAATTTTTAAAAGAGAAGAGCGAAATATTCAAATTCAATTCTTTGTTGAATGCAATGGTCGCTTTGAAAATACGTGGACGGGGGTTCATAAGTAGAAGGCCTGTAACCAATGAAACATAGAGATTTCTTTTAAAAATCACTTGTGTGCATCATAAAGGTTGAAATGGTAATGAGTCCACAGATTATTGTATTGAATATGGTTATGCGTAATTAGACATGTTTCAATAATCTTTAACTCGCTTGTGGCCTTTAAATGGGCCATTGGGAACAAATAACATTGAAGACAAAGCACGTTCATCGCAAATATGACGTGCCAGTCCAATGTCCTTCTCTTTTGACATGAATGGCAACATGCACGTTAGTTAGCGGCGTTGTTTCGTTGTCTTTTGCTCCGAGAAGATTTTACTAGTTTACTTTCACAACTTACCGCTTGTTACCGCAGTAAATATGGCACATACGCAAAAATTCCTGTTTAGTTTTATTTGTATGAGTGTCCTTATCCTCAAACCATCATAAAATAAATTCATGCCTACAATAACCCCCACATGCCAAATTTGGTTCCTTTTGCTTGATTTCTTCTCGAGTTATGAGAAAATTGTTATATTATTTGTAATTCAATTCACCTTAAAAGTTCTTGCCTTCTGAAACCTCCACACACCAAATTTGGTTCAATTTGTTTGATTACTTCTCGAGTGTTGAGGAAATTTGTTTTTCATTTGTATAGGAGCCCCCTCCCCCCTATTACGCCCTACTTAAAATTGGTCTCTAGCCCCCCCAAAAATTGCTGGTTATTTTATCTATCCAATGACATATAAATTGTTCAGTTTCGTATAGTAGCTTAGTAGTTATTAGCATTTGAAAACTTTCATTTAAACGTTACATTTCTATTTTCGTTTTCACAAAGTGCTACCCAGTCCCAGTATAGTAAACAAAGACGTAACTACGTCAAAAATTTCATACCATTTAAAACATTCGGAGAAAAAAGACAATTCGGTGTTTTCCAATAGGTCGGTATTATACTATTTTTATCGCGAGCTTTTTCGTACATTTATATAATGCACGGTATCGCAAAACAAACGTTCGTTTTCGTTCTATAAAACATGCTTTATTCTTAGTGCGTCCTCTACTGTTGGGTACTTCTTAGTGTGTTGGAATACTCCAACCAGTACTAAGCGTCGACTCGCTGTAAGCCAACGGTGAGTTACTGCTAACCCAAGCGCATCAGTTCGCGCGCAATTGCTGTCGACAATTAAGCCTTTATTTCCTCTGCCAACAATACTGACATTGTGACTAAAGGTTATAAAACCACTCTGAACAGCAGCAGCAAAGTAAGTTGAAAGTCAGTAGGCATTCAGATGCCGTATAGCCAGCAGGCATGTAGATGCCAAATCGTGCACGTCGCGCTATATTAATGTGTAAATAGTTGTGAAATAGTTGTAAATATGTGAAATTAAAGTAGACAAAGGTCAAGTCGTGTTATCCGTGAAAAGAAAAACTTGTCCCAACAAGGAAGGCGAACCTCCTAGGCGGTTACTCCTCCACTCCGCTCCTTCCACTGGCTACGACATAATGGTCCTTCGAACCGGATCCGCGTCGAACTCCGCGGACCTGCAAGCATCGTACCAGCGCAGCAGCCGACAACCGTCGAACTCCGGGGACCGGCAACATGTTGGATGGAGTAGCCGCCGCTGCTGAGGTAAATCAACGCGTCCGAAGCGGGCAACACTCACATCACAGCGAGATAACGACGTTCTGTGTGGGTCGTAATTCTAACCGGGACTTCAATCCTAACGACCCAAGGCGGCTTGGAACAAACCGTGTTAAACTCTCATAGAACATCCTCCCACGGAAGTCGTGGAACTGACGAAGTGCAGAAGTCGTTTACTAACCGGGACTTCAATACCAACGACCGAGTGCCTGCGAACAGTCTGCGTGTAAATCTATTGGAATAAGTTCTCGTCTGAGCCGTGAAAGTGACGACGCTGTACTAACGCTATACTAATGGGTGAATCATCACCATTCTCGTATGTGGATGCACTCATCCACCATTCTCGGCTTTAGATGCACTCATCCATTGTTCTCTTCATCGTATTGTTATCGACCTGTGTGCCTACCACGTTCGACGACCACCGCAATTAGACGAGCAGCGTCATCAGCTGCCATTCTACGACCTGTATGTGCGCAGCAACTACGCGCGCAACAGCAAGTTCACCCATATGATAAGATGTACTAAGTTTATCACCGGTGGGTGAACGACTCTAAAGTTAGTTCGAGACTGGTCGGACGTCACGCAATTACGCAAGTAAATCAACATTTGCTGGACGAATCGCACACTGAAATCGTAAAATTAGTGACTAAAAATGGCGCAAGTGGATGCATTCATCCACCATTCTCAACGCTGTGTGTACTCCGCAGCTACCCGCAAAATAGCTTGTTCACCGATACGTAAGATGTACTAAGCTTACCCCCGGTGGATAAACGACTCACAATCAGTAAAACTAAACTAGTCACGTTTAGTGTAAATTAAGCGACTACCGTACGTGCTAGTGTTGATCTCAATTCTATATCGTTTTCTGGGTGTGTGCCGCATCTACGCACTCAGTAGCAAGCTCATCCGCGTAAGATGTACTAAGCTTACCAGTGGATGATTGAATCTCCAACAATTAAGTGACTGAGTAAAATGTACTAAGCTTACCATCAGTCCGATCGTTGCTCTACGTGAAATGAGAAGATTTGCGTTGTACGTCCTTCGTTACGACTTGGTGAAGGGTCGTTATTCTTGCTATTCACTGCTTGACCATCTCCGTTACAATACAGTGAACAATACATTCAAACCCATTTAGTTCGCTCGGCGAAGTCATTCTAATTCGTCCAGAGAACAAACGCACGTCGAAATAGAAGCTGACCACGAGTTCTGTTCCGCCCACTTTACTAACCGCGACTTCACACTTGACAATCCAATGTGCTTCAGCAGAGACAAGTGTTTAAGTTGCACGCTTCTCCTCCTCCTCCTAGGCGGTTACTCCTCCACTCCGCATTAATTCGGTTCGAAGGACCATCATGTCGTAGCCAGTGGAAGGAGCGGAGTGGAGGAGTAACTGCCGAGGAGGGTAGCTTTCCTGAATAAGTTTGTGGCTGCCCCTAACCAGGTCCACCCTGTTAGCCAGTCGCTGTCAGATGTATCCCCTAAGATATGATACAACAGGGCTGATTGTAGTGCACGATAGTGTATTAGGAGTGCTGCTTTCGTTTCTTCTAAGGATCGAGCATCTATGATGCCTACCTCATCCTCAGTTCTTTTAGCAGCACGATTCCATTTGGACAAGTCATTGGTCATAGCGACAGCAATCTTTAGTGCCACGTTCTCGGCAAAGGTTATGGAATCGATTATGATTAGATTGGACAGATTGGGTCGGTAATTGGGCATAGTCACTAGAGAATAATCGTGGGTTGGTAAACGCGAGAAAAAATTCGTGTCTTGTTCGAGGCTCACCATTTTGGAAATAAGCCCGGGCTTAGCACCACTTATAAGCTGGCTTAGACTCAGAAGCATTTTACTTAGCTCAGGCGAGAACCTCTCTGACGCCGACATGATCATCAGTAGTTTTTTGAGTTTAGCTGATGGAGTTGATGTCATATTATCGGGCCAATCCGGAAAGTAGAGATGGGAATCGGTCTTGGATCCAAGCCATGCTTTACAATTGGGATCTGCAGCATAATGATGAGAATTGTCTTGGATCACAAACTCTGCTGTTTTGTGTCTCAGTGTTATATGAATTAAGTGTCCATTACTTTTTGCTTGTTCGATTTGATGGTAAGCTGCATCTCCTGGCACCCAAAGGTGAATTTGGTCCACTAGACTCGCTTGGGTTATCCCGTATATAGTTCTCTGCCACGCAGCTTCACGCAGCCATTGCGTTATCTCTGTTGAGCAGCAAGACATATCACTCCATTTATCACAAAGGTTACCGAACAAAAACCCATCCTCGTAGGCACTCGGGGATGTGATGACATCCAACCAGTACTTTGTTCTTGCCTTTGCAGCTTGAGCCATTTGTCGTAACAGTGGTGGTGACGTTCCTCGAAATCGCCCTTCTGTTCTTGTCCTGGCAAGGAACATAATGACTGTTTTATTCTGCAAAAACTTTGCTATCAGTTCTTCGATGATATGACTGGGAGTACACTCCTGAATGGCTGCTATTATTTTTGGACAACATGGGTCAAGTTGATCCAAATTATAGTATAAGGCTTCCTCGAAGTCGTCCGCATTGGTTGATAACAATTGCTTCATGTCCTCGTGCTGACAATAACGCTTTAAAGCATCCCGTATGGCCTCCTTCGCTAACTGCATGGGTCGGGGTGCAGGACAAAGGAAGGACAGGTTCTCACCTTGTCCCTCTATTTAGAGGGCCCTTAATTAATGCATTTACGGATGCTGAAGGCTGGAACAGGTAAGTAGAGTGGTTCCCTGCGGCTGGATAGGAGAATTAGTGCCTTGCCGCCGGCTCTCGTCGTTGTTTACATTGAGTGCGGTGATGAAACTTCTGCTGAAGGTGCTATTGGAAGCAGGCAAATTTTAGAAACCGGTCGAGTGTACCGGCCTTGTACTGTCTGAAGGGTAACTACGCGAGTAACTCCGTCGGTTCCGGGGTGCAGTTGAACAATTCTACCAGTCGGCCAAGTGATCGGGGAAGTATTTTCGTCCTTGATGATTACCAACCGTCCAACTTCAATTTTTACAGGTGGGTTGCACCACTTCGATCGAGCTTGCAAAGTGGAAAGGTACTCCAGATGCCACCTTTTCCAGAGTAGCTGGAACATTTTTTGTGTTTGCTGCCAGTATTTAAGCCGGTTAAATGGAATGTCGGTCACATTTGCATCTGGTACTGATTTTAGGGCCGACCCAACGAGAAAGTGCCCTGGTGTGAGTGGTTGCATGTCAGATGGATCATCAGAAAGCGGCACGAGTGGACGGGAGTTTAAACAACATTCGATTTGTGCCAACAAGGTCTCCATCGAGTCGTAAGAGAGAGTATGTGTGCCTAGTACGCGAACAAAATGTTTCTGAGCTGAAGCTATGGCAGCTTCCCACAAGCCACCAAAATTCGATGCCTTCGGAGGGTTAAAATGCCAGTGGATACCTCTTTCTGCGCATTCGTGGGCAGCTGCTGTCTGGTGATTCTTACTGTGGATGATTTTACGGAGTTCATTGGCTGCTCCGACAAAATTTCGGCCATTGTCACTATAGATTTCAGCACATAATCCTCGACGAGAGACGAATCTGCGCAGGGCTTCGATGAATTTGGCTGTGCTCAGGTCGGACACCAGCTCTAGGTGGACGGCCTTCGTCGCGAAACATACAAATGCTGCTACATATGCCTTGCCCGGTGCGGCTCGTCTATGTGGTGGCTTAAGCTGGATTGGCCCCCAATAATCCACGCCGGTTACGGAGAATGGTCGAGCAGCAGTAACGCGTGATGCTGGTAATTCGGCCATGAATTGCTCCAGTAGTTTTGGTCGAGCTCTGACGCAAATCACACATTGGTGAACCACACGTTTGGCGATACCTCTGGCCCCTGTGATCCAGTACCGCAGGCGGAGAAGGTTGACTAGCAACTGCGGCGCTGCATGCAGATGTTTCTCGTGATAGTAGCGAACGAGAAGCGTGGATAATGGATGGGATGCTGCAAGAAGAATCTGGTGTTTGCTATTGAAATTTTGCATGCTCTTACCGAGTCTGCCTCCAATGCGAATCAGTTGATCCGTGTCGATGAAGAGATGAAACCAACGAAGGCGAGAATTGGATGGAATGGGCTGCCCCCTTTGAAGAGCCGTGTATTCGGAGCTGAATATTTGCTGCTGCATAAGACGAATTATATTGGCTTCGGCCTTTTCTCGTTCCTTTGCTGTTATGTATGATGATTTCTCTCGATGTGGTGGTCCAAGTCGACAGTTTTGAGCAAACCGCCGACAGTAGGCTAAGATACGAATGAGCTTCTGGTAGTTTGAGTATGTAGCTACGAATTGGTCGATGAAAGAAGGCTCAACTGCGGCGGAAATTACTACAGCGGGAGTTTTACGGGCTTCGGTGAGTGCTTCAGGATTATGGTCGTTGTGCTGCTGTTCGATAGGCCATTTGCTCTCGTCGAAAACTAGCCACGGTGGTCCATGCCACCAAGTACTGCATGACAAGAGCGCCTCCGCGGAAATTCCTCGAGAAATATGGTCTGCCGGGTTTTGCTGTCCTGCTACATGGTGCCAAGAACAATTTTCCGTTGCAGTTTGAATCTTTGACACTCGATTTGCCACGAATGTTGTCCAGGTTGACGGGGTAGAATTGAGCCAGTTGAGCACAACTGTTGAGTCCACCCAAAAGAAGGTTTCAGAGTCCATTCTAAGCGATGAGGATACCTTTTGAAACAACTCAGCTGATAACAACGCACCACAAAGTTCTAGTCGAGGGATGCTTAGTTTCTTGAGTGGGGCGACTCTCGATTTCGAAGTCAATAAAGAAACCTTGACGTTGCCTTCCGAATCAGTGGAACGAATATAAGCACACGCGCCGTATGCGTGTTCAGAAGCATCCGAAAAGAAGTGTAACTGAGTCGTTAGTGGGTGGCGAATCGAAGCAAAGCGGTCTATGCGCAAATCATTGAGCAGTGGTAGCTGGGATTGATATCCGTACCAACGGTTCTTCAGTTCGGTCGGGAGTTCTGTGTCCCATGTCCAAAGCTTACCATCGTTGTCCTTCAGAGCCCAAAGTGCTTGCATATAGATCTTCGCGGTTGTTACTACGGGTCCGATCAGGCCAAGTGGGTCAAATAGTCGAGCAATGTAGGAGAGTGCAATGCGTTTCGTGAGAGTGGTGTCTTCTAGTGGTGTGGGGAGGTGAATTTTGTAACGTAGATGGTCAGTCGCTGGTTCCCAGTGCAGGCCAAGTGTTTTGATGCACTGATCTCGACTAAGGTCGAAAGAATCCTGAATAGCGCGGTTTTCTAGTGGAACGTCCTGGATTACCGCCTCCTCGTTTGATGCCCATTTTCGCAACTCGAATCCGCCCTTCAAGAGAAGTGTTTCGAGCTGCTTTCGCAAGACTCTCGTTTCAGTTACGTCTTGCCCACCTGAAAATAGATCATCAACGTAAAAGTCCTTACGTAATACTTGCGTTGCTTCTGGGAACTGGTGGCACTCGTCATTGGCAAGCTGTTGTAGGACTCTGGTTGCAAGGAATGGTGCGCTAGCGGTTCCGTAGGTTACCGTTTTTAATTCATAGGTTTCGGTAGGGCCTTCAGGCGAGGGTCTCCAAACTATACGCTGCAACGGAGTGTCTCGATGATCTACCAAAACTTGACGGTACATCTGCTTGATGTCAGCGATTAACATAATCGGACGAATTCGGGAACGCATGATGATCGAACGGAGATCTTCTTGTACAGACGGACCCACCATAAGAGCGTCGTTTAGGGAAGGTCCACGCGATGGCTTACACGATGCATCGAAGACGACTCGTAACTTGGTTGTAGTACTCTCTTCACGTAGCACGGCATGATGCGGAAGGTGGTAGCAAAAGGTTGGAGGATTCTCGTAGTCAAACACGCGCTGCATGTGTCCTAATGAATGGTATTCTTCCACGAATGCCGTATACTGTTGGCGCAAATGCTGATCACGTCCAAGGCGAGCTTCTAGTTGATGTAAGCGACGAATGGCGGTGCGACGATTGTCGGTCAGGTGAGAAATGACGTCCTGTTTTAGCGGAAGCCGAACCACGTAACGGCCTTCTGAGTTGCGAGTTACCGTGCGATGAAAGTGTTCCTCACAGGCAGCTTCCTCTACAGAGTAGCACGATGAAGTAGAATCTTCCTCAATTGTCCAGAATTTCTCCAAAGATGTGTGGATGTCTTGAAGAGTGACGACATTAGCGACAATTGGAGCGAGTCGTTGGTCGTGAGCGCATCTTCCTGACACCACCCAGCCGAGGAAGGAGTTGACCAGCATGGGAAAATTGTCGCCAAGTGAAATTTTGCCAGAAACCTTGAATAGATCAAAAAATATTTCTGCTCCAAGGACGAGATTGATGGAACTGGTAACATTGAATGCTGGATCAGCTAGCTCAATGCTTGGTGGAATTTCCCAGGATGAAATGTCGACAGATACAGAAGGCAAATCGGAAGTAATCCTGGGCTAAATAAGAAATTCTAGCGCCTGAGTGTATTTGCCCAATCGAGACTGGATTGTTGCCGCGAGTTTCTGTCGAGCCTGTGTTGAGGACTGACCAATGCCGGAAATTGGAAGGTGGACGTTTCTTCGTTGGGCCTTGATTTGCTGAGAGAATGATTCCGACATGAAGCAGCATTCACTCCCGGAGTCTAGCAGAGCACGAGCTGGATGCTTATTACCGCTTTCGTCGACTACGATTACTACAGCTGTAGCTAGTAGGATAGTCTTCCGAGTTTGACCAATTGAAGCGTGGCTAGTTGGCTCAATAATGGTGGTTGATATCGATGCATTCAGGTGATCGCTTCTAGATGGAGCAGAAACTGATGTACCTTCATCATTGGTTACCGTAGCTGGCGTCGACCTCGCTTGGTTATTGCATAGTTGCGTATGATGACGGCTGTGGCACTTCCGGCAGGTGCTGGTCGATGGGCATTCCTGTGCTAGATGACCCTGTCGCAGACAATTACGACAAAGCCGATGACGTCGAACTTCATTCTCCTTGTCCTCTAGACTTAAGTTCGAGAAAGTTGTACACAAATACAATGGATGATGCTCGCCACAACTGATACACTTTCGTAAGTTAAACTGGGTCGCTCCATGGCTGGTAAATGGTCGCGGGGCTTGCCTTCTCGGTTGAAAGAGTGGCTGGGACTCGACTGGATTCGCCTGAATATTCTGCAGCACCGTCACTCTTCGCTGGACGAAAGTCGTCAGGTCCTTAAATAAACTCTTGTCATTGGTTGTTGAAAACTCCTCCCAGTCTCGTCTCGTTTTGGGGTCAAGGCGGCTACCTAGCATGCGAACCAGCAAGATGTCCCAGAACTCAATTTTTTCGCCCAATTGCTGCAGCACCTTTACGTTTGCTTCAAATTTTTCCACTAGCGAGTGTAACTCCAAAGCACTCTCTTTTTTCAACACCGAAAATTCGAATAACGCGTCCACGTAAGATTGTTTTAATCGCGCCGGGTTCTGATAGTGTTCGATAAGCAAGTTCCACGCAACCGGATAATTACTCGCACTGATCGGAATTGTTTGTATCAACTGCAACGCGTCTCCCGTTAACGACGACCGAAGGTAGTAAAACTTTTGAATGTTCGAAAGTTCCACCGAAGAATGAACCAACGACACATACAAGTCATGAAAATTTAACCACGTTTCGAAATTACCGCTGAAGGCCGGAAGTTTGACGTCAGGCAAACGCACTTGCGACGATGGCAGATGGACATGACCAGCTGAAGGAGTATTCGAGACGCTAGCAACATCACTTTTATTAACGGAGAGAAGAAACCCCTTCACACGGTAATACGAAGTCTCGTATTCCGTGCGCTGCTTTAGCTGCTCATCCAGAGTGGCCTCATCTTGCACCTCGAGTTCGGCCTGCACCGCATTCAAGTCATCCCACAACTTGATTATGTTCTCCAACCGTACCGGCACTTCGCAACCATCCCTCTCTTCGTCAAAGTCCTCCACGAACTGCTTGATCGCGTTGAATGACGTCAGCAAGCTCTTCTGGCGCAGCTTGAGCGTCCTTAGGCGGCGTTCCGTCGACATAATAGAGGCACAGCAGCAACGACGCTAAAACAAAAGACCACGCAGCACAAACTTGGGCAAATTACGAGGGTGGAACCTTAATTACCTTTTCAAGGCAATTGAAAGCCTTGTACAATTTAAATTCAATCGTTGACAGCGTCGTTAGTCCCAGAATGGTATCTTCAGACGTCACAGGCAGGTGCAATATAGGCGACTCCAGCAAGCACAGGTAACTCAACGGTATTCAATCAGCTCAGCAGTGTCTAAAATCACAAGACCGCGCAGAACGAACAAACGACTTCAAATTAATGGAATACTAATTACCTTTTACAGGCAATTCAATGCCTTGAATCATCAGAACTATGTAGTCCAGCAGAAACAGGGTGAATTGTCAGCTAGTGTAGCCCTTCCGTCTCAAACACCTTGCAAAGGCAATAAAATGCCTTGAATCTGTTTTATTATTCAGAACAATTGATATTATCCACACTGTAACCACGGACAATACTCCTTTATGCAGGAACAGGAATGGCGAATGACAATGCTCCCAGCGAGCGGATAGAATGGCGCAGATAATTCCAGAATATAATGGCGGACCCACGGAGTTTCGACGCGGATCCGGTTCGAAGGACCAAATGTCGATTGCACAGCGAGAGCAGTTTCAATCACAGGTAAGTATCGTAAGCAGAGGTGAACTCACAGGTAAGTATTTCACGGTTTCAGGTAAGTGTATTCTTCTATTCTTTTCAGGGTTTCAACACAACACCGGAGGCAGGTAAGTACAGCAACTTCTATTTCACTAACTATTCACTCTTATTTAATTACATTCAATTACAATGAGCACAGAAATTATTTAATCTTCGTCAATAAACGTAAACACTGCGTGACGTCGATACAGGTGCTGTCAGAAGTATATAGAGACTGATGCACTGCTGCGGCGGCGCTTTTATAGACTAGAGACTCCGGAAGTTGCAGATGAGCGAAACAGCGACATATAGCTCGAACCGGCTATCGCGAACATTCTTCCAGCACTTGTGGATTGTATGCAGGGTTGTGTATCGCAGTTGTTTGATGCGCGTAATCGTTTATTCGTTATGCACGAACATGCTGGCCCCTCAGAAATGCCGATTTATGAGCTTCTCCCAGTTGGTGCGGTGAGCGATGAGTGAAGAATACCTGGATTTAAGCAGTGGAGCCAAATTTGGTTCCTTTTGCTTGATTTCTTCTCGAGTTATGAGAAAATTGTTATATTATTTGTAATTCAATTCACCTTAAAAGTTCTTGCCTTCTGAAACCTCCACACACCAAATTTGGTTCAATTTGTTTGATTACTTCTCGAGTGTTGAGGAAATTTGTTTTTCATTTGTATAGGAGCCCCCTCCCCCCTATTACGCCCTACTTAAAATTGGTCTCTAGCCCCCCCCCCCAAAATTGCTGGTTATTTTATCTATCCAATGACATATAAATTGTTCAGTTTCGTATAGTAGCTTAGTAGTTATTAGCATTTGAAAACTTTCATTTAAACGTTACATTTCTATTTTCGTTTTCACAAAGTGCTACCCAGTCCCAGTATAGTAAGCAAAGACGTAGCTACGTCAAAAATTTCATACCATTTAAAACATTCGGAGAAAAAAGACAATTCGGTGTTTTCCAATAGGTCGGTATTATACTATTTTTATCGCGAGCTTTTTCGTACATTTATATAATGCACGGTATCGCAAAACAAACGTTCGTTTTCGTTCTATAAAACATGCTTTATTCTTAGTGCGTCCTCTACTGTTGGGTACTTCTTAGTGCATTATTGAATGTCTTTTACTGTACGGACTTCAACTGTCACTAGAACTTAGATTTGCAGCGGCGTTGAACGAAAGGATTGCTGTATTTCGCACTTCATTTTTCATATTTACTATATTGTTTACTGAGTAATAAGTTAACTGCTAGTGTCACGAAAAGTTGTTAGATTTTGAAACTTCTTTGGAGTCATTTACCCAATATTTATCTACTTCCCAAGCACGAAAGCCGTAACTGTACTTGATCTGACTGCTGTGTGTCACGAGGACTCGAAAGTTGCAGCTCAGAAAATGGTACAAACCATGTTCAAACGAAACGGAACAATATTGAACGGTTGCAAAACAGTTTGCTTTTCGATCGTTGACACTGCAACTGCAGACAAACCTGCATTGGATTGGAGTGAACTTATTTTTCACTTATAAAAGTTTGAAAGCCTTAGTAGCTTTCAGAACTAGAACATTTTAATTTTTATTCGCAACCAGCTGTTAGAGTAAATGACAATTACGAGATTAATGCTACGCTTCGGTTTACTCTGATAGCCTCTCCCAGACGAGGTTACGAAAACAAGACAGCTAGCTTGTGTCGTACCTCGAGGGAAGTAATATATAATTGTACATCTTGATTCTGAATTTTATTGGAAGTTTTATGACTAGTTGATCAGTAAATGTTATACAATTCCATGAAAAAAAGGACAAAACAAGGCAGCAATTTTCTGGTTTCCGTTAATTTTTTGACTGCTAGAAAGTGAAACCAAACTATAACAATAAAACTGTTCTTTTTAGGGCCACAAGAAATGTTAGGCCCTTAGGGTGTCGTATTTTGAGTTAGAAAGTCCCAAATATGATCCCTTTACACTGATTGTCTCGATCTTAAGGATTTAAGGATCTTAAGGCCATCATCAGACGTCTATAAAACAATTAAAAAATTTGTTTACTACATTACATTTTACATACAACATAAAATTTTCAGTCACGATTTGAAAGATATTCTAGCGGACCTAATTGAGCTTACTGTTTCCTGCTGCCGAAAATACTCATTTCCTTCCTGATAAAAACAAAACGTTATGCGTTTCTAATGCATTTTCACTACTGTCTTTCTTTAAAAAACTGTACCCAAATAACAAAACTAAAGATTTTTAATTTTTTTTTCAACTTTTTAGAAAAATTATGTAAAAACAAGGGTCTTCTTGGTTCTCAAACTATGAAAAAAAAAGCAAATAAACGGTGTTTGTAAAGGTGTCCTTATTAGGTATAAGGGCGTTTGGCATAATGGACGTTAGACATAAATACATTAGGCATAATGGACGATAGTCAAGAAGGACATTAGGAATAATGGACGATAGGGAATGCTCGGAAGGCATAATAGACGCCAGGCATGTTTCACACCAACTATCTGCCGTCGCTTGCACAAGGCCTTCGACTCAATTAAAAATAGTTGCTTTGTTTTGCATGGCGAACCGATGCAAGAACTAAGGAAAACTAACTAGAATCGATAGAGCTAAGAAAACGAGCAATGATTTCAGCGCGGGGAGCCCTAGCCCTAGGCCCCTAGCCCTAGCCCTAGCCCTGGCCCTGGCCCTAGCCCTAGCCCTAGCCCTAGCCCTAGCCCTAGCCCTAGCCCTAGCCCTAGCCCTAGCTCTAGCCCTAGCCCTAGCCCTAGCCCTAGCCCTAGCCCTAGCCCTAGCCCTAGCCCTAGCCCTAGCCCTAGCCCTAGCCCTAGCCCTAGCCCTAGCCCTAGCCCTAGCCCTAGCCCTAGCCCTAGCCCTAGCCCTAGCCCTAGCCCTAGCCCTAGCCCTAGCCCTAGCCCTAGCCCTAGCCCTAGCCCTAGCCCTAGCCCTAGCCCTAGCCCTAGCCCTAGCCCTAGCCCTAGCCCTAGCCCTAGCCCTAGCCCTAGCCCTAGCCCTAGCCCTAGCCCTAGCCCTAGCCCTAGCCCTAGCCCTAGCCCTAGCCCTAGCCCTAGCCCTAGCCCTAGCCCTAGCCCTAGCCCTAGCCCTAGCCCTAGCCCTAGCCCTAGCCCTAGCCCTAGCCCTAGCCCTAGCCCTAGCCCTAGCCCTAGCCCTAGCCCTAGCCCTAGCCCTAGCCCTAGCCCTAGCCCTAGCCCTAGCCCTAGCCCTAGCCCTAGCCCTAGCCCTAGCCCTAGCCCTAGCCCTAGCCCTAGCCCTAGCCCTAGCCCTAGCCCTAGCCCTAGCCCTAGCCCTAGCCCTAGCCCTAGCCCTAGCCCTAGCCCTAGCCCTAGCCCTAGCCCTAGCCCTAGCCCTAGCCCTAGCCCTAGCCCTAGCCCTAGCCCTAGCCCTAGCCCTAGCCCTAGCCCTAGCCCTAGCCCTAGCCCTAGCCCTAGCCCTAGCCCTAGCCCTAGCCCTAGCCCTAGCCCTAGCCCTAGCCCTAGCCCTAGCCCTAGCCCTAGCCCTAGCCCTAGCCCTAGCCCTAGCCCTAGCCCTAGCCCTAGCCCTAGCCCTAGCCCTAGCCCTAGCCCTAGCCCTAGCCCTAGCCCTAGCCCTAGCCCTAGCCCTAGCCCTAGCCCTAGATTTTTAGAATTTTTCAGGAAAAAAGTTGAAGTTCTTTGTGTTTTCTTGTTATTGCAAACAGAGTGCACGTTGTTAGCCATACAGACCTTAGGTATAATTGACGGTACGCATAACGACATCACATCGCTTTGCTGTGAATATGCACCTCAGCCAATCAGCGCTCCGTCATCACACAATGAGAACGGGGGCCGCCCGCTTAGCATAAAGTCATTTGCCTAGGGCTAGGGCTAGAGCTGCGAAATGCTAAATGTTCTATTTTTCCGTAATATCACGTTTATAAATTTTTTTCTAGATCTACGTTTGCAGCGATCGTGATTGAAAACGAAGAGCCCAATTTCGGAAGCAGTTTTTGGGCCCAAAATCGAGGTTCTGTTTATGAAAATGTATTCACTGCATTCTTCTTGCAAATCTAAACACAGCGAATATATTTTCGTGAACAAAATTTTTGTTTTAAACAAAAAAAAAACTGCTTTTGAAATTTGCAGAATTGACGACGACTAATTTCACCTTAATGTTGGAAATCTTTATCTCTTCAACTTCTTAACCATCCCATAAGACGTAGTCCTACGTTCAAATAGAACCTGCCTTTTCTGATGCAGCATGAGATTGATTGTCTTTTCTGGTCAAGATTGGCATTCTATCACTATTCAAATTTGTGCAACGGCACAATGACAATGACGTCACTACGGTTGGCAAGAAGTGGAATCTGGTCAATACCCTGAAACTAAGGCTGAGGATTGAGGAATAATGATCGATTGTAAAGAAAAAACTGAGGAAAAAAAGTGGAACTGCAATCGACGAGGACTTCAAGCGTAAGTAGAATTAAGCTGCTGAACAAGTTGGAAAATAACTGGCCGTAAAGGATGCTCGAGCAAGATTAACAAAAATATATTAAAATTATTACATATTCCGCTGTTGAAATTAACCAGAAAACATGATTGATATTTTTGAAAGTATTCAACTAAATTTCGCGGCGTGGAATTTTTGCGATCAAATTTGATATTTCAACCACTAAGCCAGCCAAAATAAAATCACACCGAATAATCAAAATCCATGACATCAATGTATTAAATTTTGTTTTCAATTTGCTTTAAGACTACTCGGACACTGGGCCGTGTTCAGCAAACAGTCCGAGCAATGGAACAATGGTAAGTTGTAAAGCTGAAACAATGCTTGAAAGCATAAAACCCAGTAATGTATAGAAATACATTGGAAAATGAAAAAAAAAAACGCAAAATGTTACCCTATCAAGATGTTTGTGTCCAAATTCTTACGTGTGCAACCATCACCTAGACATGTCGATTTCAACCGATATGCTCACGAGATGCATAGATTGACCCATATAGTGAACATGTAACTAAATGTGTAACAGACAGTATAATAAAATAGATATTTTTTACTATCGTCTTTTGATCCGCATTACAGTGACAAAACGAAAGTGACCAATGACAGGATGCACTCATTGTTAGAGAATGCAGCTACGTGACACATGTCTATTAAAAATCATTCGACCTAGTTAGTTACACTCCTAAGGAGCATGACTAGGAAGTCTTTTGTTTTTTGCAAAACTACGTGTCTTCGCCGATAGAGGAAATTACATAATGAAGCTCCATTTCCCGAGAGCTCATTAAAATCATCATTACGCAAATAATCCATCAGTTGGAGATGAGGCAAGGCATCTTGCATGTGCTTATTTAGTACTCATTACAAGCAACCACTTACCACGACGAGACATCTTGAATGTCCGTAAGATAAAATGAAGAGCAAAAAAAAACATACAGGAAGAAATCAACAAACAATTAATCTTCCGGCCGCCCGGTGGTGGCTGTTGATCGCTTACAGAGCACACCACCTACGGTCGGTGGGCTGAACGCACTAACAATGGACCTCTTTCAACACTCTATTGTGTTGGATGCAGCT
The DNA here is from genome assembly GCF_943734655.1 of Sabethes cyaneus. NCBI lineage: Eukaryota > Metazoa > Arthropoda > Insecta > Diptera > Culicidae > Sabethes > Sabethes cyaneus. Next base: position 57,378,107 of record NC_071354.1, read on the forward strand.
AATAAGACAACAGTGTCAGCGCCCACCACCCTGCCAACGAAAGAGCAACAGCTGTGTGTTGGGCAGCATGGCACATAAAGCAGGAAAGTGCACACACATGATGTGTTTATGAAATTGAATTAAAAATCCTCCAGAAAACAGAAGCGTATGCGTCAAGATGCTCAAGATGCGGGCGCCTTTCTCCCTTTCGTTGCTAGAGCTGGGTTGTTGGGTGACGTGGAAAGAAACGCGTGCAGTAAAACCACGAGTTTATTGTTCATCCGCGAAATTCCGTGCTGTTCGATACACAACGGATTGATGGAAATGAATGCTTTTGTTGGGTTAGTTTGATTCGAATCGAAACAGTGAGAGAGAGGAAAGAAAGACCTCTCCGCCAAGAAGCAACCCATCATCATGCCGCGATTATTTCCGCTCGAATACACGGATATCCTCCTATTCGTCAGTCAGCACAGAAGAAAAGTAACAGCAAGTCATCTAGAGGCACGATCGCGGACATTTCATCGGCTCTGCAGTGGAAACTTGCATTTTGGCCAACATGACAAGCGAAAATTAGACAGCCATTCGGATACAGACAGCCATTCGGATACGGATTTTTAGGAAGAGTATACAATTTTCTTATGCAATGAAAACGCTAAAGTCGTTCGTGGGGAATCTGAACAGCCGTGGACGACAAATAACAAACAAGAGAGTAGAAGAAACAAACGCAACGAACCGAAACCGCTGCGCCGATCAGGAAAATGAAATCTGCGGTTGGATTTAATTCGATTAAATTTATCGTTGACGGCAGAAGATCTTAAGATCCGAAAGCAAACGTTGCTTGTGGTGCCAGGAGCAACGTGCCATGCTTCCGGTTTGTCGGCCGCACAATTTAAGTCGTGAGAAATTGATTTTCGGAAAGTAAACTCAAAATGTTTAGATGAATGTTTAATGATTTTCGAAGTGGTGGTAATATCTTTAATAATTATTTTAAAAAGAAAATACGGAAAGTCACCTATGGTTTGTGTACGCTTCAGATGAAGGGAATGTTATCCCCTTAAACCTTGCGTAATTTTCGTTGTTTTTTCACTCTCGGTAGGCAAGCGATCAAACAATTTTACGACACGCTCTCACGTACCTATACATCCGCATGGCTACAAGAAGGTACCGGGTTACGGCCCCAGTCGCGGCAACACCCGACCGGCCGCATTGCTCAGAGCCAGCCGCAATCATACCTACTGTTGCTTTTACTGGGCGGTCGCATTTCAAAGTCAAGTTCAATGGCACTCCACCTTTAGCACGCTACCGTACGTAAAAAGCATGGCAGGCAGCAGCACAGCAAGGAACAGCACAGAGAACTGCTGTCTGGCCAAAACCACAAAGACATCAGGTATTTCGATTCAACACAGGCTTGAACCACTTTAAGTGTGAGCGTCAAAGAATGGACCGTTGGCAGTTGCTTTCATAACCGTGAATAGATGAGAATAGTTCCATCGAAAACGATTGAATAAGCAAACAACACACAATATTCCGAAGAGCTTACGCCTAATTTTGTGGGCAGCACTTACTGAATGCTACATCAATCAAACAAAAATGTACATTTTCAAATGATAATCCAACTCCCATTGAATTACGTGCTGTTATTCTATAGCAAATAGGTTATTAACCCATTATGAACCGGTGACATTGAAATTACATGAAAATTTTCGTACGTCAGGACATACCTAATGGGTTAAAGTATGAGTAACTGGGTTTTATCACATAATCTTTTTCTAAAAAGCTGAAAATGTCTTTTCTGCAGATATTTTTATTCCAAACTTCTAGTGACAGTAAATGTGCACAAGCTTTTGGTTAACCCTCTAACGGGCAACATAAAAACGATGCGATCAAGCTAATGACTATTTTATCATGAAAATACAGACAAAAAAACCAAAATACAGACAAAAAAAAGTTCTGATTTTCATGCAAAAATAATTATCTGGAGGAGCGCTAGGCTACAAAAAGTCCAATTTCTCTTTTTCTTTTTTCATGTCTAACGCTCTGCCCAGATATTTTTTCAATTCAGATATATTACAAAATTAAAATAATGCATGAAATTTACTCACAGAAACATTTTTTAAGTCAATCATTTTGTTCTAGATGTCCTTTTCCTTTAAAAGTAAAAAAGGGAATATTCGCGCATTAATTATTTTCGGAATTTTTCGGAATTTTTGTTTTTGAAAGATGATAACTTTTGAATGCATGGTCAGAATATTATTATATTAGTATCAAAATGTCAAGAAATCTGTTCTGAACACATTTTGCGTGTTGCCAATTAAAAATAAATTTCGTTTGCGCCTCTGGAGCTCCAAAAGCGAAGGCCGTCTACAGACGGTCTTACCCGTTAGAGGGTTAACAAAATAAGGAGTAATTCTCGCTGGAACGGGGCCACTACTGACACGAGGTCTTCAAATATTGGAACTTTTGCGCTTAATTGGTTAAAAATGGTTAATAAATAAGAATTACACTTTTGATACCTCGAAATAGTGGACCCCTCGTGCTGCAAGGGGTCTGACAGGTTAAAAAAAAGTTGAATTTTTAGCAAACCTTGAGATTTATATCATGTGATATTTCATAAATTTGCCATGAAACAACTAACAAATGGCCCGGTTCTGTAAAGAAGAAGAACAGGGCTTTCAAATGGAGTAAAATTTGTTTTGGCGGCCATCTTGGATTTGGTCGCCATATTGGATTTTATCAAACAACCGCCGTTTTCACCATCAGCCCCCCAACCGATTTTCATTTTAAGACCACTATTGGAACAGAAACCGATCTGCATAGTAGGGATAGTGTCCCGTAACGCTGGAATGTGTCATACGCGTATTAATTTGGAGGCCATATACGTACTTCAAAATATACGTTAACAATTCAACTTTGTATGCGATAAGATCCGACTCAAAGCGATTACTTTTATTCAATTACTTTTATACAATTCTGTACTGAAAATTGTAGGTCAATCACTTGGTATCGTCCAATACGACAGAATATAAACTTATGTGCATCTCATTAGGCTATATTTACAATCCGGAATTTATTAAAAGTCAATAACGATAATTTTCGTACATTGAAATACGAGTTTGCTGAGTACACACTCGCAAACGAACAGTCTCGTAGCGTCTTTCTGCATAACCACTCACGAGGCAAACAACTGCCCATCTATCCATTTTGCATTACTTTTTGTTCTCTTCTTCATCTTAAGCCCTCGATTCTACACGCGAGTGCGAGTCCTCGCGAGTGATCGGTATCAGTTGCTCAGGCTGCAATGACGTGCGAGAGCGACGACCGTGGCTGTTAGCTAAATGCACACTCGCAAAAGTCGTTGCAGTGCACGAATAAACAAGAGCGGGAGTCCGAAAGGAATGCTTATGCCGTCGTGTTCATTAGAACGAGTACGCCTGTTAGAAAATTAGCCCACACAAGTGCGGGTTTCGCAACACTGGTCACAGTCAACCGTCATTTCTTTTAAATAATTATCGGTTTCTTGACACCCATCATTAGAATGATAAACCTTTAAAAACGAAAAAGTTCGGTTCAAATTTCCTGTTGCTTCAGAAACTTCGTCCTCATACCTTGCTACTTCATCGAAGACGAATTTGCTGATTGCGGATTCTGAAGAAATTCGAAAATCTCTCCCGAAAAAATTCAAAATAATTTCATATCATCAATGCCACTTTTCCACCACGTTTATCTGAGTGTTTTGATTTGTTGCGAATGGATTTTCATCAGGAGGAGGTGGAGCGTAAACGGAAAGCGAAGAATGGCGTAGGGGTATGAACCATGCACTGCAGGCACTACTTGGAATGATTCTCACAGTACACTTGTCGAAAGTTGGGAGAGTACGTCGCAGTTGGGAGTCGGTCACGTCGCAAGAATACCGGATGACCGTGCAGTGAATCTGTTCTCTTCTAGACCTTCATCGGGCCCCATACACGTACGCACATACCGAGTTGGAAACGAATAAAATGATGGCGGGTCATTCAGGTCGAGCCCAACATCTTTTGCCTGCTTGGTTCGAGGCTGTCATACACAGGCGAGAGTGTTGACCGAACATGAATTCACCAACATTTTCGGCCAACATGTTCGTTATGAAGGCCTTTAGCAATTGTCTCTCTAACCCAACTTACTAGATGGCTCGACTAGGTTGAAGACGATTTGCTTGTGTCGAGATGCTCAACGAATTGGCGGCAAATAGCCCAGGACCCAATACAGCGGAGAGTAACTCTAGATACACCACTGGCCATCCCGGCTTTATGCTGGTTAAGGAGAAGGAAGAGAGTTTTATATTAACCACTTGTTTATTAACCGCTACAATTTTTTTTAATGTAGGCGAAACGGCGCCCCCTCGAGGTGGCTCTAAGCAGCTGCTTGTTTTGCTTAAGGGAAGCGCCGGCCCCGTAAAGAACTAAAGTCCCGGACTGGATCATTAGATTAGGGCCCTAGACGGTCATTCGTGAAGGTTCTTTATTCGCAGGGCTGTAATGCAGATTGTGCTTCCATTTTACTTATTGAACTTACTACCACAGCCAAGCAAACTTTGAAGGACACTTGTAGAGCTAGTTGTTATCGACAATATATCTGAATTAAGCATGGCTCAATCTTTTGTATTTTGAGTACCGTAAGGCTTCAATGCACTCGGTAGCCAAATAAGCGCTCGAAGCTAGTCAACAGCGACTATAGGGCTTACTAGGTCGACTGCATAAACCAAATGGAAAAGAAAAATGGCTGTTTTACCACTATTCTATCAGAAGAATCGAAGGTGAAATTGAATACCCTCCAAATTCACTAGACCTGACCACATCTGACTCTGATCTGATTTATTTGCTGATTAGGAGCTGACTATTTTGAAGAAATTTAGTTTCAAATGCTTCTATAGTAAAGGACGGTTTCGTGAGAAAAATTGAAACTGTTTACTGATATAATTTAGTCGAGTTTCCAAAACAAAAATTGGAGAAACTCGACATCAAAATCAAAATTCAAATAAATTAAAATCTCAGAAACCCAGTGTGTCGCTTTTTCGCCAAGATATTTGCTATTGAAAAAGAAAGAAAACTGATATTTCTACAGTTAACAGATCCAGGTCGAAAAACATTGGGATCAAATTAAAATTTTCGTCAGGTATTATGTCAATGCAAACCACAATATGTCTATAAGGCACTGAGTATACCTGAATACTCTTTCCACCGTCCTGTTTCACACCGCCTCTTGGCGGAATAAAAACGGCATACCCATCATTGTTCTATCGCTATTTTCTTTTGCACAAATCAGCCGGCATCATCTTGATTGAAATTTGTCACACAAGCGCATGGTGGTGGAATAACCGAGCACAATGAATGACGTTGCTGGGAAATGGTATTAGATCATCATCATCACTTGGCGGGGTAGGTTGCTCTAAGATCTTGAAAATTTCCCTCTCGAAATTCCATCCCACAATGGATGCCCTGCGCTCACTCAAGGTACGTCGTCGGTTGGTAATGACGTTGCGTCTACCGTATACTAAAGTAAGCCAAGTATTCACACCAGATCAGAATAATTACTACTCAATGGAATTTCTCTCGCTTATATTCAGGTGGAAATTTTTCGCAGTAATTAGAACATGATTTACATCTGTTTGTGTAAACACTCTCAAAGGTTGAACTATATAAACGCGGTAAACCAACATGGAATTCGAAGGTTTCCCTGATAAGTATAAATTATTACAAAGTGCTACTTGAAAACAGTTATGGATTTGCATATATTAAATACAGATAAACAATTTCTGCTGCGAGAAACCCGCGCGTAGCGCGTTAATGCTCAAACGTTCACAGCTCATCCGTTCACCGGACTAGTTAATCTTTAGTTAGTAAAATAAATTATGTGTTGTAATAGCATTTTCGTTGAAAATTAATTTAAATTCTACAATTTATTTTACAATAAGTTAAACTAAGAATGTTAACTTAAATTGATCCGCCAAGTTGGTATCCTCAGCCTGCATCACGACCAGCGCCATTGAGTCAGCGAAAATCTCCATCATTCCCGTGAAGCACTGAATCTTAAGTTAGAACAGAGAAGAAATCAGTTGAGAAACAGAAAGCATGGAATAAATACACAAAACAAAATTAACTATTACTGCAGAATCATTTTGGTGCAGCTTTTCTCTGGAATGTTGGCAATTAGTGAACATTTGAGCAAGCATGCTTTTTTTTTCTCGGTTCTCACACAGCATTGCCAACTCGACACACAGCACCAGCAGCCGCCATGAGTTCAGTCTGGAAGAACAAGAAACAGTTGCACCTCCCTAAAGTGGTTCGCTGCTACGACGCGACGTAACGAATTGCGCTGAGGCTGCAAGCGAAGTTAATGAATTTTCCCATCGACGGGAATCGGCGGGTGCTATAGGCTGCGATGCTGCTGTTGGCGCACAAACGTGCTTGCTCTGGTTGTAATAATAGCGAGCACTGAGAGGTACCAGTAGATCAATTAGCAGAAGAAAAAAATATCATAACAGATGATAAGATTTGATATATGCAATTGCTCTATACGTTGAAGACAAAATATTTTAATAGAAAAATAAAAAGATATTTTGGCACTAAATGGAGAAATTTGATATTTCATCATTTGTGTAGTGTTTGAAACAAATAAAAAAAATACTGCACAATTTTTGTGTAAGAGCGTCGAGGCCCTTATTACACTTTCGCTTGAAACAACACGATATAATGATTTTTTATTGTACCCTTGATGGATTCATAACTATTTGCGTTCGAGTTTGATTTATTCATCGACACGTCGTCCATATCAAATGAAATAAAAACAACCGAACTGACCTACCGGTGCGTAACACGGGCATAACGCCTTGTTGCTGTTGTTTCTTCATGAAGCCCACGCCGCGAAAAAAAAACTCCAACTCCAACTGGTTTACCACACAATCACGCTAACCGTATTGCGAAACCAGCAAGATCCGAATCAGCGCCATGTCTTTCCCTTCAGCAGGCACTCAACTTAAAGCTCTCTACTGTGGAGTCCAAAGAGTAGTTAAATCATAAAACACGCTACCAAGGTCTTCTCTAGCTCGATCTGCCTACGAGTATAAGCCAATGTTCATGAATCGCCATGGTCTTAAGCTCCGTCAGAGGCCGTTCGACCGTTCGGTATACGACCAAAACCCTTTTCAACGCGCAAAAGACGTCTAAAAAACCTGAAAAAGTGTAAAAGCGACCCAAGCTGTGCGTGCAGTAAAAAATGTGCAGTGGGCCGCATCAACAACGCAATAAAATACCCACCCTTTCGTATCTCACGGTGGGTTCAAGCGATCAGCTGTTGTTGTTGAGTACCCTTTGACATTAGGAACTGCCTCATGCCAGTCTTCTAACTAATGAAACACGCACGTAGAATAAAGGAGACTTAATTTAAAAATTATAAACACAGCATAATTTCAGTTTAACTCTGCTGTTGCTTCAGGATTCACAATAAAGTTACACAGTTTTTCAATCAGAAATAAAAACGATGGAGCCATTAGATTCTGTTTAACCTTGTTTTACTGACATTTTATTCCCGCACTAACTTGATGACCGACAATGTAGTTAACATGTCCTGGTGTAATTGAATTTTCTCTTTATTTATCCTTATTTCGATAATGTTGTTCGATTACCGGACAGCAACGCAACCGTACAATGTTTTCTGGTTCTTCAAACTGCGTAAATTATCGATTCGGCTTGGGACGCCAGGCAGCGCAACGTTCGTTCGCGTAGGTGTATCGTTAGCTTGTTATCCTGCTACGTGCGCCACCCATAACGGCATCCGGTGGAGCAGAGAAGGCAAAGAAGAAAATACAACACAGGGGGCAGCTGGTAGAAGCCCCATTATTAGGTCGTGAAACCACGTATGTAACCAAGGAACGAACCAACAACAACTACGGAATAAAAATCTTTCCCCAATAAGCAACCGGCAGCTGCGAGGGGAAGCCGGGATTCACTCGGTCGGTTCCTGGAAGGAACCCCCATTTTACACCCACGCAGCACTTATTCAACTCGGTTGATGTGGTAAACAGCGCTGCCGAAAATGATAATTTGAAAATTTTTATCGATATAATTTTTTGCCAACCATAAGTGTGAATAAAATATGATCAAACGTTATTTGTAGGATAAACGCCTAATTTATGAACTACAATTTCTATGCAAGTAGTTTCAAAACTATTTACAAAAATAACAAAAACAAGAACGATATTGTTTGCTCTGAGGCTGGGAATGGATTACCTCCGAATGACCAAAACACAAATGGTCGAATCACGAATGGCCGAAACACAAATAGCCGAAATTACAAATGGCATAATATATCTAATGGCCGAAAATATTCACGGCCTTCAACCGGCAAAAACGTTGGGTACATGCTGTCCTTACTCGCTGCCGCTCGTTCGGACTTAACTAAAAGATAATCTCTACTAATCAGTAAAACTAGGAAAATGCATGCACCTAATTAGAGGTGGTCTCTGCAGGGGGGCTGCCCCCCGCAGTGGCCGGCGCTTCCGACGGCGGGTCACCGACGCACACTCGCGGCCTGCGGCTGTCTCGCCCTGAATCATCTAGAAAACATGTCTCGCACTTTATAATGAACGGAATTCATTTGCGCCTAGAGGAATAAAGAACTTTCAATCATCTATACTCTAGAGTAAATAGGGTAACGTATATGTTTTGTTTTTTGTTTGATTAAAGTTATTTGTTAACTTGCCAATTCATGTTTCATATTGAATACTTAGGTATTCCGAATAAATTCGGCCTTTCGTGATACGGCCTTCTGTAACTGTTGTTGAATTTCTGCCATTTGGATTTCGGCCATTCGTGATTCCGCCATTTGTGTTTCGGCCATTCGGTACCAGCCCCTGGGAACTGCTCAGTAGTTGTTAGAAAATTCGTTATTTGAATTGAACGTCCTCAAATTGTGCATTCATGATTGCTCATGAATTTTTTTTAATCAGCAAATAAAAAATCACCCAAGCATTGTGAGTTGCAGGAAGAAAGTTATTTTCAATCGATTTTCATTTTCACAGGAAGCACTAAGAATGATTTTGCTAGAAATTGAGATTGATTAATTAGTATATTTATTTTGTCAAAACAAGTAGCTTCGAAATTGCAAAATTTTGGTGGCGCGTTTACTTTACCCACCTATTATGCCAATATGCACGATGCAATTTAATGTGCATATGCTGCACAACTACGGATACTGCTGAAAATTTATTCTTTATTCTGTCGGATATTTTAATATGGTTGCCGTAAATCGGTCTAATCGATCAAGAATTTATCTGACAGTAAAACTTTAACTTTTCTTCTCACGGCAATATATTTTCATGTTAACGAAGCTGCCTGACTGATTTAGTAGTTTTGCACGTTGCTCAGTTTTATACTTTATTGTTTAGTCGAACAGAGCGAAAAGCTACATTAAATTATGGCGGTGACAGCCACTGGCAAAAATCATAATTGGTTTCATAGCTGCTTTCAGCAGAGAGTAACAAGACTACTTGAGCTTATGGCCTGATTCTGAAGGAGGTTATAAAAACCTTCTGAAGAGTGGACCACTTGGTCAGGTGGCAGTTTTATAGTGGGCATCAGAAGGTTCTAGTGGAGCTTCTAGTTTTATGAGCGGATTTATGAAATTGGTCATGAAAACCACTATGAAAACCACACTTGGTTGCTTGGAATAACTCATTCATTTTGTTCGGATTGATAAGATTTTCGCAACAATCGATCAGAAATTTTTTTAAAAATTGATTCAAATGGAAGAAAAGATAGAACTTTACGCGAATTGTAAAAATTGATGATGAGTGAGAAGGCCTCAATTTTCCATTAATTTTCTTCATGATTTCTTAACTTCCCAAGCACAGACGACACATGCATATACCAGAGAGCTAACCAGCATAATGTGTAATACTGCATTTGACACGGTACCATGGTGGTTATAGTTGCATCTAGATATAAGGAAGCAGATACAGAACACGTTCGGACAGAACGGAACAAGATTGCCATTTTGTTCGCTCAATAATCACTGGTTTGCCACTGGACTGTAGAACACTGGGACACGTGCCCCACCTTCACCATAAAAATAGATTTAATCAGACGTTCAACTCTAATCTAATCTAAGTCTAATTTCAACTTGGAAACTTAGAAACTTTTGGTTCAATTTGAAGTTAAAGTTTAAGTCAAAATTGGTGCGAATTTAAATCCGATATCGTCCAATATCAACTACAATTTTATATCCAATTTTAAGTCTAGTTTAAAATAAAATTTCAGTCGAATACAAAATCTTCAATTTTGAATTCCGTTTTAAATCCGATTTGAGGTCCAGATTTAAGATCAATTTTACTTGTCTTGAAATCACTTCACAATCAAATTTAAACCTAATTCCAAATCTAATTTTATGTCCAATTCTACGTCTTATTTGAAATTCAACTTCAAGTCCACCACACTCAATTTAAATCCAAATTTTGTCCAATTACAAGTCCAGTTTCAAGTCTAATTTCAGTTCGCATTTCAAAATCTTTTTCAAATCCAATTTCGTGTCACATGTCAATTTCGTCACATGAAAAGTACGATATAGACCAAAAATATATTGGGTTGTGCAATAGCAGATGGGACTCACACCCACGATCTTTCGGCTGGTAACCGAATGTTTTACTCAATGAACTACTACTACCACTACTACTACTACTATATTAGGTAATCCAATTTCAAGATTCAACTTCGATTTCAATTCCAACTCCAAGTCTAATTCAAGTCTCCAATTTAAGACCAATTTCATGTCCAGTTCAAACCTCAAATTCAATTTAAGTTTAATTTCATGTTTAACTTCAAGTAAAATTTCGAACATAATTACATGTCCGACTACAAGTTCGCTTTCTAGTAAAACTTTAAGTCTAAGTTCAAGCTAAAATTCAAACTCAAATACAAGTTTTAATCTGATATCAAGCATAATATTAGATCTAATTTCAAAGCCACTGGTGAGCTCAAAAAAGGCTAAAAAGCTAAAAGAGGCTAAAAAAAGTCCGAAGTTATTAACCGAATTGGCAGCTATTTTTGCGAAAAGTAAATTTATTGCAGAGCGCAAGAATAGGTACGGCTCGATCCCGTGAGTTCCGAAGCCAAAAGCCTATATAACTCTAGTAAGGCGACTGACAGAAAATATTGGACATACACTCACAAATGTAGGTAGTAAAATGCGTTTAATGTTTAATGTAATGCGTAAATGCGTTTAACTTAAAGTTATGAAAAAGTTGTAATTAAGATAAACAACTAAAATTTGGCGAGTTTTGCCCGGCCGGACTATGGGAAGAACACAATTGTCGTAACTTCTAGTCGTAGTTACCATACTGCGGTTGTTGTTCGATGCAAGAAAATTCGATGCAGAAACCAATTATTCTAGGACACATAATATCAAAAAAATCAATACTACGAAAACTCATGCACACTGGCAACCAGGGCACTAAATCATTTTTGAGTGCGTGTCCCCGTGACGTGCACGTCACCGAGCCACCGAGCGAGTGATGCTGAAGACAACCAGTGCCAGCCTGCCAGCCAGCCAGCCAGTGGCAATACACTTGACCTGCTTCCTCTTCTTGCCGGAATCTTTTGTTGACCGAGGATGGACCACCGTCCTTAGCGAGGACCTTGGTCAATGAGGATAACAAAATAAAAAGCCAAAGAAGAAAAGGCGCATTGTTACTCACACCGAGTGTCCGCAAAATTAGGGGCAAGTTTCGCTGGTTTCATGGCGGGCATAGCGATGGGGCAGAAAACGGACTGAAGCACTTTTGTCGTCTTCTGACGTCGTTATTGGAGACGGTTTGCCATGAAAAGAGTCAAAGGGCACCGGGTGTTTTCGTGAGATAAATGGGCTATTCAACACTAGGAATCCGGATATTCCTCCCGTCACAGGTCAGCGTATTAGACGTGTTATCAAACGGGGAGGAAATCGTGCGCTCTTTTGTCGACAAAGAAATATAAACATAACATGCCACTTTGAAGATTAGGTTCCAATTTGCGATGTATTAGTGCTCTACCTCCGTGAAGGACTGCGATAAAAATAATGTTTTTACTCCCGACCCGTACAGCAGCCGTTTACTTAGTGAATTATCTCAGGTTTATATTATTTTGACCTTAATCATTGTTAATTGAGGTACGGGATAGAAATAAATAAAGACGTACAGCATATCTTTGAAGTTATATGCCTACAAAGAAAATATTTGTTGCCTATTCATGCTATTATTAATTGTCCTTTGTTCTCATCCAACATACCTGATTTGTTATCAGCAAATTTGCGATTTAGGTTACTTTTCTTTTGTATGTGCAAATTTATTAACTTTTTGAACTATGATTGTAGGACAATCATGTAATAAAAACTTCAAAGTGAAGAATTTCACATGAATATTTATGCTTCAGTTGTTTTCCAGTTACTTGAATGCTTGAATTGCAAATTGAAAACCTCGATTTGACACTGTACCCAGTGAATCTAAGTGTTATGCCTTCTAGCAAAAACAAATGGCACTATTCACTATTGGAAAGCTGAAACTGGCTTCATAGCACAGAGCAAACAATCGTTTAGTCGTTGAATTTGCTGGTCCAAATTTACCGCACAGACGACAGCAGTGAAACCTTTCACATTTGACATCGGAGCCCTTTTTGGTTCGTTTGCTGGGGTAGCTCTCTGAGCTTAAGTGAAAACAAAAAGCCACAAGCATCCACGGTTCATCTATGCGGATCATTATTCCGTCGCCATCTACTTACATTTGCACACATGTACGAAATCAGAGAAGAACAGCTGGCCATTCTCAGTCACTGTTTATGTTCGGCTTGATGGTTTAGATTATTATGGCATTTATCAATACGGCAGCCCTAATGGTAGAACATTAGCGAAACCAAAACTAGCACAGTTTTAATAAATAAATTATACGGAAGCGTACGCCAACAATGTGTTTATTTCTGCGTAGATGAATGTTTATCAGTAGGTATGAAATTCTGAAAAATAATCAAATAAGCATATGCTGATAACTAGCAATTTCCTACTTTAGATTTGTTTTGTGTTTAACAAATAAATTTAAGGTGTAGGTATTCCTTATTATTAGCAAACTTGAATTTTGAAATGAAATCCAGGGTAGTATTTCGTACGAATAATCTACGACAATAGCTAAAACGGATGTTCCATAGATTTTCGAAAGATACAGCTGATCCTGGGCTCCTTACCTAGGTTTCTGTTTTTAAACAACAAACATCATACAGCTGAACTTGCGGCATTGATTTTTATGTTGTTTAGTGTTGTTTCACATGCTCACTCACATGCACTGTTTTGAAACTAATATATATTATGGGAACAATAGTGCAGGGTGACAAAGAATTTTCAACAGGGACGGCCGCCCTAGTAAACAGGAAATTTAGAAGTCGAGAGGCACGTCCTAGGTTTCGAACAGGCTTGCCGAACTCTACAGAATTTTATTCAAGACACTTATTTGATTGATTGTGCATGCTTTTACCAGACTATAATTGAACTCTATAAACACCCTATTTATGCGCAAGTTTGATTGTAGAGAGCATTGTAGGTGGAAAAGGCTGAGGTCATTACGAATTGATTTCTATGGAATATTAAAACTGATGGCTTGGTTACATGTATACTTATAACTGGAGGAGAGGGTAAAATATAAATGCAAAAGGTGAAGGCTGGATGTCTCTGCCACACCAACCCCGTTTGAGAAGAATAACGAAGTATAGACAATAAAATCTAAGTCAAATGACGCATTGACCGAGCCTGCCGTATTAGATTTTTTCAACGCTTATACTACAAGCTAGCTTCCCAGTTAGCTGGTCTAACTGGACAATCGTGTTAAGTTCGAATCTCGACTGGGCGATGCAGTTTAGAGTCCAGCAGGATAGTTACACTAGCCTTAAAAATCTGGTAAAACGAAACGATACCTGGGAATTTTGTTGGTTTAAGGAATACTGGTACGTGCTGAATGAACAAGTGATGGGGAAATTTGGTTCGGGACCCGAGCTGTCTGTCTCATGCCAGGATAAAGGAGGAGTGTTAAGATTTGTCGTTGTAAAAATATGTTGCTCTCAATGAGCAAGCAGTCTAGGAGCATGCTACATTCTGAGCGAAATGCGAAAGATGACCCCAATCCTCGATGTAATGCGACCCGTACCTATGGATGAATGCTTGGGGGGGGGGGGTCAAATAAAGTTTTCCAAGGTAAAACGGAGCCTGCATGATACCAGAGCACCCTGTGTTCAAAGTGAGTAAAGGACAGTGGACGTCCTCCAAGAATTGGTGCTAAACACCGAAGTCTGTGTAGAGGTGGCGCACGATGGAAGACCAGAAGTACGCAGTCCGATCGATACGGACGATACTGGCGGAGTGATGGACGCAGAGATGGAAAAAAAACTTCAACCTCGACAGCATATCGCTGGAAGAAGGACACTCGGCTTCATCCCTGATCCTAAATTCGCCAACAGGAAATGCGGAGAGTGACGCGGATAACCTTCCCGATCCGGCGACGCTACCTGAAGTCAAGGGGCAACCTGAGACTACCGGAGATGTGGCCAAGCGACTCTCCAACGCGCAACGGCGACGACAGATATGGTATCGTAGCAAGGGCTACTCAAAAGAGGAAGCGGAGGAGCTCACTCTTCTGCCGACCGGCCGGCCAGCCTGGCCAGTGGCACTTTGTCGTTACCAAAAAGCAACTATCCGCTGATACGGCGTCCCCAAATATCAGCAACAAAGGTCCCACTAGAAAGATACCACACAGCCGAACCTGCCCGAGTCCTTCGGCACCAAAACCATCCTTGGGGTGCACATACAGAGAAATAGTGGATGCTTTCAGCGTAGCCATAACTACGGCTGATTATCCCGTTTCCCTGCACAGTACGGATCAGCTGGATCACATAGCTGACCAGGAGACTCCAGACATGAGGCCCAAGTTCAGGAGCTGTCAGTTCAAGAACGGCTATTTGATACTGACTTGCTTTGACCAGAAAATGGTCAAATGACTGGAGTGAACGGCATCTATTCTCGTCCCGTGGGAAGGGACACAATTACGTGCCTACGACACGAAGTACCTGCCGAAGGCTCATACCTTAATAGGGTACTTTCATAGGGTGTCGACACCACGGTCGAGAGAATTTTGAGATTCCTCCAGAATCAGAACGACGGCTTTTCAACGCAAGCGTGGCAGATACGCCGACGCAATGTGTTTGGAAAGACCGTGGAACTGTTGATGGAGGTTGACCAAAGGCGGCAAACCAAATCGCCCAGCAACACTTGATATTTTTCATGCGAATATTCTGCCACCTGGTGATGAGTCTAACTGTGCATAGTAACCCTGTTGTGTACAGAAAAAAAATTAACAGCGTTATCAATTGATTTACAGCAGCCGTGGCGAAAACAGTTACGCAAATACGCTCGATGCTTTGTTCGTACTGCCAGCTCCAGCCCGGAGCGAAGAAGTTGGATGTCGTGAGACGCTTCGTGTACGCCGGATATAGCCGATTCGACATTTATAATAATCTCTCTCTTGTGGAGAACGGCGAGTGCGTCCAACGGGCGCGACCACACCTACTTGATGCTGGGCAGCAATGACTGATATGGGACCGGGTACTTTAAGTCCCACACAAAGAAGGTAAACGATGACGCCAAATATATCTCCCACATCAATTTTCCGAAAAAGGTCCGTCTGTTGCTGACGCTTAGTAAGAAGGGGATGTCCAAGTCGCCGTTCTTTCCTTCGGATCATTTCCAGCTCAACTAGCAAAATGATTTGACTCGACTTTTTTTTATTGGAATGAAATATTGCTGATATGTTGGACACCACGCAAGGATTCATTTTCCATTAAACTTAATTTTTTTTCAAGTGTAACTTTTCAGTAGGGCGTATTTACAAAAGATTTTTTTTCAGAAAATCATATGAAAACTACTTATTTGATCACAATTGCGTCAAAAGAAAAGTTGCAGGAAATTATGTGTGTTTTCAGGACACTCTTGGATTTTATTAATGAAATTTTTTTCCAAAATTAACCAAATTTTACTCTTTTTTGTAAAACTCAAAGAAAACCAAATTCTACGCATCATTTGGAACAAATTATGTCTTATCAACGCTGTTCTTAGGCCGTTCTTAGGCCCAACTCAAGTCAATGCAAATTTACAATCCAAATACAGTAATGTTCCGATTTTGTCAGCCCCATGTTGAATTTTGGGCTGACAAAATGGGGAAACTGACAAGATCGGAAAAAAAATTGCGGAAATTTTTTCAAAATTCATGACTTAAGACCTTGCAATATCGAAGACTTCTACTAAAACTTAAATTTTAACCCTCAATTGGTCAACCGAAAGCTCAATGAACCGGGCACAGCACACTGGTCCAGAACCTTTTTTTGGTGCGCATTAGCTTTGAATGGGAAACTTTGAATGGGAAAAAAGTGCTATCGTCCAGCGGAATTCAAATTTTGATTAATCCCCCTAAAAGTAAAATAAGAAATTTATTTTTCTTCAGTTTTAATATAACACATTGATGTGTTCTGCAAAGTTTTACAGCATATTATTACAAGAAATTTTGCTGAAGACAGTAACCTTCTATCTCCAGCAAAGATAGAAAAATCCTATTAAAAATTGTTAAAATCAGTTTTTCTATTTTAACTGTTTTTACAGTTGTTATATGACTTTTTCCTGTTTTACAAAGTTGTACAAATAGTAAAAATACACAATATTTCTGAACATAGTCTACCTCTATCTTTGCTTGTTTAGGAACTATAGAACTTTTACTATAAAAATACTCTAATTTTCAACCCGAATTACTCGCAAGAAGGCATCATTTTATTCAAAAACTCTCCCGAGAGAATCAGAATAGTTTCAAGCAGGCTGAAACGTTTTATAAATCACATTTTTATCACATTTTTTTAAGAAAATTGTTCAAAGAATTAAAAAAAAATATTTTTAGCTGCAGTGCTGCCAAATACTTTTTTGTTCGATTCAAAAAATTAAATTTACATTTTTAAGCAATCCGCAATTTCGCAAATAGAAGCAAGAGCAAAATTACCTTTTCTTGAAGCAATGAGTCTACTCTCTAAGCAATATTAAGATACTTTGTGCTGTCATGGAAACATGTATACAGTATATAATAAACAGAATTTGTTCAAGAATTAAAAAAACATTTTTTCAGCGTTTTTGAGCTAAGAAAACTAAGAAAGATCAAAGATTATTTATTCAAATACACCATAAAACGCATTGGCTTTTAACACAAATTAATTTTGGGATTAAGGGTACCTTCTGTGTCACAGACCGCTTGTCCATCGGTCTTTTTTCTAATGCCTTTTAGATCGAACTACGCTTATAGAGCAATGGTCACATTTAATCTAAAGTTTATTTACTAATCTGAGATTTACATAGATTTAGATATATCATACACTCTGCTTCGTGTTTTGCTTATACAGCATCCGAATCACAAACACCTGCCTACTCAACAACTTCGACCTAATTTGAAGTCTGTATTATGTCGCAAGCCGGAAAAATTTCGATATCTCTCAAACCCAACCAAGATGCAATATTTTATTCGTCAACCTCACATACGTCTGGTGGCAGCGACGATCATCGTCATCGCGATGGAAAGTGGAAAGCAACCTTTACCACGGCAGCCGGCCGCGTGTGGGGCGTGTGTACTTCCTCCTGTTTTCACAAAGTTACGACTTTATGGAACATTTTTCAACGCAATGTGTCGCTACTAATATACCTAGATAGACGTTCGTTAGAGACTTAGAGCTAAGAGTTAGTATATATGTAGTTTCAACGCCTCAGCGCGCCCTAGAAGAAGAGGGTTGTGTGTAGGTATGCCGCATGCATGCAAAGACCTCGATGGAAAATTTATTGCTATTTTAATTGCGGAAGAATCAACGGGGCCAGCTTTGGCGTACAGAAAACGTAAAGGAGTAGCGTTTAAATCAGAGCTAATAGTACGTTGAAAGTGCGCACTTGTTGCAACATTATTGGATGCCCTTTCACGGTGTTTTCTGGTCCATATAGATGAAGCAGTGCCGAATATACAGAATTTGTTAGATAGCAAACGAGAAGTTATATTACAGTGCAATAAATTTGGATAATTTATTATTTACCTTAGGGCGCAAAAGTTAACTTGAAGTACACAGCTGCGTTGGCCAGAGTAAACGTTGTGCAGTTGAATGCTGTTTTCAGGAGACCTTGGACGTTTTTAGCAGGCAAAAGCAAATAAGGGAAGTGTAATTATAACTAAAGCTTTCCGTGCAACGGTGCTCGGGATTCCACAGCACTAAATTGTTAGGTGGCGTTTGTTTTCTGCTTCGGGCTCTTTCGACTTTGAATCGGACGACGGCCAATTCGCAGTTGCTTGTTTGTTCGATGAACCAGGGGGTTTTCTGTATTCCGATTCACACTCTGCCACTTACACCAAGAAGAAATAACACACTTCACCACGTTCCCAGCGGAGATCAGCGAATAAAGAGTTTCAACTTTTTGAACCAAAACTACGAAAGAAGCAAAACTTCCACGTTTTACATTCACTGCCTCCTCTCGTACGCTTCCGCTTTTTTTCCCGCTTGGGAAACAATCACTACTTAGATTGCTTGTATCGTATAATTTTCTCCCTTTTGCTTAGCGACTCCCGGCACGCACATCGATTATCTTCTGGCAGAAAATAATATTCCTGCAATGGCCAATTCTTCCAAAACTCAAAATGGGTGAACTTTGCCTAAAGGGCTAACAAAAAAATCTTCGCTTCGCTAGCTGTTAACCTCAGCAGCACTCATAAAGACGGTTTTCACGTTGCGGAGAATGTAACTTCTTTCTCACAGCATGTTCCTACTTTCCAAAGTCTATTTGGCAGGAGGTCGTCTCACTTCTAGCACTACCAGCTGCTGTATAAATATCAGCCAAACAAGGCGCCGTCGTATCTACGAACTGGAGATCTTAATCATACCAACTCCAAACTACAACTGACTTCACCTCGGCGGTTTGGTCAACTCCAAAGTCTTTAGCTCTCCAGCAGCGCTTTCCGTATGACAGTGTGCAAAGCGAGCTTTACCTCCACAGGATTCCCTTTCTCTTCTGCTTTGCACGTAGTCCGCGAGACCGCGACACACACTCTCGCGCGTGTTCAACCCCAACAGCCAGTGCCAGCGCCGCCGAAGCTTCGAACAAATAAGTGCCCAGCTAGTGCCGATTTCGTTCCGATTCACACACATGAAACACAATAAACCTGCTCAACCAGTTTTTCTCACCACGTTCCGCGCTTCACAGTTCTATTCACCTGAATTTCCCTTTCCATTGCCGTCCATTCCACCATTCCGAGTTCTCTTTTCCCCTGCGTTTCGTCTGACTTTTTCTCTTCCCACACCGTCCGAGAAACAGAGCAGAGGAAACCCAAACAGCATGACCAACGCAACCAACAGAACCCGGCTTCTACATCTACCGAACCCAGACGGAACGATAAACTCGCAGGCCTTGTTTTACCTTAACTACTGCCGAAGCAAAAAGTCCACTAAGGTGGTAGTGCCGATTCTGGAGGTTAATGTGTTGTTGAAAAGATCGAGAAATAAACAAACAAAAACCAAAATAAATCAACACATTCTCACCGCACTCGCCAATATACAACACCATCAACCGCGGCCATCGTGCAACACTGTAGCACAACAGCACTGACTGCTCGTTGGTGGTTGATGGTGGGTGTTAGCGCATAAAACATACCCATAAAAATATGAGAGAAGGACACGAAAACATGCAAACTGCCTACTGCCTGTAGGTGCATTATTTTCTGCAACTATGTTTGTACAGTTAAATGGTGCAATTGTCAGAGGATTGGTGTTCCGTTTTAACATGCGGTACTGCAGAGCGTGAATTTGGTAGCAAAAAAATATTATCCATTTGACTTACCAGCAAAAAATCTGTAGATTATATTATGACAAAGTGTGGAAAATCTGGTTCATATGTACTTACTTGAATAATTCAATTAGAAAGGCTTGAGGGTTCAAGTAAAAGCGTACAATGAAATTATACAATATTCATTCGATTCGTTCCGTGTGTTTTAGCGAAAAGCATTCTACATTTGTGCCGTCTCATACCATCATGCCTCAATCCGATAGACACACACTGCACCGTCGAGCATGTTTTATATCCGACAGGAGACTATCATTTCATTGCACACGAGTATTAACCCGGTTCTCCTGCTGCGACGACAGTGCATTAAACTATGCACTTGCATGCGGATTATCTCTGTGTGTGGTGCGCGCTTATCCACCGTGGTAACCTTGTCCGCATATGCAGTTAAAGCTGAATTGCAGTACATACCTATCTAGCTAGTTAAAAGCTAGACCAGAGCACCAGAGGTGCTAGCAATTGGTACACATGCGTTCAAAGCACTCAACCAAGTAAACAAAGAGACATTCTACAACACACGCTCACAGCCAGCCAGCCAGCCAGATGCGATGGGAGATATTCCCGGAATATTTGCACTGTTGTTTGTTTACAGCGACCCACTTTGGCGAGCGGAAAATTAAGAGGGATTTCCCGAGCTGGGCAGGTTGTTGCGATTGGCAAAGTTGTGACATTTGGAAAAACCAGTTTGTAAGTGAAAAATTCACAAAACGGGGAAAACTTTTACGGCTGGTTCATGGGCTTGCCTGTATCCGACCATTAACAAGATTAACTGGAAAAATGTGTCGATGTTTACTGTTCAAGGAATAAAGTAAACTCAATTCGACTTTGAATCGGTTATTTTTATTAGCAAGGCATTTTCAAAACATGTGCCTTGAAACTGCCGCACAACATTTGCCTATTACAAACACAGATCAACAAAAATTATTTGTATTGAACTGAAATCGAAGAGGTTGATTTAGTAGTTCTTTTATTATAAACTTTAGTTTTGGAAATTCTGAAAAACAACCATGCTTTCCCTTTACGTTGAATTTCGATGGAGGCGCCTTATTGATCAGGGAGAAGTGATAATGGAGCGTCAGCTGTGTGAATCCAAAACAACAGTATCGCATATATAAAAAAGGGCCTATTACATTCGCAGTTTTAAGTTAGTTAGAAGAATTTCGGTAACTATTTATTACATTCATTTTGGAGTACTAAGTCACAGTACTATTCAACCTTCAATTGATCAACCGGGTATCACATGTACCCATATCGATATTTGAGTTCCAGTTACGGACTGTTCCTTTTAAAATATCTTGAAAAGGCTCAAGATACTCGTTATTTACATAATTTTACGTAAAAAACGTTCACATAACAACTTTTATATTTTTAACCGAGTGCTTCGGCTGCTCAAATTTTGTCGGATTTTCGGTCATTCAGTCTAGGGTTAAAGCTCGAAGTTCTCTCCCACATCCTGTTTCATAGACTGAGGCTGTTGCAGGAAACCTTTGTTGGCGACTACCAGTGCGGTTTTCGAGAGGGACGCTTAAAGATAGGCCAAATGTTAACCTTGCTAGAAATCTTCGATAAATTATGAGAATTCAACTTGTTGACTCACCATTTGTGTATGGACTTCAAGGCGGTGTACGATTCAGTTAAGCGAAATGAGCTGTGGTGGATTATGCTTGAACAAAGTTTTTCAACAAAACTGATATGACTGATTCAAAATCAAGTGTCGGAATAGCGAGTGAGCTACCATGAATTCTACCAAAACGAAGTATATGTTAGTTGGTAGATTATGGAACCGCGGTGGTGATAGATGGAGATACTTTTAGGTGGTAGACGAGTTTTTTTACCTTAGTACCACATGTGACGACGATGTGAGCCGTGAAGTTAAAAAGTGGCCAATACGATTTTCTACGGATTACGTAACCAGCTGAGATCCCGTAGCCTTCGACTCCGTACAAAACTAGTACTAGTAGTAGTGCTAGGCAGTCGAAACGGTTTATCTCTCCAAACGTTTCAATGACTCGCAAAATCCTGGAGCTTTCGAAGAAAGATCTCAGCATTTATACTGGTCTTATAACAGGACATTGTCCGAGCCGATATCATCTGAAGCTAATGGGAAAACTTCAAGATGATATATGTCGCTTCTGTGGCATAGAAAAAGAAGACTCGAAACACCTGTTATGCCGATGTCCGGAAATTCTCAATAAAAGATTAAGGTTCTTTGAAAAAGGGCTTTTAGAACCCTCTGATATTTGGAGAACAAGTCCCAGCGCAGTAGTGCACTTCATCCGAAGTGCATCACCGGGCTGGACAAATGCTATTAGTCAAACAATGACGATCACTTCCGATAGTGGTACGTCATCTTGACAACATAGCTATAATAAAATGGGGGATATATCACAATAGATCAAACAAATGGTCGCTGTGATCAAAATACCCAACACGGAAAAAAACTAGTACTCTCTAAGATGCTAATTCTTCCAATGGAAACTTACGGCCACGAAATGTGGATGTCGAAAAAGCGCGACCGACGAGCACTCGGGATTTTGCGCGCAAAATCAATCCTTGGCAGCATATCAGAAGAAGTAGTTTGGCGCAGGCGCACTAATCACGAGGCGACTAAAAAATACGGCAGGCTACAGTGGGCTGGCCACGTAGCAAGGATGCCGGATGAAAGTCCAGCGAAAACAATATTCAGCAAAGAAGCCGACAGAGAAGGATAATTTCGAAGCACAATCCGTACCCGTTGGATGAGCGCTGTTGATGAGGATGCGAAAGTAGCGGGTGTTAGAGACGATTGGAGAGCGGCAGCCCAACACCGTTGTGATTCCTACCTTTTGTCCAATGCTGATATCCAATAAATGATATCGGAAGGTGCATGGGTCGAACTAAGCTATAATCTGAGATTATAACCGGATTTTGAACCCACAACACCCGCCAGGGCGTGTGGCTCGCTGATACCTGTACCTTTGAACCACAGAGGCGCTGGACAAAAGGAGACTGCGCAACCCCCCTTATTAATGTAGCGACGTATCTCGTTGGATTATTTTTAGACACAACTTGTGCCTTTTCCTCCATCTACTGTAGAAACCATCGACCGAGAAGTTTTAATCTAACTTGTTTTTACTTTCAGAACGACTACACATTGCAGGTCCTTACGACTTGCAGGGTACTGCGTGTGACGTTGTTCGTCTGTCAGCGTGTTAGCCGCGATTCTCAGTGCGGGAATTCGGAGAAAGGCTCCGTTCCTATGAAATAGACCAAACTCGTGTTTTAGTCTTTGACCTTGAAATGCGATCAGGCATTAATATTAAATTTTTTTTAGAAACGGTGATTCTCCATCGTCTCGGTCTTAGAATACGTTGTGGTGCGTAGATGTCTAGTTGACCAAGCAGTGCGGAATTGTCAATCTCTGATCATAAAAATTTTGCACCGAAAACAGCTTGGTTGGTGTTCCGTCGATTTTCCATAGTTTCGATGCCAATCAATGCACACCGGTCTTCATAATAAGGCAAGCCTTGCGGGTGCGTCCATGGAAGATTTCGTAGAGCGTATCGAACAAACTTATGCTGCACTGATTTGATTCGGGAAATCCACATTTCTTCATAGGGTGGATCTTACCAATGAGCAGTACAATGCACGAAGGCATAGTGGATCGGTGAAGTCAGTAGCAACTTTCGAAATGAAACCTAGTTGGCGGTTAGCTTTCGCTACAATAGATGAGTAGTGCATTTTAGTAGTCAGTTGGTAATCTAACAGAACGTTTAGATCCTTGATTTAGGCGACTCGATTCAAAACAGTCCCGTCGATGGAGTAGTTGAATAGAACAGGATTCTTCCCCGCCGATAAGAAATCACACAGCACTTCGCTTTAATAACCACAAGACGATTTGGTCGGCACCATCTGGTAATCCTGTCCAGCATATCCTGTAGACGGAAACAATCATCCAACTTGCGGATGGCAAGGTAAATCTTCAAATCATCCTCATAGATCAGCAAACTTCCGTTTGGTAGAATCAGGGAGACATCATTGAAGAAGAGAGCGAATAGAAGTGGTCCTAAATTACTTCCTTGAGGAACCTATCTTTACATATAGCTGTCGGTTTGTCAAATAAGATTTTAGCCAGCCACACATCTATCCGAGAAGCCGAGACGACGAAATTTTGTGTACAGTATGTTATAGTCTACTGTGTCGAAAGCTGCTTTGATGTCTGTATATATTGCATCAATTTGCACACCACTGTCCACTGTGGCTTGTACAGAAGGAAGTGAACTCACGGAGGTTCGATTCTACAGAACGCTTGTGGAAGATCCCATGTTGGGAAAGCGTAATATAGTGTTTGCACGCCTCAAAAACCACATTAATCAATATGATCTCAAATATCCATTTGGATATCCATTTTGTCTCCTTTTTTTGTATCCTGGTGTTATACACGAGCTTTTCTAGGCTGTGGGAAACATTCTAGTTTGTAGTGAAAGGTTGAAAATCGCTCGTAGAGGTTCCATTAGAACACTGGGACGTTTTTCAGCACGCACGATGGGATGCCGTCTGGCCCAGCAATAGATGATTCTACTAAAAGACGTTCTGTTGCGCTTTTCCAATCACAAAAACTGACTGATAGCTTTCAGTTTGCTCTCTTGTTTGAGCCGACTCAAACTTTCGTAAGACCCACGTCATGTCAAGTCCTACCTGGAAGGGTCGGCTGCCCCTTCAAGTGGATTGTGTTTTTTTTTTCTGAGCAAAAATGATGGCAACCACGTCGCAAGGATGCCGGACGACTGTGCAGCAAAATCTGTTCTCTTCAAGAACCCCACCGACACCAGGAATAGAGGGGCCCAACGTGCTAGATGGCTCGACCAGGTTGAAGCCGACTTGCGTGTGTCGAGACGCTCAACGAATCGGCGACAAGTGGCCCAGGATCGAGAGCAGTGAAGAGGAATCCATGATACGGCATGAGCCACCTGTACTGTTAGAAGAAGACGAAGACGAAGAAGAAGATGAAGAATAGCCAAGGAAATGTACGTACATTCTTATAAAAAAAATTAATTATTTTGCAAAACATGGTTCCTTAGATACAATTTTTTTACACAAGTAAATGTTTATAAAAATTGAGTTTTCCAGCCAAAACTCTACATCACAAAATACCGACTTTTACGACTTTTTTTGGAACTTTTTCAAAGCCTGGATTGCCGAGAAAACTTTCTAGCATTTTCTTTAAAAAAGTTAATCCCACGATGGTTGGTTCAAGAGTTATGAGCTTTAATAAGCGATATTAGAGAAAATCGGAAAATTTCCTTTGAAATTTTCTGGGAAAATTTGGACATCGAATTTCCTCAATATTGTTTTCATTAAGTTTAAGTTTATGCAATTCCCAAGGGTTTTGCAATTCTGACGCCCTTAGCTCCATTTTGTCTAGTCAGCGATCCTAATCGAACCGTCAGGGACCATCTGGACTTTGAAATTGACCGATTCAAGGATTCCAATGTCAATCAAGTAAGGACACTAAACTCCAAGCAACATGAGGATTCGCTTCTGGTTATTTTCACCAGATCTGTTCTCCCAAGTCGCGTTTATAATGTAGCACTTGATTCCAGCTAACATTAATGTTTTCACGTTCATTCATATTATATTCGTATATTCTAAAATATCCAGATCATAGAAAATTCAAATCATTATCCGGTGTACAATAATCTCATCCGATTAGAATAATAAAGCAAAGCCTAGTTGCTGCATTTCGTTATCGAAACTTGACCTTCTGTTTTTATACGACATACTTCGCAGCCAGCTGTTAGAGTACAGGACAATTGCAGGGTCAGTTGCTACGATCCTATCGACTCCAACAGCCTCTCTCAGCCGAGATTCGAACATACGACGACTGGCTTATTAGGCCAGCATCATACCTCGAGGCCAACTGGGAGGCAATCTTATCCGATTATTGAAAATAAAATGACTTCAACGAAAATAATCCTCATTCGAACACATCTTATTAGCAGACATCGGAAAACATCCGACATGTGAAACTATCCAAACATCGTAAAAACTTCATACCAAGCACGACGATAACACCACCGGGTTGGGTGCGAAAAATGAAAAAAACTACATATTCCTACGTACACGGAAAGTAAATGCACGGGTAAAATGTACAGTACAAATAAGTAAACAGTGAAGGAAAGAGCCGCTCGAACCCAGCCATTGCGGCGGCCACCACCAGGCCCGTTCGATTCCGAGAAGCGTGTCATGGCGGTGCCGTAACTTTGCCTCTTTATTGCGCAACTCGTGCTAAAGAGGCCTATACTTACCTACTGCAAAGCATTCAGTGTACCATTCTCGGCTACACTACATGTAGCCGAAGATCTTTATCGGAACGCAGGTCCGATCGAAACATCATCAGTTAATGTTTGGCATTGAAAAGTATCGGGTAAATTAGTGTCAGTTCTTACGAAGAGGTATGGTGCTACATTTCCTTTTTCGAAACATGAGCGATTCCATGCAGAATCAGTCACAAAACAGTCAAGATCACCCTGACCGTGTTCGATTTGAATGCATCTTTGTGCATATATGCTGGCTGCTAAGTGCATTTTACATTTTCCAAAGATTAAATCTTTCGACACTGAGTTTTTTCAGGATCGTGTCCATAATTAGTTTTTATTTTAAACAAGCCGTAACTTAATCAATCGCAGCTTAAAATGTGACATCCCAAAAAGTTTTTGGCATATCAAAAACTTCATTGAGAAAAATACAAATAAACATAAATACCTGTTCAAAACTTTATTTTGATTACTTTTAGTATATTTTTGCAGCTTAAGCATCGATACTTTTACTTACCGGTTATTATTTTGTTTGGGCCATACATAGTACTTCAGAACCTGAAAATAACATTAAAAACAAATAATGTAATATGAAGTTAAATACAAATGTGAAAATGTAAACAGAGAGCTACTTAATTCAGTCACTTTTGCTGATCGTGTTTTGCTGAGCTCATGAATACATTTATTCAAATATACAAAAACTGCAGAGAAACTACGAAAAAAACTAGTCACACGTATTATAAAATTATTCCACCTACATGGAAAAAACTGTTTATAAAACATTTGCTAATCTTATCCATAAATTGCGTAAGTAGTGTGTAAATACTGCCTCAAATCAACTGACTGAATCCGATTGCATAAACAAAAGATACTATAGGTCGCAAATGATAAGCAAAAGCTATGACTCAACAAAAGCGAAGTGTTTGTTTGGGTAGATAAAATTAAACCCGTCTGGGTTATCAGTGGTGACAGACGCGTCGCATTTGGTTTGGTTTCTCCAAACCCAAACAAGTGCTTCAAGTGTAGAAAAAGAATACAGGAAACAGCTGTGAATTGTTTATTCTACCAGATTAGCTAAAGTGGAGCCTGTTGTAATAATGGTTTGCTTCCACGGCTTGTTGATTAATTTCGATATCAAAATGTAAACAAATATTGCCTTTTAGTACGAAACGTTGTGATAAAACTACGGAACGCAGTTCCGCATTAACAAGTGCTAATTAAAAGGATGCTTGATTTATGTTCCACCTCACGTCTGAAGACTCGTCATTTATTAATATACTACTGTCAATAATTAGGAAAACTTGAGAAGCGCGACCTTATACTCAATCAAGACAAGTCAATTTATATTAACTTTCCAGTTGAGGAATTATTTCTTATGGATTAAAATCGCAACAGTAGAAAGTTTAAAAACTTTTAGACTGCATTGAAGAAGAAACAATTGTTTAGAGTTTCTTTTCCCTTGCACTTGAACTGCTTTCCGGATAATATTTGCAATTTGTACGCTAACGCTGTTGCACCCAAGCGAACAACACTTTTGCGCAAAATTGCTCCATTGGAATGATCCCTAATTATTACTTACAGCGTATTTTGCATGAATAACTATCTCGAACTTTCATTCAAATTAATACGATCGTGACAATTTAAAATTAGCACGGAAACAAAGCAACTGCTGCTGCTGCTGCAGCAGCATGGCACGGAAGGTTGATGATTTTCGAGCGCGTCGCGTCGTAGATCACATTTTAGCTGGCTCACTTCACTTTACGCTACATAATGGCGCATTATCTCCGCCACCCGACGGCGGAGCAACTGTTGCACCCGATGCCAACCACACCTGATATTAGCGCGGAGGAACGTGTCACGTATGGCGCATTTGCGTGTGTTCACGAAACGTCGTGCGAACTTTCGCATGCAAACAAATTTGTGTACAAAATATATACTGCGACGCTTCCTTGATTAACGTTTAACTTTGTTTTGGAAATAAAATTAACACATGGGGAGTGTCTGTACAGTGCACTATGAAAAAAAGGCAGAGATGATACTGTGACGAAAATTGATCTTATCCCGACTTTAAATGGGCAGGCATTAAAAACATCAGTATAATGATAAATGCCAAGCATATCCCCAAAAGATGCATTTTTGCTAGTAAATAAATGCAAGAAATTAGCTAAAATGATTAAAAGCATCAAAATGATAAAAATTGTACAAATAAAATAATGGTATAGGTGACGTGATAAAAATGAAAAGTAAAAATGCAAAGTTGTAAGTTGTAAATATTATAAAAGCGACCAAAATGACAAAAAACGAGAAAAACCACAAACACAGACAACTACACAAATGTTAACGTTATGTTATGTTAACGAAAATAACGAAACAAAAAAACACATTTCAACTGTCCGTTAAAATGATCTTAAAAATGTTCTTAAAAAATCTACGGCGTAAACAGACCAACGGTCAGGTGGCTTAAGAGCTGACAGAGAGAAACATAACGAAAATAACGAAGCAAAAAAAACACATTTCTACTGTCTGTTAAAATTATCTTAAAGATGTTTACATCTTCGGCGTAAACAGACCAACAGCCAGGTGGCTTGAGAGCTGACAGTTAAGTTGCGAAAAGAGTAAGGAGCAGTGGTCCAAGGATGCTGCCCTGTGGTACGCCAAAGATATTACTCAATGCAACGGAAAACTCGGGTCCGATCTTCACATTCAGTTTACGGCGTGCTAGGTATGAGTGTAGTGACTTACAGAACGAAGAGAAAACCCCGTTCTCAAGTCTTGCATGAAGGATACCGTGAACAACCCGATCAAACGCTGCTGCTTTCAGGTCCGTGTATCACTGCATCAATTTGCCCTCCTGCTCTCACTTGACGCAGGGAGAATGAGACGAAATTAATGAGATTCGTAGGGACTCAACGTTTTGGGAAAACCCTATGTTCATCTGAAGAGATATCAAATTATCGATTTTGGTTGGAAGTCCACCTACGTTCTGATAATAAATTAGCAGCGGATTGGAGGAATTCAGCTGTGGATGAGACACGAAGTTGGTGACGAAGACTGCTTTTTCGGAACAATTGTTATGGGCATTATCGCACTTGCTAGTCTATAATTTTGGGGACCCCATTCCGTACACCCCCACGCAGGACCAGGACGACTGTTGTTGACAGCTAGCGAACAAAGGCTCGTCCACGATGCACTTTAGAACTGCATCCGCTAATGACTGGAAACACTCTAGGTTCTCTCAACATCGATGAACCGATTCAATGACAAAGCGAGGCCTAGGTGCTACATTCCGTTATCGAAACTTTACCTTCTGTTTTTATACGACAGAATTCGCAGCCATCTGTTCGAGAACAGGACAATCGCAGGGCCAGTTGCTACGATCCTAGTGACTTTAACAGCCTCTCCCAACCGAGATTCGAACATACGACGAATGGCTTATTAGTCCAGCGTCATATCTCGAAGCCAACTGGGAGGTAATGATAAAATCCTCGACTAAACCCTGCCCAGATGATATTCCGACTGTGTTTTCAAAGCAGCACATCCACAAGATATGCACGGGAAACTGCCCATATGTCTCCTTTTCAAAAAAAGGGATCGATAACATATTAATAACTACCGAGGAAGCTGGTCGTTGTGTGCCACTTCCAAGTTATTTGAGCTTGTAATCGTGATTCCGCTATTGTCACACTGCAAACAATACCTAAGTGATGATCAACCACCACGAATCTCCTGTGTTTAACATCATATATTGCGGAAAGTTTAGCAGATCATGCTCAAACGGATCTACGTCATCTATACTGATTTGTCGGTGGCGTTCAGAATCAATCATGGTATTGGTATCAGCGGCGGTTTGGTTCAGTTCTTACCTCGTAGTTCGTAACAGATAGTGACAATTGAAGGTTTTCAATCAAATGCGTTTTCGGCCGCATCTAGAATTCCACAAGGCAGTCATTTGGGACCGTTAATGTTACTGCAGTAGAACTTCAAAGATGTTAATCACGTTCTGAAAGGCCCTCGTTTGTCCTACACTGACGATTTGAAGGATTCGCTTCAAAGTTGACGCAAGTTGTCTTCAACAAGAGCCCTTAGAGATTGGTGTAACTTGAACTGCAAGCTCGTTAATTCTGGAAAATGTTCCATTATTTCATTCACTCGTATCCATCAACCTGTCATTTTCAACTGCAAACTCAATGGTACTAAAATCCACCGTGTCAACCAGGTGAAGGATCTCGGCGTTATTTTGGACAGCTAGTTATCGTTTAGGCGCCACATTTCTTACCTTGTGGACATAGCATCCATAACTTTGGGATTTGTCTTACGCATCGCTAAGGGCTTCACTAATGTGCATTGTCACAAAACCTTCTACGACTCGCTCATCCGTTCGACTCTCGAATATGGCTCCATTGCCTGGCATATTTATTACCAAAACAGGATCGTAAGGATTGAGTCGATTCAAAGTCGCTTCTTACGTCTCGCTCTCCGTCATCTACCATGGCAAGATCCGTTCCGGCTGCCGAGTTGCGATCTATTTGGAGATACTTCGTGTACGAAGGAACGAGCTCTTTTTGCTGTCGATGTGTCGATGTCTTGCAGGGAAAAACAAATTATCTCATTATTTTGGGACTACGTTTTAGGGATTTGTGGAATTTGTGGCGTGAAACAATCCGTTGTTACTTCGTTACTTGTCGGTGTTTTAGTTTAAGAAGCTAAGCCATCATTAGGAAAACTGTAGTCCGTTGACAAATCCTGCCCCGGATGACAGATTGGTCATGAGGTGCTAGCACCAGCTGTAGTTTAGGTGGCACACATATTAACTTCAGCTTTGTACAAAATCTTTAGGGAGCGAGCTGCGTTTGCACTGTGATCCAGGAAGCCAAATTAGATGGAAGAAATTGTTTGCTCAGTAGTCGTTGATTTTAGACTATTCACATGATAGCAACAAAATCTTAATTTAAGATGCTGCTTTTCTTTATATGAGCTATTTTAGGGTGATCATTAAATTAATCAAGATTGGGTATGAAATGGGGAAGGCAAATGAGGAGCGTCCAATTTAGCTCTAGCTATCCCAAGTCCCTACCTAGCGCCTCCACGTGGCCATACCCGGTAATGCTCTATTGAGTAGCCAAGCTAGGAGGTGCGATACTGTGTGGTTCCCGGCTGCCTGATCTCATAATCGAAGTTTTGGGTAGACGGTGGAGCCACACGATCTGGTAAGCATAATGTAAGTTATTTTAATTATTTTTTTCGTTTTAGCTTATGAAGCATTTACTGCTTTATAGTGAAAACTTTGGCCAATACGAGTGTTAATACTGCACATGGATATTGGATACCAGAAGAAAAATTAAATTAATTATTAGAAGCATTTATGGAAACTAAAAGGACGCAACTCTATTCCATTCGAAGGACTGCTGGTGAGATTGTTCTATTTTTACCCATATATACCACATTTCATAAATAAACTAGAATCGGGAAGAGGGAGGGACCATCAGAGCACTTGTTTGAAGCGGTGGGCCTAGGGAGAGTGAAACAGTCAACTTTCTAGGGTTAATCTTGGCCCGATTAACAACACATCGTGGGTAATGAGCGGGCTCTTCTCCCCACCTGCTGGAGTCATTCTGCATTAAGACGGTTTATTCAACGATTGACTTAGGTGACTTAGCCCTTGGAAGGAGATTCTCTAAATCCCTGGTACGTGTAAGTGATGTTGCTTATCGACCAATTCCCTTTTGGCCTTTCATACAAGAGTTGGGAAGCATGACCAATCGTTGAATATGTTCAACTCTTTTTGACATGATAGGCGCATTGCTATGAACGGATGTTCTGCTATGGCAGGTGGTAGTACCATATATTCATATCATTAAATTAATCAAGATCCAAACATTATCCTCAAAACGAAACGAGATAGAGGGATATTCACTTTAGCAATTTTATAGATTGAAGTATTTTGAGTAATATTGCAGAAGACGGAATCCCTCTATCTCAAACTGTTTCCATATTAGCGCGTTTTTCCTGAATTAAGTCTGCTATTTTGCGATTTTACTCTATAATTTTTTTTGTTTGCACTTCTCGCAAAACTCTTCTTTAGATGATTTGAGGTTCAATACGATGCAACTTCTGGTGAAAAAAGAAACTGGCTATCTACTTTACTTCTTCACTTGTATCAAATTTTGTGTTAATAATAGGCCGTTTTCAAATGTTAGTATCTAGAAAAGATGCAAGCAGAATTAAAATCGGTTGATTACGTTTGAAAGAACGTAGCTTTCTATGTATAATAACAAAAAAATGCAGAGATTTTTGTTTATCTCAAATAAATCAACTTTGAATATGTAGGGATTCAACATATTTAAGTATAAAAAACTGAACGTGTTGCGCCATAACTCCGGAACGCCTTGACTCTCTTTATCAAACTTGGCGTATATGTGTTTAAACATAGGTAAATCTGCACACCGCACCGGGTTGACAAAAGTGGAGTGATCGCTGAAGAGAGGGGGAAGTCTAAATAGGTAAAAGTGGCTGCGATTATCTAGTATTTAGTCCGACAGAAGTTGTACAAGTGACTGGGAGATAAGAGGAACAGATGAAATAATGGGAGGGTCACCACTACGGGGGTAGGACAGTATGAGGAATTAAGGCTTTGTTTCTCTTTCATTATAAGGTTCTTCGGTGAGAAATCAGAGGTAAAAGTGGCTATGGTCCAATTTTCTCCGCTATTTCGTTCAAACGAACACACATGCATGAGCACTTTTTTTGGATTCTTTTTCTGATTTTCTTATGCACTGCGACAAGTTTTTGCCAGTTTGCATTTAGTTATCAGCAGAGGTTGGAAAACTTGCAAAATGAATAGATACGCCGGGCATCGGCAAACGGTTTTTATCATGATAAAACAGCTACGCGAGTGGTTCAATTCGCCTATAACAATGAGCAACATATACTCACGCTTCGTAGCATCGCTGAATATACGAATATCGTGAGCAAAGCAAAAGTGCAAATTGACGCTTTCTGCTGCGTGTAAAGTCACTAACACTACTTTAAACTATTCCCTTTTCGTGGTAATATTATTTTGAATAATTTCCGACGTCCCCGGGCATTCTATATCCGAAAAATCGAACACACTCAATGTTCAATATTCAATTTTTGAACGAATTCTGATGTTCAAATTGAGGTTCTGTTCGTGATAAAATTCAAAGCTGATGCGTGCATTATCGGCGAGGCAGGCGAATAGTGTATGTTCATGAGGGATGTTAATCGATTCAAATGATCACTTTTTCGCGAATTCTCCAACCACTGGTTATCAGCCACGGTCGTCGCTCACGCTCGTCATTGCAGCCCAGCGGTTAATACCTATCATCGCTCACAGAGGCCCGCACTCTTACCCGCGGTTGTAAACGGGGGCGTAAGATGAAGAAGAAATGCAGTAAAGCAAAATCTGTATCCATACATTCTAGCATGTCGCTCGCGCTCACGACCTATTGACTGCTATGGGCGGGCTGTGCAGAAAGATGCTATGAGGCTGTACTCTCGCGAGTTTGTAGGTAGCAGAATGTATGCATACAGTACTAGCAGTTGTTTGTCGTATGCTTGCGTCAGTGAGTGTAGTAAGTTTTGGATGCTATGCTTCTCACACTCGCTCGCGTAAGTTTTCAACCATATCGAAAACAGATGTACAATAGACCAACCTCGTGTTTTTGTGTTGACCTCGAAATGAGGTCAGGTATATATACTTAATATTTTTTGAAAAGGTACTTCTTTTACGATTGACGAAGGTACGGTAGGAGAAAGTAATGAAATTTGAAAGAGTGATGGAGAAAAAGCGAAAAGGTGAGAGAGAGGGTGGGGGGTTATTAGTAGGTACGCTTAACATGTAGTTTTTGTGACTCCTACCTTTTGTGCTGCTTTGTGCTTTTGTGCTGCTCGAGCCAAAGATGCTGATACCTGATACCTACCTTTTGTTCACATGCCCTGGCGGGTGTTGTGGGTTCGAATCCGGTTAAATTCTCAGATTATAGCTTGGTTCGGCCCGTGCACCTTCCAGCATTGGACAAAAGGTAGAAACCACAACAACTACTTGAGCGTAGCTACTAATACCCCCCCCCCCCCCCCCCTTCTCTCTCACCTTTCCGCTCTTTCTTCATCACTCTAAAATTTCATTACTTTCCTCTACCGTTTTTCTTCGTCAATTGTAAAAGAACTACCGTTTCAACTAGACATGTGCGCCGCCGCTGCCGATGATTTAGAACCGGCGCGCCGCCTAGGTCCTTTTTCCCACGCCGCCGAGGCCATTTTCCCACGCCGACGATATAACCCATCATTGACAAAAATGCGGGTCAAAATGTTGACAGCACATAGTGTACCCGTTTTGTGAATTCATTCTTATATTGTACCTTCAATTTAGATTCAATTTAACTGCCGCGTAGATGTACCCTGAGTATTGCCGTGCATCCAACTGAGAGCGAATCGAAAATACCTAACTTAAATAAACTTCAGTATGACGTTTTCCGTCAAACTTCTGTCTTGCTTCCCGGTGTTAATTTCTTTTTAAAAATTGCTTTTCGTCTGGGAGGTATGATTACTTTCCTTGGCAGTGAGGGTAAGAACGGCAACTCTTACTTTTACTAGAATAGCATCAATTGTGTTTTTATACACTGAACTTGTTAGTATTCATTACTTTAGATATTTTAAGACGTCATGACCGATATGAATCGTCAAATATCGAAATATAAACCAAAATAATGCGAGTGCCGCCGACTGGATGTACGCGAAATGGACCCGACTGAATGGACTCGCGAGTACGTTTTAACCTCTAATTCTTGAATGATCTGCAACTCGTTTACAGTCTTTTGCAGAGAAAACAGATGTTATTCAATGTTACGGCTGTTATGGCTACCACTTATATACCGTATATACAACTACCAGCTGACCCGACAAACTTCGTATTGCCAAAAATTAAACTGTGCTGTACATAAATCCTGGGAGCTACCCTCCGCAGTGGACGGCGCTTTCGACGGCAGGTCGCTGACAACACTCGCGGCCGTCTCGCCCTGAATAATCTAGTGTTACTATAGGTAGTTTCTGGTGGTCTTGTTATTGACTAATGTTTTATCACAGACAAACAGATGTAACTCTTGGAAGAAAAATCGACAAAAATTATCGTACCTCACATTTAGCCTGAACACTAGCACACTATGATCGACATTCCCAAATATCAAATAGCAACATGGGTATCCCTCGAAGTAGCATCAAGTATTTTTTTATGGGGAATTCCCCTTCTGTTGTCAAAAAGCGCCACTTTGACCAAAACGGAGACATTCCCAACTAAGCCCAATTTTGAAATAACGGTTTAATCGGTACGAAGAATGGAAAACGAGTGTTATGTCTGTTTTTCTGTGGTTTTAAGGAAGAGCCTAAAATTTCTCGAATTCGATTAGTTTTTAAGTTACGCAAAAATTTCTGTTTCATTTGTATGAGAGTCCGCCCCCACTACCACAGGGGTGAGGGGTCTCAAACCTTCATAAAATAAATTCATACCTCTAAAATCCCCCACATGCTAAATTTGGTTCCATTTGCTTGATTAGTTCTCGAATTATGAGGAAATTTGTATTTCATGTGTATGGGAGCCCTTCTCTTATAGGTGGGAGAGACCATAAATCCCCTCCTAAAAAGGGGAGGAGTTAGATTTGCTCGATTAGTTCTCTAGTTGAGCAGAAATTTGTGTTTCATTTGTATGGGAGCCCCCCTTCTTAGTGGGGGAGGGGTCTCTTACCATCATAAGAACTTTCCCCGACCCCAAAAATTCCTACATGCAAATTTTCATGCCGATCGGTTCAGTAGTTTTCGATTCTATAAGGAACATACTGACAGACGGACAGAAATCCATTTTTATAGGTACAGATTGTCCGGTCACCAAGTTATTTCTTCAAAAGTATCCGGGACATGTTTAGATCTACCCAATGTTATCCCAGCTTTATTCTAGATAAACTTCTATTGAAC
Organism: Sabethes cyaneus; assembly: GCF_943734655.1. NCBI lineage: Eukaryota > Metazoa > Arthropoda > Insecta > Diptera > Culicidae > Sabethes > Sabethes cyaneus. The sequence continues at coordinate 57,414,310 of NC_071354.1, forward strand.
CAATTGTTGCATCTTGGTGTGACTTGAGGTCGCATAACCCACCATGCGTTTTGAAGTCAAAGGGGCCATTCAGATACCACGTGGACACAAAAATGCCAATTTTTAACACCCCCCTCCCCCTCCGTGGACAAGCGTGGACATCGACTCAACCCCTACCCCCCTCCATTGTTTGTCCACGTGGACATTTTTTTTCTTATGTGAAATTCTATGCTCAATTCTGTTTTCATTTGCGTTATTCTGTAATTTAAAAAAATTAAGAAAGCTTAAAAAAAAAGAATTAAAAAAGCTTACGTAAAAGCAAGCTAAACTAGGTATGTTATCTAGATCTAGTTCTTCTATCCATGCTAATCTTGTCCACTGCAAATAAATGATGGACTACAGGAAAGCCTGTTCCAGCTTGACCTTCGCTTGAAGATTCGTCTGCTTCAACCCCTGTCCAACCAGAGTACCTTAGCTTGGTCGCTGACTTTAACACATCACAAGACCTCTCCGTTGTGGTTCAAGAAATTTTAAGAAGTTATTTTTCAAATACGCTGTCAATGGATTTTCTTTTTCGTGGCGAGGTGCGTTTGATTGTAAGGCAAAGTACAATACACGTCTTGCCTAATTTTAATTAATTCAAAAGGCACAAATTGAAATTCTAGTTATTGCAAAAAATGTCGCTTGTCCACGTGGACATTTTCTATACCCCCTCCCCCCCTTCCGTGGACAAGCGTGGACATTCACGTACCCCCCACCCCCCTCTAAGTTGTCCACGTGGTATATGGATGGCCCCAAAGGACTGGTCACTTTCTCGGTGGATACGGAACTTACTCGGTCATTGAGACTCAAGTACATTATTTGACTTTTGTCGTGCCTGTAAACTGGCTGACAAACTTAGGTGCCGGTCTTACCCTGATACTGATTTCCAGTGTTGCAAGCCCGCACTCGTGGGGTCTAATTTTCTTACACGCGCGTTTTTGTTCTAACGAACACGCCGGCATGAGCATCTCCTTGGGACTCTCGCTCTTATTTTTTCATGCCCTGCGTTTTTGCGAGTGTGTATTCAACTATCGGCCACGGTTGCCGCCTTCACTCGTAAGTGCAATCCGAGCAGCTGACATCGATCACTCGCGAGGGCTCGCAGTCTTATCCGCGTGTGTAAGTGAGGGCGTAAGGTAAACAAAAAGGAAAAAAACGCAAAATATGTATCCATATATCCTAGTATGTCGCTAGCCCGCACAGGTTGTTGACTTCTCACGAGTTGTTGGCTTTGTGAGTGGGCTGTGCAGAAAGACACTTTGAAGCTATGCGCTCGCTAGTAAGTAGGTAGTAGGATGCATGCACGCAGCATCGACGGTTGTGTATCGTGCGCTTGCGTTGTTGCGTAAACGTTGGATGCTACTTATACTCGCTCGCATGAGACTGCGCATACTTTAATTCTCGCTCGATTTGCAACATTGCCGATTTCACCCGCAAAGTTTTAGGTGTCGTCTATTTTACGCAATGCATGTAATATCCCTTAATTAAAAAAACACATAGGCAGAAAGCAGAAATTTAAATTCGATCTATAGCAATCGGATGTTAATATGTATGGCATAAAATTGAAAGATTGGGTGCGTATCCAAACCTTTCCTGCCCTTTATGTACCCGTACCTACCATATTGCGTATTCACAAACATACAAATAAAAAATAAATCATAGATTAAATGTCATTAAAAATCATTCACAAAATAAGCATTATTAAGATTTGTTTTACTTGTCAACTTTAGTTCGGTTTTTAAAAAGATTTTGTTTAAACTAATACGAAATGCGGTATTTTAACGGTGTGAAATACTCGCACGCCGATGCACGCCGCCGCCGCCGCCGCCGATAGTAACGAACGGCGTCACGCCGGCGACGCCGCCGCCGCCGCCCATAATCTGACCGGCGCACACCTCTAGTTTCAACAAATATTGACATGTACAATGCCTGAAAGACAAAAGGATGGTGGCCTCTGATAAAAAGGGAGTTCCTAATCGCGGTAATCCCCGTCGCGAGCAGAATACTAGTTACACTTTTCATTCGGTAGTTGACTAAAATAGGCGGGGACGAGGCACAGTGTGTGTCTAAAAAATGCAAATATGCCGCCAGCGATTGTGGATACTGAAAGTCGTGTCACACTAACCTACTGCAACGCGCGGATCCCTTGGCTTGTTAAAAGGAAATGAATTACAAACATTCTCGTTTAGATTTGGACCACTCAAAAAACTTCTAACGGTCAAATGCCAGATAAACGCAGCCACTTTCACTTATTTGGGCCTCCCCCTCTTTTTGGCGATCACCCCCTTTTGTCAACCCCCTGTGCTGACTCACTTTTGTCAAGAAACATGTACGCCACGTTTGATGAAAAACAGTTAAGGCGTTCCCGAATTATGGTGCAACACGTTCAGTTTTATATTCAGTTTTATACTTAAATATGTAAAACCCTACATATTTAAAGTTGATTTATTTGAGATAGACAAAAATCCCCTCTCCAATTTTTGAATATTATGCATAGAAAACTATGTTCTTTCAATCGTAATCAACCGATTTTAATTCTGCTTGCATCTTTTCAAGATACTAACATTTGAAAACGGCCTATTTTTAACACTAAATTTGACTAAAGTTTCTTTTTTCACCAGAAGTTGCTTTTTATCAATCAATAACTTTCAGTGTTAACTCCATACAAGTTTTACTTTATAACTTTCTAATTTTTAGATTAAATACTCTGGGATTACAGGTATTTAATTACGGTGGCATTTCTACGTGTTGAAATATCAGCACATTCTACATTATTAAAAATCTTCTTGTGCAACCGTTGAGACAATAGTAGATACGAAGCGTACAAAATCAAATTAAATTAAATAAACACTGTACGCGGAGCAGGTTCAACCTGGTATGTACCTACATATAGAAAAACGCCACGTCATAATGCTTCCTGGTACTTCACTATGGCCTGGCCCGACACGCCCACACTCCGTCTAGTTCTTTGTGTTTCAACTAAAATACACCAACCGAACCGCCATGCCAGCCAGGCTGAGTAGTAACCAAGCACACGACAAGTAAAGTGCATTCGCGGAGCAGACAGAGTCGTAGATACGAATTACCGCGACCAAGCCAGGAAGTAAAAAATGAAAATTATAATCGCAACTCAAGAGGCTCAATTTAATTTCGCAAACAAAGTGCTGTAAAATGCAATTTCGCTCCCATCGGTGCAGACTCACTCGTCAAACCGTCTGTATCGTTACTTGCATGGTCTCAGTCAGCAATAGCTAAGCTGCCAGCAATTGCTTTGATAGCGAATGTACCTAGTTACTAGACACATACTCTACACGTAGCGGCCATAAGGTGGTGGACACTCAAATAAACTACTGTCAATGCCGGTAATGACCACGAACGAAAGGAAAACAAATTCGTTGCTTGATGATCAGGAACGGTCAGTTAAGGTAACGCCGACAATATTATTTTATTAGAATTATGCCAATAATGACGCATATAATCGAATGATAATTTTATCGATACACATCGGTAGTAATAAAACAAATCATTCACAATTAATTTCGACAATTTGTAAGTGAGACACAATGTGAAATTTCAGCTATTTTAATCAGCGCAATTTTGAAATTGAATGAAACTGACACATTCAAAAGTAAATTTACAACCTTCCAAAAGACTTCATCCATAGGACCGAACAGTTTCGCCTCATAAAAATCAGCAGTTCTCTGATAACGATAATTGAGTCAGAAGTGTTTATCGTTTTCACAGCCCTCGCCATCTTCGTCGTCTTCGTCGTTGTACTAGCGCTCCCTTAATGCACTCTTCACTTCACCGTGTGCAGTTGCAGAAAGTGCACCTCATCCGATGATTAAGGGAAATGCATAATTATATGGATAGCAGCGGAGTACCGTGAAATGCGGTCATCAGCCGAAAGTGCGCAAGTCGTTTGAGTGTTTGTCAGCCAGGGAAAAGGTGCAGCGCATGCAACTGATGCATCTGAAATGCTATGCACAATATCGCATCGGTGCGGAGCATCTAGCATCTAGTGCTGCTAGACATTATCGTATTGTATTGCGTGATGCACCACCATTGGATATGCATATTCAAGGAGAAAATCTGTTTGTGAATGCCCATCCGACGGTGGAGCTTTGTTCGAGTAATCATATTTCGCTTTCAAAAGAGGTTATTTTTAAACGGATTATAGGCCATTAACAAGTTTTATTTCGATTGGTAGATGCTGCTTTCGTTGGGTAGCACAGCAGTGCAGGCTGATCACGCAAAGCCCGCGGCTACATAGTTTAATCGATCACATACTAGAATTGACTTCTTCGTCACTGGCGTCCAACAACCCCAACGCATCGCAAAAAGTAATTCATATGTCATCTCTTAGCCTTAACGATAGAAAAGCAAATTGTTTTTCTATTTGAAAAATATTTACCCATCAGTAACCCCGCATCGTCGCTTTTTTCACTCTGTGACGATCTCTAGACTGTTTACAACTGGATCAAGGAACTACAGAAAAGACGCAGTTCCACCGTGACTGCCATTTTTTCAATGTTCAAGCGTTACTGCCGTACCGAGCAAAACAGAAAATATTTTCGTTTACAAACTGGTACATGTTAGATGTGATTATTATTGCTAACGAGGCGTCTTGTTCGGATCCGCTACGGTCGGGCCGACTGATAAAGCACTCAGTTCGTAGTAACCGGTACAGCAGCAGCGGTATTATCTGAACTTGTGACCGAACGCGACCGCCACTGCTGCAATACGTAAACTGCAGCGCTCCATGCAAGGCTGCAGCAGCAGCCCCAGCGCCAGCGCAGCGATCCAAATTCGCCAAATGCAAATTTGAATTCAAGGACGCCGGTTAACGCTGTTGTTTTTTTCTGTCTCTCTCTCTCTTACACACACACAGACCACATACATCATGTATATGCTAATCGGCTCAAAACCGCTGCACCCTGACACTGAATGCAGCTACAGCTTAAAGCCGTTCTGGAGACGGCTGTGAACTGGACCAACGTGGCTCGGTTTTAGCGGCTGCGATGTCGACGGTCTTTTTTTTCACCATTTAGCAAACATGGGTCGTTTTTTCGCAGAAAAAAAACTTGGAATGTGTTTTTAATGCTTACCCGACCAAGCCATGCACCATGAGATGTTATTTCACCGTGCCTTGAGCAAAAGACATGCACCAAGTCTGCGAGTAGGTCTGATTTGAGCTTGCAATTAGATAAGCGAACAACGCTTGAGTTAAATAATCAGAAGTGAGCATCTCAGTTGAAACCTAAATATGAGTAGAAGAATTATGGAATCCACAAAATATTCACTTGGTGGATGATTCGTACATTGAATATTTGTTTTATTTTTAAAGCCATGGAACACAAACGTTGTTTCCGAGAAAAAGCTACTTACTTATCCTGGTGCGACGTCCCCCAGGATTTCACCTGTATAACAATGCTCCTCCAACATACTTGATCCATGGCTGATGGTCTCCAGTTTCTCGAGTGTCCTACACTTTCTAGGTCTTGCTCCACATGGTCCAACCATCTAGCATGCTTCGCACCTCTGCGTCTGGTACCAATCGGATTCGAGGTGAACACCATTTTTGCGGCGCTGTTGTCCGGCATTCTCACAACATGTCCCGCCCATTGCACCCTTCCAGCTTTAGTGACTTTCTGGATTCTGGGTTTGCCGGGGAGTTGCTCCAGCTCGTGGTCCATTCTTCTCCTCCATACACCGTTCTCACAGCCCCGCCAAAGAGTGTCCTAGGCCCACGATGTTTAAAAACGGCCAGTTGCGTTCAAGTCCCCGCAGAGCATTGTCCATGTTTCGTGTTCATAGAGGACTACCTTTCTTATTAGCATTTTGTACATGATACATTTAGTGCAGGGGTAAAACTTACCAGACCTTAGGGTTTTGTTACCTTGTGCCAAATCCTCGATAAATTCTGAGCTTTCAACTTGCAGACTCATCATTTGTTAATAGATTGCAAGGCGACGTACGATTCAGTTAAACGAAATGAGCTGTGGCGTATTATGCTTGAACATGGTTTTCCAACATACAGGCTGATACATGATGATGGTACCCTTGATGGTTCAAAGTCAAGCACCAAAATAGCGGGTAAGACTCACGTGACGGGCTATCGAATTTGCTATTCAATATTGCATCTTCCAGCTTGTTCAAATAACTAAGTACTTTGTAGCAGAACTTTTGGAGTGGCTTAAAAACTGAAAGTATATTCATTATTTAGTTGGTTTACAATCGATTTACAGTTTGTATCACTCACTCAAAAAGTCTCCTCCTTCCTTACGATATTTATCCTTCCCCAAGCAACAATGTGAGTTTTATGGTACTCTTATGGCGGTCTTCGTGACCAATTTTGGTCTGGTTTTGGTGTTATAAAACCCATATTGTTACTTGGGTCCTAAACTCTTCCTACCATTACTCCTTTCCCGCTTATTTTTCCTATTAATTCAATGCACTTATTAGCACTTTTATTTGTTTATTTCTTCTTTTCAGATACTCACAAATTAATCATCGTACCAGTCCACGTAATGTTACAATAGTACGATGGATGGTGAGCCACAGTGTTTGAATCAGATCCCTGTCACGACAGCTGTCAGCTGAAGCTGCCTCCGATAGTGGTGGTAATAGAGGTTGCCAACAAGTTTTGAAGCAAAGTTTATACGGGACACCGCTTGTATTTGATGCTGTGCAGTATGACGAATGCAGCGTGTTGTTTCCCCTCTTTCATTTATCGTAAAAGTCAGAGGGGTTGTGTACAAAACACGACCGCATATATAGGTGACGCAGGACTACGTAAGTCTCTTTATAATGATAGTAGCATGTATTCATGCTTGTAATCATTCGATTCTTCATGTATACATGCTATACCCAACATATATACATGCTACATGTGTTGTATGTAACATTTATCAAAGTAGTAACATTGCATACGTTCAATTCTTAAAAGATTGTGCATTTGAAAACAATTTAACAAAATCAAGAACACAAACTATTACTTTCCTGCTACCTTACTGACATTAAAGATTGTTTTATTACCCATGGTTCCCACGTTGAAGGGATTTTACCAAGTCAATCCTATTTTATCAACAGCACATCTTTTCACTGCACTTCTAATGAAACGGCAAGCATGCGTATTCACAGAGTCGTATTATAACCGAACACTACAGCTGTAGCACATTTTTCCAACACGGATATCAAATTCGCCGAGGTTTAATCGTCTCGCAGTAAAGAATTTGCGTTCTGTTGGGACAACGAACTTGTGTCATTTTTTCTAGCATACTTCCCTAACACAGACATCAAATTGGACTAGGTTTAATCGCGTTCGTAAGAAATCTGTTGGCAGTTGGCACGAGGGGATTTTGTCACTCTTTCTGGCGTACTTCCCAAGCAAGGACATCAAAATGGTCTAGGTTTAACCGCGGTGTTAAGAAATCTTGATGAAATGAGGAAACTTGGTCACTTGTTTTGGTTTACTTCCCAAGCACAGATATCAAATTGGTATAGGTTTAGATCATCACAAAGAATCTTCCAACCAATCACGAAGCGAGAATTCTGGTAAAGCATAGGTTCATTATTTTCAATTTTTCAATAGTTCAACATCAAGAATCCATACTTTTCTACATTTGGGTCAATTCTTAGAAGATTTTCCGATCGATTGGTGTAAGAATATTGAAAATCGATCGGAAAACCGCTGAGCTATTAGCGCTCAAAACCTTTTATTTTTCGTGACGCTCGCATTTTTCGATTTTTTGGAATGACACCCTATCTCAAAACTTGCCGTAAGACGTAGTCCTACGTCAAAAAATAAGAGTATCAAAAGTCAGAATTTTTCCTATCTTCTGTTGCCGATTACAGAAAAAAAAACGAACGGCTTGCACTATGTACATCCCATATGCAACAAATTAAGTCGAGTATACAAACGTATGATTGCGTAATTCTTACAGCTGCTGTCAAATTTGACATAAAATTGAGCCAGAAAACCTGACTCAAACAGCTTCAATAAAAATGTATGAGAATGAGAATTCATGCCAGGGATGTTATTTGAATCTAGGTAAGTATTTTCGTGGTAATTTGTCATTATTTACTCACTACCCAAGTAACAAGTTGGGTTGTATAATACTCTTATGAAGGCATTTAAGACCAAAATTAGTCTTGAAGACCACCATAAGAGTACAATAAAACTCACATTGTTGCTTGGGTACATAACCTTTTGACCCGTCTACAGACAGATGACCGAAATGTCATCCAACTGTTACTCGAAGCGGTACTCGCCGATTACACCGATGGCACCGACCGTCTACAGTCGATGCCCGGTTATGTGGACATTCCCCTGCCCGTAAAATCCGGTAGAGCTTTCAGCACTTCCGGGTTTACCACCCTGGATCTCCATCACCGCCAGGTTTGCCACACCTCTTTGATACACCTTGCCATTCGCCGTCCTCACATCCGCTTGTCGGATTCTTCCATATGCTACCTTGACGACTTCCTGTACTCGTCCTCGTCTCCAGTATTGCCGGTTTCTTTCTTTCACACCGAACACCAGATCTCCGACCTCCAGAGGCTTCGTCTTCACGAACCATTTCGGGCGATGATTGAGAGTGGGTAAGTACTCCTGCGACCACCGTCCCCATAAGTTGCTAGCCAGGCACCGCGATCGGTGATACATGTAGCGCAGGGTTTCGTGGTATTGATCGAGTTTATCCAAAACTGCGTCCCCCTTAGTCGTCGTCCCACGAATGAAGTGGTTCGATGATATGGCTTCTTCCTCGGCGGACTCTTGTGGATTGGGGCCATCCATATACCACGTGGACAGTTTAGAGGGGGGTGGGGGGGGGGGGGGGGTATGGAAATGTCCACGCTTGTCCACGGAAGGGGGGGGGAGGGTGTATCGTAAATTTCCACGTGGACAAGTTTTTTTTCATACCAAAAACAGAAATATTGAATTAATTATACAAAACCATTGATCAGTGATTGTTTTTAGGCTCAAATAAAGTTTTATCTTCTGATGAGACATATGTCGACGTAAACACATGAACCGAGCAATACGGAAGGATTCGTCTTCAGAAGATTTTACGAACCGCGTCGCATCGGAAAGGTCCTGTGTTGTGTTGAAGTAGACGGAAAAGCTGAGATGCTCTAGTTAGACAGGGATACTCTTGACGGAGAAGAATCATCAAGCAAAAGTCAAACTGAAACTGACTTTCTTGCAGTCGATAATAATTCGCTGTAGACAAGATTACTATGAACAGAAGAATTCAGGTCCTAACACCTTGCATACGGATTTTAACGCTGCGGAAATTTGACAGAAAATGCACGAAAAACCCTAATTTCCGCAGCGACTCAAAATTACATTGTGTCATCCTTTAGACTGGAGCGTATCTTTTTTTATAAATACTGCATAAATCAAATCGAAAACAAAATTTAGCACCATGCATTTCTGTTTTGTTAAATTACACATAAGAAAAAAAAATGTCCACGTGGACAAACAGGGAGGGGGGTAGGGGTTGAGTCAATGTCCACGTTTGTCCACGGCGGGGGACGGGGGGGTTGAAAATTGGTATTTTTCTGTCCACGTGGTGTCTGGATGGCCCCATTGTACGTCAATGGTCGACGACTAATCATATCCTCGGCTTCTGCTAAGACTGTGACGCCCGTCATCCATGACCCATAGAGCCTCTTTGGCGGACCGCACCATCCGCTCCCAGACTCCGCCCATGTGTGGTGTACTAGGAGGGTTGAAATGTCAAGCTGTGACGGACGAAATAACCCGTTCCGCACTCTTCCGATGGACCTTTGCAATCTCCTTCATCATCACGGTGTTCGCTCCGTGGAAGCACATAGCGTTGTCAGAAAATATGTGATCCGGAGCACCTCGCTTACGCGAATCGCCAGATGGCCATCAAGCAGAACTGCGTACTAAGACTGTAGACCACGTCCAGGTGTACGGCCCACACAGCCATACATGTGAAAACCACACCCCATCTCTTTTCCGTTCTGCGACCTATGGTTACTTCGACTGACTCTAGATAGTCAACTCCTAGCGTACTGAACGGCCGTAGGTGAGTAGCGGTACGATGAACAGGTAACGGTCCCATCATTGGAGCAGCTGGAACACATCGATACACCTTGCACCACACGTATGTCTCGGTCGCTCGTCGACTTCAAGGTCTGTCGACGTTCGTGCGTTCTGTATCCAGTACTTTTGACGAAACTCGTTAAGCACGGTCTCCCTGTAAGCATGACCGAACTTTTCATGGTAATGCAGGATCAGCTTCTGGGTTAACTCGTGTCTCCCCGATAGGATGATTGGGAATTTCTTGTCGAACAGGATCGCTTCATTGGACTCCAATCTTTTACTCGCAGCACGCTTCCAGCGTCTAGTATCGAAGAACATTTGTACAGGACGCTGTACTTTTCGATTCTCTTCGGTGGTTGTCCCGCTTCTAGCTTGAGATTCGCTGTAAGAACATTCATCTCATCCGGAAAACTGGCGAATTGTGACTGCTTCTCTGCCTGTCGAAGCACTTTTTGTTGAAGTGAAATGAGTTTTTTCGAAAATCTAAGAAAAATGGAGAAGCTTCACTGCAAGGGGGATTGATCAATCCGGACAAAACTTTGAGAGAAATTAAATGTGGGGTCGGAATGAGCAATTATACCAAATTTGATTGAAATCGGAGGCAATCGATAATAACGAATATGATCACTTGAGAGGGGATGACCCCTAAATATAACCTTGAAAATTGAATTTTGTAAAAAACGTAAGATAAAATATACCAATACTAACATCCTGTGAAGAGAAATCTGAGGTGCATGAAAGTTAAATAATAAATGCCTTCGGACATAGCGTGCGGTCACCCGTACCGGCTTCGTCCAACGAGATACTGCGCTCATATCCATCGCTTCATGAAACATCATTAGACCTCTCGCCTCCTCGATGGTTTTTTCGCTTGATGAGAACATCCGCGACGTTCTGCTTGGTCGGTACCCTTCGCCAGTCCCTCATGTTGATTAGTTCCGTTTTCGTCCAAAATTTTCCATAGCTCTTCACGGTCGATAGTATCATAGACGATCTTGAAATTTATAAATAGGTGCTGCGTAGGGACTTGGTATTTGCGACAATTTTGAAGGATCTGCCGCAACACAAAGATTTGATCTATCGTCGATCGCCTGTCTTCAAAACCGGCTTGATAACTCTCACAAATCTACTTGCTAGTGGCAATAGATGACGAAAGATGATTTGGGAAAGCACTTCATAGGTGGTGTTGAGAATCGCGATCGCTTAGCAGTTCCCACATTCCAACTTGTCGCCTTTCCTGTATATTGGGAATATTACCCCCTCCTTCCACTATTTTGGTAGCGGTTCTTTTTCCCAGATCCTAACTATCAGCCGGTGCAGATAGATAGGCAACCTATCCGAGATCAGGATAAACTCCGCTGCGATGCCATCTTAGCCAGCTGCCTTTTTGTTCTTGGGCTACTTGATAGCTTTGATCACTTCACCTATTGTGAGAGTCGGCACATAAACATAATCCGCCATAATGATGTAGTCATTGCCCCTGCGGTGTTGGTATTCCATCTCCGCTCATTTAGGTGCTCATTGTAGTGCTTAGTGCTGCTTTCGCCTTTCGATCACCACACATTCATCCGACAAGATCCCTACGTCTTTATCCCGATATGTTTCGGCTCGCGGTACCTAGCTTTTGCGGGATACGTTCAGTTTCGTGTAGAATTTATGCATTTTCTGAGAATGATACCCAAAGAGCATTTTAAGTTTTATTACGTTTCTCTAGTGGTTTTCATGACCAATTTCATACAACCGTTAATAAAATTATGTGCTCCACTAGAACTTTCTGATGCCCGCTATACAACTGGCTTCCGGTCAAGTAACTCACAGACTTTCATAACCTCTTTAAGAATCAGATTATAACTCAAACAATTTAGTGACGCCTTGTTGATGCTTTTCGTTGTTTGACAGCCACTGCCATTATTTAATGAAACTTTTCGCTTTGGTCTACAAAGCTATAAAGCATAAAATTTACTCTAATGAAAGCTAAATCAGTCAACCACCTCTGAAACCATACATTCGTGAGCAGAAAAGTTAGTTTTACTGTCAGATCATCCTGATCGATTTGGTTTATAGCGAATATAACAAATTATCCGATAGAATAAATAAAAAAATTTCAACAGTCTCCGTAGTTTTGCAGCATATGCGCATTAAATTTTATTGTATTGATTGTATTGTGTATTGATGCGATAGGTAAGATAAAAACAACGCGCCATCGAAATTTTGCAAGTTTTGAAAACTAGTTGTTTTACCAGAATAAACATATTCAAGTAGTCAGTTCAATTTCTAGCAAAATTATAGGGACAGGAGTTGCTGGATAAGAGGATGGAGACAAAGGGGGTTTATTTTATCCTTACACATGCGCAAAGCACCGACAGTACGCATAATCCAGCCATTTACCAGCCGAGAAAATGCTGTGTGAAGTTCGGAAAAAAAATGATTCTAAAGGAGCAGCCCCAGTTTGCATCTAGTTGTTTTTCAACCACTTCCTCTGGTTAGATCATTATAAAACTGGACTGAATCCAGCGGAAAAATGTAAATGACTTTTCTTTTTACTATTTTAACAGCAACCTCCTAATGATGACGAACATTAACGGTCAATCAAAACACTTCAGAATATCATGACATATTACCAGTTTCGCAAGACGTGGGAAACCGTTTTTATTCGTTTCAGTGGTGCCATGTTTTAATTAAAACAGTCCACTGGGTATGCTAATGTCCGTTAATTAAACACAACAAACGGAGTCCATTGCACTTGCTAATGTCATGCTCGTTTGAGGCGTAAGTGAGGCATCAACATACTTAAGCGATCATCACATGAAGATCACTGTACTTTCTCCCGGCAGTGACTGATGACCAGAACATCCGCTTATGAAGTAGATCTATAAGCCGACCCTACACAGCTGACGACGGCGCGACGTGACGGAAGACGCTTTAAGCAGGGCAACTGCGATTGAAAATTGATGACTGATGCGGTGTCCAGCCAACTGGTTTAAAAATGCAATATTTATGGCGACCGAAGAGCGTCGCCTAGATAAGGCAATCGTAATTACGTTTCTCTCCAGAATGTGGAGAAGAGGCTGTACGGGTATGGTAAGGAATTACCACCATAACAGCAACAACAACAACAGCAGAAGCAGACCATCAAGCTATTATCGCGGTTGCGTATGAGGAACGGACCATTAATTGCATTACGCCCCGGTAGATATTTATACAGTGGCTAACTGCTCGCGCGTTCGAATCAGGTAAATGTGTCATTGTCGTGACTTTATCGGGAATTCGCCTGCTGGTGACTCTTCTGTAGAGCAAACACGATCGGTGGCCTATTTTTTTCTTACTTGATGCGCATCGACTGAGGAAACAACCGTCACAGAGCATCCGTTATCCAGGAACACTAAACGGAGGTGCTAATTTTATGCCAATGTTTTTTTCCTAGAGTTGTTGATGCACATAAAAATCTCCGATTATACTACACGAGTGTGTAGGATTTCGATGAACTGCTGGGCTTGGATAACATTTCCTCGAAATGTTCTACTAATGGGCAAAGCACGATTACGGTGCTGACGACGGCGGCCTACCTTAAATTGTCGCTAGATAGCATCTAATTGCATCTAATGCCTTGATTTGTGTTACACTTTTTGCCGACGGCTTTTCACATGAACGTCAGCTCGGGTTTGAATCGATGTTCAATAATGATATTTAATCACGCTAGAGCACAATATTGTCCGATTAGAAGTGTTTTCTATTTTGGTCTCGCTAACGCTTTCAATTGCTTTGTGGTTAAGCTTTGTAAGGATAAACGATACATGAAGGAAAGATTTGAATAGCAACCGCCATAATTCATCCTACCTAAATGATTGATGCTATTATCCGGATCCGTAAATATAACAAAAGAACCTCGTATTAAACATTTTCCTTATCAACTGTCGTCACGTCTAATACAAGAAGTATTTTGACGTAGAACTACGTCTTACCGCAGGATGTCAATCCAAAATTTGCATTCAAGCCAGCGTCACGAAAGAATGAACGATTTTGAGCGCTTATAGCTCTTCCAATTTAAAACGGATTTTGATGGTTCGAGTACCATTCGATTCACAAAAGACATAGCGAATGTATGGCTTTCTTGGAAAGATTTTTTTTTAATTGTTACATAGTGAAAATCAACGGAAACTTTCAAGTTGAAATTTTCTCATACATTTTCCGTGTCGACGGACGACAATTACATTTACTAAGCTTGTGGTTGTGGCTGCTGCTGCTGCTGCTTCAAGACAGAGAAGCAGTCTTCTTAATATGTTAAGGCTATTGAAATGATGTAAAAAGAAAAATTAAATTAAATTAAAATTAAATGGAATTAAATACCATCTGCACAGCAAGCTTGGTTTTCGATAATTGTCAACGCGGACAAACGTACGCTGAATCTAGTTTTATTTCAATTTTGGTAAAGTCAGATCAAGAAATGGCTCATATTAAGGGGTTATATACAGTAAGGAGGCTTAAAAAAGTGGGGTTTTCTAGAATTTTTTTAGAGAAAACACTTTAACTGATTAAAGTGAAAATTTGTATACATCTTACAATAGCTTTTGGCTATTTCTGTGTGCATACTTAAATATATGTATACTACGATCACGGTATAAACAGAAAATCGATTTTTCGAAAATTCTAACTGTATATAACCCCTTAATACCAATAACATATTATTTTTAAGATTTAATTTTTTCTTAGGAATATGTTCATAGCTGAGTGCGTGAGGGAGATTTCTATTCTAAAACACAGCAATGATTCGCTAATTGAGGATTCGTTAATTGAAAAGTTCGTTAATAGAGTGTTCGTTAAAAAAATTACAATTTTTACAAAATATATACCAATAATACGATTAAGCACTAATTTTTAGTTAAAACTATTTACACCACACATAGGTCAATATGGAAGTTTTCTTTAATATTCAAAGTTTCTTCGCAAAAACCCACCTAACGTAGTTCTACGCCATCTACGCGGTTTTGTCTAGAATACAACCTATCTGATTTTTTTAAAGACTCAAAGGTGATTCCATAACGTCAAATTCTCTGGCAATGCTTTTCTAGCTGAGAATTATTTAATGCGAGTGAGAGAAAAGCGAATTACCACTCACTCTTTTTCATGCAATGGTTTGATCGCTAGTGATGCCAATCAAAAACGAATACAGTGGTAACCCGATTTTGTCACTCCCCGATTTTGTCACTCCCCGATTTTGTCACCCCCGATTTTGTCACGTTTTTGACCCGATTTTGTCACGGTTTTGATTTATCAAAAGCTTAGTTTGAAAATCATTTTCAAACATGTCAAGTGTGTTAAAACACTGTGAAAAGAACTGTGTTGATTTTGGTGGAGTTTCCACAAAAGTTGTTTCTTTTCTCCACAACTATAATAGCTAGAAGGTCACTTTATTTGGCAAAGTTTTTTATAATAATCTTCTCAAAAATTTTGTAGAACATTGTTTTACTCTATCTCTTACTGCTTGAAAAATAAATTTTCTATCTTACTTTTAGGGGGGTTAATCAAAGAATCGTTCATACCATAAGAAAGAGCTGTTTACGTTGTGAAATTTCTCTGAACATAGTCAACCAGTATAATCAACCATTTCGGCGCAATTAAAAAACGCGTGTTTTCATACTTGTGGGACCTCACAGCACAGGTGACAAATGTCCACAGAGAGGTAGAAGGAAGTGCGAAAGGTCCTAAAAGTGATCAGAATGAAATATATGTAGTTCGTTCTAAGTTCTGCAAAAACATAAAAATTGAAAAAATACCCGATTTTGTCACTGTCCCGTTTTTGTCACCTCTAAATTCATCATGGGGGTGACAAAATCGGGTCATTACTGTACCTCGCGTTTTGACTCATCGGGATGAGTAGCTTTGATTTATCAATTTAGGAAAACAGGCAAAAGCGCTATCGGATATTGAATTATACCGTCAAAAAACGTGTACCGTCAAACGGGGTAACTTGCAACAGCGGGGTACCATGCAGCAACGCAATATCCATCGAATTTATTGTATTTTTGATCTGTTACTGCAATTTTTAATCTCTATCAATCTCTAAATCTTGTTACCAACAGGTCAAAGAAGCCTTAGAAACTGATGTGTTGATTTTCTGCTGTTTTGGTGATTTTTAAAAAATCTTACAACATGGTGTCAAATTTATTGCCATTTTTTCTTCTGTAAAAGGTTTGCTTTGCCCACAAGCACTTCAAATAAAAGAAGACTAACATGCATTTTTTATATAAAGGTGAATAATAAGGAAACAAAATATTTGATTTATGACGACTAGTTTTGTTGATCCTACTTGTTACCACATTATTCGTAGAACACGTACTGAAACGGGGTAACTTGCAACAGCTGGTAGATGTACAAAACTGTTTTTCGTTAACTTCACGAAGCAAGTTATCATTTAATTTTGCATCAAGCAATATTAAAAGCACAGCTGAAGAGTGTAAGGTGCTTTCAGTAAGTCGGATATTTCAGGATATTTGCCAGTTTTTTTTGGGATTCAGTCTATCCCAATGTTCATAGAAGAGGCCGAAAAGAAAATAATCTCACTGAAAGTAATCGACCAGCAATATGATAGTTTCTAGTTACGATCACTCGTAAAGTAATGAACATTCATATATTACGTAACCAAGATATCGATGATTTTTAACTTTGTGGCGTGATTTTGTATAATGAATATACGACGTGGAATGCGTTGTTACACAACTCCCGCTCCCATAAGTGCGTTATGTAATTTGTGAATAGTCCTTAAAGAAGCTCTATCGGATCCAGACACGGAATATCAACTGCATGAATTATATAAAAACTTAAATTCGTAATTTCCGTTACGCGGTCTTAAATTATTTTGGTCAACATGACATAGGACATTTATGCGAATATTCATAGCAAAAGCATTGAAAATTGCCAGTCGTTTTAACATTTGCACATTGAAGTCAAAAGAAACTCATACAAATCATTAAATTCGTTCAATTTCCAAAAAAATATTACTTGTTGCAAGTTACCCCGTTGAAGGGGTTACTAGCAACAACCTAGTTAAAGATTTCTACAGCAACCAATATCGATCGCATATTTTTTCTCAATATGTGAAATTATTCTATTCTAGAGCTAATAACTTCGAATTAATTAAATGCCCTCAAATGTGCTGCAGATAAATTTTTACTTGCACTCATAGTTGAGAACTGTTGCAAGTTACCCCATTTTACGGTACCTAACATTTAACAATTTAACAATTTCAGTTCGACTATTAGCACCTGAGATACTTGGAATATACATTTTTGCGACATAATACATAAATGCACTTCAAAACATCAACGTTCTTCTACACCCAGAAGACTTTTATTCTCATAAACTTATTTTAACATGCTATTCATAATTTTTCAACATTCACGTTGCGTGCACCAGGATCAAATTTTGAACAGTGGCCGACGATATTTTTATTATCAGCCTTCATCATTAGTCACACAAGAAGTAGATGTATTATTTTTCATAGCTTCGAACCTTCGAGGCACCAATTAATAATAATAATATTGCACCAGGTTTGCATTTCATTGAAACTAAATCTTGGAACCATTCTGTTTTTCCGTGTGCCGCTTGAAGTTACTGGTTGTATATGGCGTTGCAAGTATATGTTGACGTTTGAGAAGTTCATAATTATTATATGTGATACGAATAACGTTTTATATTTGAACGAGCAATATTTGTTTTGTAATTTGCCAAAAAATATGTTTGTTTACGTTTCATCGCAAAATACATTCTAGGTTGGATGACAGCGATTAACGATGATTATAGCGATGAGTATGAGACAGAGATACGGAGCGAGTATTTTCGAGCGTAATCAATTCATATTTTGCTCACCAGTTTTTGCGTCGGCGATTCATCGCGAGTAATCAGGATACGATAGAGTTGCCAGTTGATAAGATTTAAATCGCTGATGAGCAGGCGATGAGCCTTCATCGTGATGAAAATTTGCAACATTGAAAGGATCAACCAATATATATGGAATAAAATGGAAACTTTACCAGTTTTTATTTTTCATTGATGACGTAAGACATCAGTCACCATTAAAAACTACGAAAATGACATAGCATCGCTGGTTTCCACTAAATGAACATCAGCAGCCGGTCTACACAAAATATGATCAAAAACTAAAATACGAACGAAAATTGCAGAAACTAAAACAAAACTTTCGTAGTCCTATGTCAACCATACGGTTGTATTCTGAACATTAATGATCACAAATATCAGTCATTTTCTTTTCAATTGGAATACAATACCCTGCACAACGGTTTACTTCACCGGTCATATTACCTCAAGGCAGTATTCGGGGACGTCTTGCCACCTCGCTCGCTGTGCCCCTCTTCGTGTTGTTCCTACCGGATTCGATGCGAAATCCATTTTTGCAGGATAGTTATCCGACATTCTAGCAACATGTCCTGCCCAACGTATCCGCCCAGCTTTAACCACTTTCTGAATACTTGGTTCGCCGTAGAGACGCGCGAGCTCGTGGTTCATTCTTCACCACCATACTCCGTTCTCTTGCACTCCGCCAAAGATGGTTCTTAGCACCCGCCGTTCGAAAACTCCGAGTGCTCGTAGGTCCACGTTTCGTGCCCGTAGGAGACAACCGGCCTAATTAGTGTTTTGTACAGTGTGCTCTTTGTACGGGGGCTCAGATTGTTCGACCGCAAGTGTTTGTGGAGTCCGTAGTAGGCCCGATTAAGCACTAATTTTTACTTAAAACTATTTACACCACGCATAAGTCAATATGGAAGTTTTCTTTAATATTCAAGGTTTCTTCGCAAAAACCTACCTAACGTAGTTCTACGCCATCTACGCGGTTATGTCTATAATACAACCTTCCTGATTTTTTTAAAGGCTCAACCAATATATATGAGTAATTCTCGCTGAAACGGGGCCACTACTGACACGAGGTCTTCAAATATTAAAACTTTTACGCTTAATTAGTTGAAAATGGTTAAAAAATAAGAATTACGCTTTTGATACCTCGAAATAGTCGACCCCTCGTTCGCCTAACAGGTTCAAAAAAAGTTGAATTTTCAGCAAATCTTCATGTGATCATGTGATACTTCATGAATGTTATGAATGTTTCTTATAGCATTTTTTCTCAGCTTTCCAATGGTGGTCTTAAAATAAAAATCGATTGGGCGGCTCATGGTGAAAACGGCGATTGTTTAATAAAATCCAATATGGCGACCAAATCCAAGATGGCCGCAAATTTTTTTTTACTCCATTTGAAAGCCCTGTTATTTTTCTTTACAGAACCGGGCCGTTTGTTAGTTGTTTTATGGCAAATTTATGAAATATCACATGATATAGATATCAAGGCTTGCTCAAAATTCAACTTTTTTTGAACCTGTTAGATCCCTTGGCGCACGAGGGGTCCACTATTTCGAGGTATCAAAAGTGTAATTCTTATTTTTAACCATTTTCAACTAATTAAGCGCAAAAGTTCCAATATTTGAAGACCTCGTGTCAGTAATGGTCCCGTTTCAGCAAAAATTACTCATATGGAATAAAATGGAAACTTTACCAGTTTTTATTTTTCATTGATGAGGTAAGACATGAGTCACCATTAAAAAATACGAAAATGACATAGCATCATTGATTTCCACTAAATGAACATCAGCAGCCGGTCTACACAAAAAAAAACGATCAAAAACTAAAATACGAACGAAAATTGCAGAAACTGAAACAAAGCTTTCGTAGTCCTGCGTCAACCATACGGTTGTAGTCTAAACATTAATGATCACAAATATCAGTCATTTTCTTTTCAATTGGAATACAATACCCTGCACAACGGTTTACTTCACCGGTCATATTACCTCAAGGCAGTATTCGGGGACCATTAACTCTTGTGATTTTGAAAACTCTTCACAACGAGAGTGTTGGCTGCAATGAAATTCTTCTTGAGGAGAAGTATTCTACTATGTTTGGAGAATTAGTCCTGGTTGTGGTTGGTGATTGGTTGTGATCAATTTCGCATTATTGCTCGCAGTGTTAAACCCCTTTACCTGTAAACAGAAATAAAAAGAATAGTTCAATATTATTATCCAGAAGAATTATGTTAAGGAAAAGCATAAGAAAATAAAATCAAAATTCGCGAATCTGCGAATCTGCGATGTTAAAACAGACATTTTTTAATTCATTTTTATATCTGATTATTTCATCTATTGGAACTATTCAGCGTCGTTCAATTTTGTTATTTTAGAACTTTGTTTTCTTTTGTTATGTAATTTTGTTTTCATAAAATTTTCTGTATAGGCATGGTTTATTGACTTATGAAGGAAAACAATAATTAAAATAATTGGTCTTTTGCCAAGAAAATTTCAAAGGAAGCTCTCTCGATATTCTCGGACATCAGGTAAGGCCATTGCATATCTCTTTCAAAGTTTTTGTCACCCCCAATCCCCCTTGGAAATTGGTTTGAAAAATCGGGGGGCAGAAAAATAATTAGGATATGAGTCAAATTTTTTTTATAAAATCAATTGTCTGTGGGCTCTACAATCTGAAAAAATCGAAAAATGAGTGTACAAGTTGAGTTAACGCTTCTAGCACGATACAAAAATGGAAATTCGAACAATGGAATTTCCGAAAATCATCCAAAAAAAATTGCCTTCGTTTTTGTCTTTTTTTTCGTAGATTTTTGCATAGAAAATAATAACGTATATATTATAAGCAAGAATAGACCCAGCTAGCACCAACTCGTATATCAATGTACGAAAATTATCGTACATATCTCCTAACAAATTCGAAATCGTAACTAAAGCTGGATAAAGTGGGACCAAGTTGATTTTCTATCCTATGTAATGATAATAACTGACATACATACGATTTTCAGCATAAAATCGTATAGTAGTACGGAGCGATTCGCACTTAATCGGATATTATCGTATATAAATACTTATATAGTGGTAACGTTTAAAATTATTCGTAATCACGTATATCGCCTCCAAAATAGTACGGAAATGCCAATTTTGCACATCAAATACTATTTATTAGGATGTATATCTGTACGTAATGCTAATTTTTATCTTTTTTATACATATGAAAATGCTAGCTGGGAATTCGGTTTTGACGTTTAAACTTTAAATAAAAATGCTTAAACCCAAGTTTTTTTTTGCTAGACTAATATATTCACTTTGTTTTTTTAAGCCCCCCCCCCCCCCTCCCCCTTCAGCAGCCGAACACCGGAAGGACAAAAACTTTATAAAATATTTGTAATGGCCTAATTTAAAAATCGATAACTCTTAAACCAAGCATCGTAGAACAAATATTTTTGTATGAACATGTAATTAAATTTTTTTAACAATCGACGAAAAATGTTATCTAGAAGATAATGTTCACAAAATTTTGATGTAGTTTATTGTTTAGTGGCATTCTACGGGACCCTGGCCATAAGGTATTTTCTTTAAAGAGTTTGCGAATGTCGTCTCAGAAAACTGTGGGGCACCATCAAATTCACTTTCATTGCCTATCACTTCACGAACCACACTAACATCACCGAGTAAAATCAATAAAACGCTGATCGTACGAATCACACGGTGATTCAAACAACGAAATAAAAATGAATTATTGGATCACACTGACTCCTGTGACGACCTTGACTCCTTGGACCTTGGACCTGTGACTCCAGGTTCAGTTCCTAGATCTTCGGGTATGTAGTTGTTTCTGACTGTACGAGTACCGCCGCCATTCCAACGTCGGCCGATCGGATGCTGGGACGCAGCATTTCTAGCATCATTAGATTTTCCCTTTGTCACAGTCGAGATCTTTCTGCCAACGCACATTTATCGTCCCGGTGCAATGCAACAACTCCTGTAACTCCAGTTTTCGTTTCCAGCTCTGTGCCTAACACACAGCAGAACTCCTCCAATCCGTTGTTGATTTATTATCAGAACGTGCGAGGATTTCGAGCCAAAATCGATGGCTTTTTTATTGCTGTTACAAAGTCGAACTTCGAAATAATAGTTTTAACGGAAAACTGACTTGACGAGAATATCTACTCGTAACAGCAGTACGGGAGCGCCATTTCCGTCTTTAAAGTGATTATACCCGTAGCAAAACAGCAGAAAATCCCTTGGCAGCAATGGTGTGTTGACCGCCATCTCTAATCAGCTGAGGTGCTTCATCGATCCATCCTCGGTTAACGAAACGCATGACCAGTTTTGGATAAAAGTCCAATAGTGGCTGATCGTTCTCCGAACACCCGTGTATTCTATTCACCTACTAGCCATAAGGACAACACCAGCGAACATATGGACTCTTCTGGAATGTGTATTCTCTTTTTAGCGTCGAATGCCTTAGCGCTGCTGTTCGGTGATTACAATCAGTCCGGTTTAGTTTGGAATGTTCTTGTTGCCCTAGTGGAATGCCTCCGCGCATCTCCGTCGATTGAAACGTGTAAGATCTTCTGCTTAGCGCACAGCCAAGCGTAACATGAATGAAGGAGTGCACTGAAAGCAGCGTTTGATCCGATAGATCACGGTAATCTCCTTGCAAGACTTGAGAAACTGGAAATTTCCTAACCGTTTGCAAGTTGACATACGTCTCAAGCAGCAATGTAAGTTTTATTGTACTCTTATAGTGGTTTTCATGACTAATTTTCGTCTTAAATGCCACCATAAGAGTGTAATAAAACCTAAATGTTACTTGGGTTGTTAGTTACACTGTAGGCTGAGTATGAAAATCTGGTCCAATTATTCCGATTCGTTTCAATATTTCTGACGTACCCCAGGGAAGCAATCTTGTACCACTGCTCTTTTCTCTTTTTTTGGTAAATGAACTGTCAGCTCTGCTGTTACCTGGCTGTCGGTCTTATTATGCCGACGATGTAAAAATCAATTGAAAGAAAACTTTTTTTTTCACGATTAAATTCCGCTTTCAATTTTATTCATGGCAGATACGTATTTCGCCTACGACCTGCAAAATTTTTACTCTAATTAAAACGGATTTCGACTGCATTTAACTACAACACTTGGTAGACAAATTTAAATATTGGTGCACAAGTAACATGCTGACCGTCAGTAGCACAAAGTCAAAAATAGAAGATCACCAAAAGATAGATATTTTAATTTCCAGAAACTGTTTCAACAGTACCACAAAGCTGAAAACATGACTCATACTTAAAATTCAAACGATCACGTTTTTAGGTTTTAGACTACTGTGTGTTGTAGTGAACTTGGCCCTTTAAAATAGCAATCGATATCGTTGGGATATCAGCTGAAACCAGTACAGAGTTATCGAAAAGTAGACTGCCTGCACAACTGCAAAAAAGGCTGACGGCCATATGAGCGATACCCTATGAACATCTTACATGGTAAAAAAATTTCCCACCAAATAAAACAGATGAGCACGACAATCCATCAAATTTTATGTGTTTTATTTCAATTTCAAAATTGGTAAACCCTTTACTCCGAGCAAATGTCTATTTTCTATTCGTTAGGAATATTCTTACGTAGTCATTGGCTTACCCTGTCGTCTGAGGTACCTCAAGGCAATATTCTGGAACCATTTATGTTGAAGTCTTTCAAATGCTCTAAAAATCCCTACTCAAACTGTATATCTTTACATGAAATCTACACTAAAGTACACAGTATCAGCATTAAAGGTAAGAGCTGTACCTACCAAGGTAAGAACTGTATACCAAGTTGAAGTACGTGCTCTAGCCACAGACACTTTTATTTACTCTTAGTAGGCTGTGGAACGCAGGGTGAGAAACAACTGGATTATATTGGACAAATTTACATAGAATCGTTAACAATTACAGATAGTCTATTGCAACGTTAGTTAAACGTGCCAACTGTGACATATCATGTAAAAATCTTACTTTCAAGTAATTGAAAATATGGGTGTTTTTAGAAAGCATTGCCGCTCATAAATTGAAACAATAATCAATCAAAATGAACGTTCATGTTATTCTTTTCATTACCACCAAAGAGAGAATTCTAGTTGCGTAAGATTGCATAATATTAGAAACCGATTAACAAGTCACAAAAACCGAGTGACGTGAATTAATTAAAATAATCGTCAAGAAAAATTGAAACGCACTTCACTGGCGTTGATGGAACGGCACTTTCGGTGAACTTAGTGATGCATTGTTTTAATTGAAATTGACGCTGTCGGGCTCCGATTTTCATCACTTCCGGCATCTACCGTAGCGACATTCTTTTTACGTACTGCACTCCGTAACGTTGTCGTTTCTCCATTGAACAAAGTGAATTTTATTCGAAACTTATGAAGAGTAACTGTCCTATAAATTATTCGCTTTGATAGACAATTACGTGAGCCATAAAAATCCGCCGAGCAGAACAATAAGTTTGGTAATAAATTTTCGCAACTAGTTGACGTTAGACTCTTCAATTATGTATAACATTATGACACCGTTAAAAATTATTTGTAAAATAATTTTTATACCTGATACTAATGAATATTTGAAGAAGTATGCAGACCATTAGTACCTACCTTATCAAAACATTCGAAATATGCTACAACAATTTATACCGAATGGAACATTTAACATTGAAGTTTTAATGACCCCGTTTTTCTAAGCGAAATATTATACTAGCGATCAAGGTCAGTACTGGTAAACGTTTACGCTCGTCATTTTCAGCACAAATGATATAACAAAAGTACCTACTTTTGTTTTACTTCGAACTAACAACAACTAATTTGATTTACGACTCTTCAAAAAACACCCATTCCGACTTCCTCCTCCTACTCACAGCTTCATACACGGAACGACCTGTTTCATATGGAACATTCTCCGTTATGGCTTTATCTTAAGTCCTCGGAATCGTAATTATTAGCATTGTATCCGAGCGAGTCAAGTGAAGAGCCGTGCGGAGTAATCATCACAGCAAATAAACTCACCACCCTGGATGCCTCCCCATAAATCATCCCGCGCAAGCGGTTCTAGTGCGGCGGTCGTAAAGAATTCTCCATTTCGACGACCGGCCAGGCCAGGCCAGGCCAAACAAAGTAAACTCGTTGTTTGTTGGTTCAAAGACTGACTGACTCCGGGCAGACTTAGTAGTGTAAATTCATTATGCTTTCCCCGTTTGGCGGCAGGGATGGATGGATATCGAACCCGTTCAGCAGTTCTAGCCTGGAAAGGAACCGGTCAAAGTACGGATTGGTATGGACACGTTTTTGCCATAGTTGGATCAGGTCGATGATCTTTGCCTGGTTCGCTGTTTGCCTCCATCGAGCGCAGTTAGTTATATAGACATCACCGAGCGGAATAATACGAGCGACGACGCGCTCTGATGTGGCCTGTGCTCATTCTTTTCCGTTTTCGCACCTGGGTGCAGAACGACAAAGACCTCCCCCTCCGCGGGAGACTTTCACAAGTGGCACCAGTCGAGGCGAATGATGACAGAATAATCGTTTGCAACGGTATTTTGTTTGCGATTAGTTGTTTTTGCGATGAATCATGGATTTCAAATTATTTCTGCAAACGAAATAACCATTTGTCCAGTTCTCGAAAATGTCAACACGTTGCAAAAGAATGTGAATCAAAACACAAGTATGGCATCTTGCGCCGTCGATAAACTAGGTTAGCAAGCTCTCGTCGGAAAGCCTCATTCACATGAGCCGGACGGATAATGAAACAAGTACGTTCTTCCCGAGAATTTAAGTGATCTTTTTTTTTTTATTTATGGTCATGCACGACGCTTTCAGAAAAGCTTCTCCGTGCCGGAGCAAAACAAGGAAGCAACATTTGACCCAATTTGCCGTCTGATGGATCGCAGTACATAGCTAGCGCTTCAACACATCCTGCGCGAAACTTAAATAGGTCATTCCCTATGCATCATCTATGCACCTGGCAACCGTGGCGATGCACGCGAATGAGAACTGGTCGCAAGTGCACTTCATGTTGATGCTCTTTGTTCCAATTCGTGTCAGGCAGGATTCGAAACGATAGCAAATGATATGTGTTGGTTATGCTCGCACAGTCATAGTGATAACGTTTGATGGTATTTGTGCTGCTGCCTGCCCACCAATACAGAACAACCCACCAGCAGCGCAAGGATGCATTCGTGTGATGCACCCAGCGTTGCCAACCTTCCAGATTTGTCTGGATTTTCCAGACTTTTTGATGCCTAATCAGACAAAAAAAGACGTTTTCCAAACATTGTCTTCCATTGGAGTAAATGGCAGCCAGACTTTTCCAGACACTTTTATTCTCGTTTTCCAGATTTTCGTAAAAACCGGTTGGCAACGCTGGATGCACCATATCGAACCACCAGCTGCAGCTTTCTTTGTTTGGCAGTATCCTTGGACTGACTGTGGCAAAAAACCCTCAACAAAGTTACAACCACTATGATAGCAGATGGCATGGAGACAAACAGCCATCGTTCGTAAATATTCCTCCCAGTGCATTGGAAGTTTTTTGCACCACGGGGAGAGCGCATTTCGCGAGTCAACAGGACAACCCTTTCCAGAAGAACTAACTGGCTGGCATGGCATCTATGTTGCTTCTCGATATAGAAATTCATTTAACGGCCATTCTACTGCTTTACATCGTCTGTTATCATGGCAACGATAAATATCCTGATTATTTATTTACGGAAGAAAAATTCCACTCTAGCAAGCGATAACATTACTCGATGTTCGCCTCTTGCTTCCTGTTCAAATAATTACTTTTGCTCAAGTTTGTTTCTGGATCCGCAAAAGTCGGCAGTCTATGTACCATTTTTAGATTTGAAATGAATTTCCTCAATTGAATTTGCAGTGTCTTTTGTTTGCACGTTTCGCTGCCAGTCACCGCTTTGTGACTTATCACAATCACCCGAATAAGGCGGTGCATAGCGCAGTGCGTCCATTTTTACGTAGGATTACGTCTTAGGTATGGAAAGATGATCACACCCCTATAAATATCTAAAAGTAATATAGTCAGCTTTTGAACGCTTATGACTTTTCTATTTCTTAGCGTATTTGCGAAATTCTGAAGGCGCCATCTGCATAAAATTTAAGCTTTTCATTTCCGTGCTGGCTGACCATGTGTAGACCATATCACAACGTTCCGCATTATATTGGACCAGATCAACGAATTCCAGGACTCTCTTCTACTGGTGTTCATTGACCTCGAAAAAGTGTTTGACCGACTCAACAACGATAACATCTGAGGCACACTTATGCGTGGAAGAGTTTCAGATAAGCTAGTCCATCTCATCGAAGCTAAGTACGAGGCGTTCTCGTGCAAGGTATTGCACAACAACGGCATCTTGCCTCATCCTAAAAGGGTTACTGCAGCAAAGTCTAAGTCCAAAACTAAATCCAAGTTGAAGTTGAAATGCAATCCCAAGCCCAATTTCAGATCCAAACCCAAATGTCAGCCCAAGTGCAACTTCAGAGCCAAGTCCTTGTTTAGATTCGAATCCAAGTTCAGAACCAAGTCCAAGCTTAGAGCCAAGTCCAGGTTCAGAACCAAGTCTAAATTTAAAGCTAATTTCAGGTTAAGAGCCAAGTCCAAGCTCCAGGTAAGTCCTAATTCAGAACCAAGTCCAAGTTCAGAGGCAAGATCAAAGACAAATCCATGTTCAGAGCCAAGTCCTGTTCACAGCCAAATCCAAACTCAGAGGCAAGTTTAAAGTTGAGCCAAAGTTCGGATCCAAGTCCAAGTTTAGAGCCAAGACCAAGTTCTGAGTTAAGTCCAAGCTCTAAGTGAACTACAAATTCAAAGTCATGTCCAAGTTCAGACAAAAACTTTAGTTCAAGCACAAGCCCAAGCTAATCCAGGCACAAGCACAAGCCAATCCTGCCGCAAAAACTTAGCAGTACGTCAAACATTCAATCGTGTTTTGTCTAGCATACAATCCTACTGATTGCTCACTCCCAGTTAGCGTTATCTGGGTGGAAACACATTGTTCGAAGTTTGGGCTAATATTTTCGTAGGACTACATTTTCGGGAAAAGAATAGGTGTAAAATGAAAATCTAAAAATGCGTTTAACATGACCATGGCGGCCATCTTTTTGATGCCAATAACTTGATAATTTCTTAACCAATTGGAAAGATATTCATTTCAATCAAATTCAATCAAATGTTATTCAAATTGAATAACATAGTGAAAACAATTATTTTCTTTTTGGAAATTCACTATTGGAAAATTCATAAATGTTCCGTATTGTTATAATTGTTGAATCAACTCATCCCAAGTAACAATTCCAAAGCCACTTGGTTTACCTTGAATTTTATAAAAGTTTTATTACGGTATTAATCATTATCTCTCGTTTTATTGTGGTATTGCGCAATAACAAGAGGATATGAGTCAAAACACACTAATAGCTAGCTATACAACCATAATAAAACTGTTAACAAATCTAATGTATTTTGGTTGCTTATATTACCATGATAAAACTAGTTGCGTGCACCACGTCTCCTATAAACTTACCATAAGTGTGGCGTAGCAATACAAAATGGCGCACCAATCAAAATTGACCTTTTCGCGGTTGCTTGTCAAACCGCAAGAAATCTGTTAGTTTTATAGAGGTATTAAACCGGTAACACCCTGACCAAACAGTTTTATTGCCGCTATTATAAAGAATACTTAAGTTCAACACCAAAACCATTTTTTTATGCGGGGACATATTGCCATATTCTAGTATTTGGTTTAGCTCGCAAACAAAAATTCATCAAAGCAAAGTGTTTTGCAGAAAAAAAGAGTTATTATCAGTCGGTTTTCCTGTCAGAGCAAGCAACTAAAATGATTTTGCTAGAAATTGCGGTTGACCAACTTTATTATATTTATATTTATTTTGTTTAAACAACCGGTTTTCGAAAATTGTAAAATTTCAATGGCGCATTGATTTTATGAATATGTACGATAAAATTTAATGCGCATATGCTGCAAACGAATGATATTCTCGAAATTTCATTAATTAATCTATAGGTTATTTTATTATGGTCGCTATAAACCAAATCGATCAGAATTCTCTGACAGCAAAATTTTAACTTTTCTGGTCACGGATGTATTTTCAAGTTAACAAAGCTGGCGTACTGATATAGCTTTTACCAGTGCGTAAAGCGAAAAGCTTAATCGGTTTTATTGCTGCTTTCAGCAGAGCGTGATACGACTACTTGAGCTTATAACCTGATTCTTACAGAGGTTATGAAAACATTCTGAGGAGTGCGCCACTTGGTCAGAAGGCAGTTTTATAGCGGTCATCAGAAAGTTCTGATGGAGCCCATAGTTTTATTAGCGGTTTTATAAAATTGGTCATGAAAACCACTATAGGAACGTAATAAAACATAGAATTGTTACTTGGGATCACATCTAAGTATGCATTTGCTTCCCAAGCTCGCGACGACAATTATATAAACCTGCGATTTCATATATCTGTTTCAGAGAAAAGACGACAGAGTTTCTCCGTTCCAATAGGTCAGTAGTTATTTACAACACTTTATTCTAAATCAATACGATTTTCTGAAAGTGTAATTTGTTCGTAAAAGCGCGAAACCTTATCTTACATCCCATTATTTGCATCGACATTATATTAGAATTTGTTCAACATTGAAGTTGTGTGTAAACGTAGATGTATAGATACTATAAACTACAGAAGCGTCGAGGTACGTAACAATCGCTAAATACAGAGACATCAAACGGTGAATGTTTTGTCGCCTCTGTATTTTATGATCTCTGCAATCGTCCTCGTTCACGAATAAATCAGGTGTACCACAAGGCCGTAACTTGAGACAACTTTAATTCATTTTATTCTTCAACTATGCAACACTAAGAATATTATTTTCCTATTTTTTTTTTTTGAAAAAACATTCGTAAAGCTACACTCGTAGCTGATACAAATAATTCCATACCATTCAAAAACTTTCGTAGGCTTATTGTCCGCAAACGAATGGTTCGTATTTTTTACGAGAGCACATTCGTAGCTGTCTTGCATCAAGACCCATTTGATGCACGATTGTTGTCTGGCATCGTTAGCGACGAAAACGGGAAGCGATGATTGTATGAATAGAAAATAGACTTGTGCAATTACGACCTTCTTGGTATGCAGTAGTTGTGGTCCTGTGGTTTGCGGCGTCGTCAGCTGTTCGTAAAGAAGTAAGACAAACGAGCTCAGTTCGATTCCCGATAAAATCAGCTTTTTCGGAGATAGAAAATATTTCGCTATTTTTCGATAGGTGTCGGTAATGTAGCATACTGACACCTATCGGAAAATAGTGAAATCTAGTATTATTTTTATCGAGAGCCTTTTCGTGCATTCGTAATATCTGCGAACCATTTTGTAAAATGCAATTATGCGTACGAATATAGCTTTGTTCTACTACGTGGTAGAAAACAACGAAAGAATTCGTAAAACAAACGCTCGTTTTCGTACTATAAACCAAGTTTTATTGTCAGTGACTTTTGAAAGAATCTGCAAATTGGTACATGCTGCGATTTTAAAACGTACTTGACGATTCGTTCCATCGGATTATCATCGTCTTCAACTTATTTTGGATATATTTGTGAATTGAAATGTTAGTAACTTGACTATCAGTGTCTCTAAATGCACTGTTATATCGTCCCATCGAATCAAATCGCCTATAGTTTTCGGCTACAAAATTCAAGATCGGGTATTGGAAAGAGTTGAGCATGTAAATGATCTTGGTATAATGTGGTTTTCGATCGTCATCGCATAACAATAATCTCAAAAGCGACTCGTCAGATGGGATTTATTGCAAAAATTGGATGTTATTTTAAAGACCCACATTGCCTAAGATCACTGTTACGACTCATTTCGTTCACTTCTCAAAGATACTTATAGTAAAGCCAGGCCATTTGAATAACTTTTTTAACTAATAGACGACGGACTGGTAGAAGAAAGTTATTAAAACAAAAGTGCTTTATAGTATTCCCAAAGTGGAACAAGACGTGAAACGGAAAGAGTGAAAAATTAGATAAAGTCAGATGAAAAATCTCCTTAGCGACGCTGCAAATCGAGCGAGAAGCAAACGATGCTCATTCTTCACAGTGGGACCATTCTGAAAAAAAACGGTCAAGTCTCTTCTCGCCTTTCCTGACGTTTTTGGGCTTAGGTGTCTTCGGAGAAGTTATTTAAAATACTTTTATACATCTTTTTTTCTTACAATTCAATATTAAGGGGATATCACACTTGAAAAAACTAACTTTTTGTAGGAACTAGATAGTAAGTTCATGTGTTCAGCAAAATTGTAGTACTAATAATTTTATGAAGCTTTGCCAAACATACTAAATATCTACGTCGTATGGTTTGCGAGATATAATTGGCTTTCTGTCGTAACCCCTTGAAATCAGTTTATTAACCTTTTGTACACAAAACCTTATCTAACTGGTTTGATATGTTCTACAAACTTTTTGATATCGGCGCAATACATAATTTTCTAGAAGATATAAATATCGTATGTTGCTTTATTTGCCTTATAAACTGATTTCAAGCAAAAATTTTATCGTTTTTACAAGTAACTTTTTTCGGTAATAGGCAGCTAACAGAGAATTCGACAGAGGCCGACGACTTTGAGGCAAATCCCGTACCCGTTTGATGAGCGCTGTTGACGAGGAAGCTAGAGCAGCGGGTGTTGACTGGAGAGCAGCAGCTCAAAATCGAGAAATGTGGCTGACGGCTCCCAAATTGGGCATGGATTCGATAAGCGGATTCACAGTCACCAGCGAGCCTAAATGCGATTCTTGGTGAAATTTTTTACCGCAACTACATCTCCTGCAATAATATTTAGGGCTTAATCGTAGGATATCAATGTTAGTTCTATCTCTCAATTCAGGATGATTGTTTTAATCAAATTGAAATTAAAGAAAAGAAGAAAACTTTTTTCAAATTAGATTCAACTATTAATATTTATTCGCAACAGATACGTATTACGCCTACGAGTTGCAGGCTTCATCAGTGTCTGTTGTCGAACTAAGCAAATCAACTTGTCCTACGCGTTATCGTGGAAATATTTAAAATGTGCCAAAAAACCTAGTATTAAAACTGCCATGCCCCATATGATACGAGATCCAAAAATATATTTCACATCCAACCATAGTTCAAGACACTTAGCTTAGCATTTCTCACAGAAACATATGAGAGCAATCCTTACTGAGTATGGTGAATCACTAAGCACCTTACCGTCAGTTGTTTATCGCGTCTCAGTGAACCACTTTAGCAGCTTACGAATTGAGCAATAAAAACACTTTTCTTCCAACATTCCGAGAAAACTCAGAATAGGTATGGAAAACGACACTGACCTTCCCCAAGACACATCGAACAGAGCGCTCACGAATCGATATATCTGTAGCCTTTCTCGCCACTTTCTCGCGGTCAAACCCCCCAGCCACTATAGTTAGTTAACAGCAGCGGATTCCAACCAGACTGTCCGTGGCGGCTAATATGCATTTCATTGACTTTTCTCTCACTCCGCGTGTCAGCCGGGGTAAATAAAAATTTATTTTCCAAATGCACTCCTGACTGTGTGAAACCCAACGAGCGCTCCTTACCTTGGCTGCGTTCGGTCACCCACCCGGCAGGCAATCGCACAGAGAGTTAGCAGGTCTGATGAGCAACAAAGTAAACACAGTAGCCGCCTGGAAGTCAATTACTAGATGGTCGTCTGTGCCGAAGCACTAGCTTTATTCAAAAACAATTAACGGAATTTTTTTGTTAAGTCTGACTAAATCCAACGGAGGGACTTGTTTGCTTATAGGTGAATACGTCCTAGAGGTAAACATATTGAATGGACTGACAGGGTAATAAATCGTACAAGACACGATTGCTAAAGGGTGTAATTGTTGGCGTTGCATATGAAAAAAGTCGTTATCATTCGTCGTCGTTTCATCATAAATGACGATTTTTTATCATTAGGTATTAAAATTATATGTTTCAATTTGCCCGTTTTCGTGATTTAAAATATTTTCTAATCGAATTTAAATAAGGAAAAAACCTCAAAACAAGCCCAAAACTAATTATTGCATTCATCCAAAGATTTTTGTTAAAAATCGATGTATATAAAGGTCAATGTATGTTTGTGCGTATGCTTCACCATAATCCCGGAATGCCTGGACCACCGAATTTGCTGAATGTGATTCTTGACATAAATAATGGGGAGAACATGAGAGCTCCTGAACAAGGAGGAAAAGATGTTTTTTCGTGGGTGGACTCATCACCGTGACCTTAGATCTTATAATTGCAATACACTGAGTGATATGCTTTCATTAAATGTTTTGGTTCGGCAGTGCAGGATCTGTAACGTGGCAGCTACGAAGCCCCAACAAATTTATTTGGGTATGTGAAGAGAACAGAAATAAATCGTTTCCTATTAATCCTAGGTATTCGCCAAAAAACTCTATAATATTTTAATTTTATATACCACATTGCAGTAGTTATTATATTTATATACCACATTGCAGTAGTTACATTGCAGTAGTAACAGCGAAAATTTTTAAAAGTAATAAAGAGTAAATCGAAATTCCCGATGATTTTTCAGTTCTCCGACATGCAGTAAATATCCTCCAATCAGCAAGATCATAAATCAAAAACCAACATTCCAAACAATACCAACTTTTGCAAAACATTCCGCTGCAAAAACGATCAACTTCAACTAGTAAGAGTCATCGGGATACTGCAAACTTTCACAAGCCGTGTCTGGAACCGCAATGATAAATTGATTTCGAAACAAAGAACTCAACTGGCAAAATCCTTCCTCTGACCGAGGGGGTTGCACATTGTTTCATCGTTAGCAGCAGCAGCAGCAACAGTAGAAGACGACGACAAGGATGGGTGGAGCTCAATTTTCACACAAAGAGTTCGTATTATTGGTACTCTGGGAGGTGACGCGTGCAGCAATTACAGTCTCTTGTGAATATAAACTTTTACTGCTCTTTCTGTGAGCACCGGATACTTTTCTTGCAAATTCCTGCTGATACCGCGGTTACTAGCCGACCATGTCCTAGGCAAGCATTTTCCAGTTGCAGTCCCAGTCACGCTATAGAAAAATCATCACGCCCGTGCCAACATATACACACACAGCAAAAGAGAAAAGTAGGAAGTGCAACCGACGCGATGAACTGTATCAAAAGTACTAGCTTCTTTGTTCTTTGTCGAGGAATTCCCACTACAAGTAAAAGTTGAATAATTCGATAAAAATTGCGCATTCTTTATGCATCGATCTGTTTATGAGACGAGACAACCCTTTTCACGCCTTATCAAACCGGATTAGTGTTCATTGTTCTGGCGAATATTGAGTTTGTTGCTAAAGGGGTACAACGATCCCACCATCCAGGGAAGTACGTTGACCGTCTGGCGGGATAATATATTTACTCGTCGTTATTCACCCTTGCCCTATGATGACTATAACTATAAGCTTCAAACTGACCTACCTCAGGCGATGACCAACATCGTTCCTCACTACGACGACAGCCGTGCAAATCGTAAAATTGGAACGCGGAAAATTTCTTGCACTCGTTCTCGTTCTATGACACAAACATGGCCGGAAGACGCGGACATGCGAAGGGAAATGCATAATTGACAGACACGTTAACCACTTATCCGTAGCTCGTTGCTGCTGCTGTGGTGAAACTGTGCGGAATATAGAAGCTCTTAAAATGTTTACATTGCACCGTTTTGATCTTTAGTATTTCACCAAATTCCCCCTTTCTGAAGGCGTTAATCGCTTTGATGATACACCAGGATCTGTTTATTTCCCAATTACTCACAAGTGCGTTGAATGAGAAATCCATTTTCAAAGATAATGGCTAAATAGTGGGTTGAGCATCATGCAGCAATGTCGGGGGAGTGCAAAAATAGAGAAAAGTTTGCAACAGAATAAGTGTAAATTCATCTCGTCAATCACTGTGTGTCCACAGTCCACATCAAGCCATGCATTCTTAGGATACCAAAGGTTGCAGATAGCAACTCGAAAATTACCTACGGCACTGCTGACATAATTGAGACTGACAAAAGCAAAATCGTAAACATCTTCTAAGAACACATATAACTGTCACATATTCCATCCACATTTTCCATCGAAACTAATATTGTACCCACTGCTGACATCAAATTTTTTGTTTAATATTTCCAGGTAATCCAAAAATAGGGTAAAGAACTAGTTTTAAGCAGTCTAAGCGGGTCACTGATTGTTTTACCTTATTACAAGCGATGGGTTGACTAAGTGGGGAATATCAGCATACCAATCTTCTTGCTATCTTTAGTTCTTCAAGCTGTTACCATTGGAAGACACTATTGTTGAGCTAAACTTTTGATTTTTCGCTTTAAAAGTTGGAGCGGTGGAACTAATTTTGAACACACCGAACCCATTTTCACCCGCAGGGTGCTGTTTTCAGCAATCCTGAAATCTGAATTTTTTTACGTCCCGTTAAAAAATCCCTCGAACTTTTCCCCCTATTCAGTAAGTTCGCGTTCCTATCCGCGACCTACTAATCGGCATCTGATGCGTAATCGGCATAGCGTATCGGCATATGCGTAAAATGCCATCTGTCTAAATTGTTTATCGGGGCATACACTCACCGCACCGTTCGGCAAACGGTATTCGTCGTCTCTTTTATTCTCTGGTGTTCTTATGGGAAACTGCGAGTTTGACGTCTCACTCGCTGTTCATAAGGATGGTGGGAGAACAAAAGAGGCAAACATAGAAGTGCACACGATCTAACTTTAGAACAGTGTTGTCAAAGCAAATAATATTGAAACACATCGTTGCTTCATTAAATCACTGAGAAAATCTTCGAAAATTATTGAAAAAGCTGTCTTTTGTGTTGTTTTTAATAAAGAAAAATTAATTATGAACATACATTTCTCTTAAAAGTATTGAACCACGTTTTCATCATAGGAGGTTTCAGTTAATTTCAAACTTAAAATTCTTATTTACAGAACCGAAACAGTATCTTGGCAACACGATAGTTCATCAGTTGTGCTGCAGCTGCTGCTACTGGTGAACAGGTTCAATCAATTCAGAATTTGTTTTCAGTTTTGTTAGAAAATAATAAAACTTTCGGCTAGTGACAAAGCCTTAGATAATAGAAAAAAAGAGACTGAATAATATGGTATGTGACAATTGAGTGCTTGACTTTCAGAGTGGTTGTAATCAGTGCTGAAAATTTGATGAATTCGTTAGTAGCAAGGTGGCGATTGCTGAAGAGCAGCTGCAAAATGTACGTTTTTGGACAACAATTTTTAATTCATCATATTTCTTGTCGGAAACCCAATAAATTGTGTTTGTGTGAACCAAATGTATGGTTAAGTGATTTGTGAAGATGATCCTATCAAAAGATTTTGAAAATATGAATAAAAAAGTGCATTTTCGGATCATTTATGTTCAACTGATTAAAATAGGTAACACTGCTTAACTCGTTCCTTACCCTATTTTGAAAAATCCTAGATCAATTAAACAATTTTTAGAATCTGTTTTCGTTCTACCAAATTTTTTAGCCACCAGCGTGGGCACTTCATTGTAAATGTTGTGTGTCAATTCTTTAAACATCGTATAAAAATACTTATTCTCTCGCTTTAGGTTTTCCTAAACATATCACTTTGTACTACGCGTCTCCATCAAAAGAAACAATCCAACCTGCTTTCATACGATTTTTTGCGATTGTGACATAGACCCAGAGGCTCATAACGACGCAGCTTAGCCAATAACATCCGGGCTGTAGACGAGAACCTGTCCTGGCGATAGCTAAAAGCCATGGCGGGTAACCGTTAACAGTGGAGATCTCTGATTTCATTCCTTTGTGCTGCCGAACTGGCAGACATGGACACATACACGGAAAGAAATTCGACTCCGCTACCATGAATAAAATCATAAAATCATGAAGTTTGAATTGCTGTCAAATCATGACTGAACTTCCATATCAGGCAGCACAAAATCATGAATAATAGTTCATGATTTTGCGTTGTGTTGTACTGCAAGAAGTTCGTGATATTATGATTATTATTCATCGTGTATTTTCATAAAACATAAGCTAGAAACCTGAAATCATGAGTCAATTTACGCATTTTGGAGATTAAATTTCTACCCGTGTAAGTAAGTAAGTTGTCTACTATAAAATCGCACAAGAAAATTGTGCGAAAACAGATTTAACTGTATTTATACAAAACTTTTGAGCTTTGACCGCAATATTTGCGAAACATTGCGAATACCGTAGTCTAAGGTAAGAAAACTACTTTTCGTAATATTGAAAATAACTTTCTGAAAGTACCTCTTGATCTATATAGCATGAGGAATATTGAGTACGGTTTCCTGTTTGAGAAGTCAAGATCTTATAGATCTTACAGAAAAAATCGGCCTTAACCATGCATTTTGAACCTATAGATTCCAAACCAAAAAATAAACAAAAACAACCCCTTCTTACAGCACGAACAACGGAACTGTTAGACGATTCCTGTCCTCAAAGAGCTTATGCAGTGGATAATAGAAGTAAAAGCTGAAAAAACTGCAAAAATTAATCGAATTAGGCAACAATGTTGACCACGCGAACGTCGCCTCACGCTATGTCTGAAGGGTGCGATTATGCAACTTTGATGTACATAAAATTTTCCTTCCCAGCGTGTTAGTACAGGTCTTCACGATTCATTATACGCTAATTTAAAAAAAATCCATCGGGAAAAAATTGAAAAATTGAATATTTTAGCTGTGATCAACCGGGTACAGGTGTACGCACTTAGTAATTTCATGATCAAAAGTGCTGCGATTTTGTTCAAACTTTGTTTATATGTACTTGTACTTGTGAATCAAGTCAAGTTCTGAAGGATGTTTATACTCATGGCTTTGCTTTTTATATTAAACTACCCATGCTTTCACGTAACTGCCAAAATGAATCATCTAAGGTTGAGTTCCTCATGTATTTGGTCTTCGAAGTATTTATTTTAAGCCCAATCCTTCTAGATTCCGCATTCAGTCCGGCGTAGATTGTCTCCGCTTGCACAAAGCTCCTTGTTATGATATCAAAATTATCGGCGATATCTAGGACTTAGCTACCCTTGGTGAAAATCGTACCTCTCGTTTCGATGCCTGCTAGTTGCATCACCCTCTCAACAGCATGCATGCGTCACCTTCTCTCAACGCTCGCCGCGTCTCCAACAGACTCGAGAGTTTACGCGGTAGTAGCTCTGATCAGTCGCGTGAGTCTATCCGGGAAACCGAGTTCGTGCATTATATGCCATAGCTGATCTCGATCGACTGTAGCGTATGTTGCGTTAAAATCAACAAAGATGTGAAGCGTGGGCATTTCGAAAAGTTCGAAAACAGACACTGAGGAAGCCTGCAAGTCGTAGGCAAAATACGTATCTGTCAAGAATGAAATATACATAGTAGAATTAAATTGGATAAGTTTACTTCTTATTTAATTTCCAGGCTCCTTTTAACGTTTTTTACTCCTTAGGATCGTGATCAATTGGTTCCTTGCTCGTTGGTATTTGGCCAAGTTTTCCCTAGTGGTAATGCTCAGATAATTTTTCCGCGGTAGAAGCCTCTCCGCTGCCCCATCAGTCTTCGGAATTTGAAGCACCTAACACCTCGGAAGAAGGCAGTGCCTCATCTAGTATTCACGCGTAGTTCTCGGCCGATTGTTGGTTATCTAGCTGCCTGATGTTCAGTAGAGGAGTACGGTTTTGACATGTCTGGTTTACGATTGACAGTTTTAAGCGCACATATACTGCTAGTAGGTGATGGTCAGAATTAATCAGTGGCGACTCGTCCGCATGTTCAACCTGTTCATAGGACTGGCAACAAAATTCAGCCCGACATAATTGTTTTTATCAC
Source organism: Sabethes cyaneus (assembly GCF_943734655.1). Lineage (NCBI taxonomy): Eukaryota > Metazoa > Arthropoda > Insecta > Diptera > Culicidae > Sabethes > Sabethes cyaneus. Next base: position 57,453,186 of record NC_071354.1, read on the forward strand.
TCGTGCATCGACGCATATGCAATATGCATTTAGTTTAGTTACGAAGCTGATGAGCAAACCGTTCAACACGACGTTTGAACGTTGCTTTAGAGAATTCAATGCACAAGCATACCAACACATTATTCCTGGTGTTGATTCTTGATACTGAATTAGCACCAGGAACAATGTGTTGGCACGAAGGAGATAAAAAGAGAATGTGAACAGCTTTTACTCGAAAGCGCGGGTGCATTATTGTCTCATTAACACGTTCATCTTCAGCATTGAACAACTTACTATCACATATCGCTGTGGCCTGTGCTTTGATTCCATTTTATTAGCATCAGGAACAATGTGTTGGTACGAAGGGAATGCATTATTCGCAAAATTTTCTCATTAACTCGTTCATCTTTAGCACTGAATAACTTAGGTACGCATATTGCTTGAGGTGCGTGTGGTGTGGGCTTGTGCGCGCATGGCAGTAAGGTGGTTACTCTTGAATTTGGTTCAATAATTAAATTGAACGAAAAGTTTTCGGTTCGTAGTTAAAATTCTGAGACGAATTTGCTGGTAAAGTAAACCGTCGGATTCCGATGTTATTTAAATAATAGGGGTATTCACGTAGCGCTTGCTATGTTGCGTATACGGAGTATTGCGTATTTATACTGCCGCTTCTCGCATAACAGTTCCATCTCCATAGAAACCGGAACTGCAATGCAAATTGCGGCGGTATATATACGAAATACACCGTTTACGCAACATAGCAAGCGCTACGTGAATACCCCTATTTGTTTTATGATTAATATATAGAAATGCGATAGTAAAAAAGCTGCGTATTAATTTGTACTTTTCGCTGGTTGAACAGGTAAGCTAAACCCCCACGAGTCGCCACTGGAAATAATATCCGCACCCCGTAGGGACCCAGCTAGCATTTTCATATGTATAAAAAAGGTAAAAATCAGCATTACGCACAGATATACATGCTAAATAAATCGTATTTCATGCGCAAAATTGGCATATCCGTACTATTTTGCAGGCGATCAATCACGTAATCACGTATTTACGAATAATTTTGAGCGTTACGACTATATAAGTATTAATATACGATAATATCCGATTAAGCGCGAGTCGCTCCGTACTACTCTACGATTTTGTGCTGAAAATCGTATGTGTGTCAGTCATTATCATTATATACGACAGAAAATCAACTTGATCCCACTTTATCCAGATTTAGTTACGATTTCGAGTTTGTTAGGAGATATTTACGATAGTTTTCGTACATTGATATACGAGTTGGTGCTAGCTGGGGAACGTATGTTCGTGATGTTAGACAAGAACCGGCCATCTATGAGAACGTGGTCAATCTGATCCATTGTACGTTGGTCAGGTGATCTCCAGGTGGCTTTGTGGATATCTATCTTTGCGTGGAGAAAAGGTGTTTCGGATCACCAGGCCTAGGGAAGCTGCGAAGCTTATACATCGTTGGTCGTTATCGTTCGTGTGCAGGCGTTTTTGGTGTGCAGACTATGGGTTCAACGCTCTATATATTGCTTTCCCACCGACCTGGGCGTGCACGTTTTTGAACCTCCCCGTTGTTAATGGCCACCCTATTTCCCCTTTCAGAAATTCAATCACCTGTACGACTGCTATCATTCCAAATGCAAGAAAAACGCACCCCTCTACCCATTTGAACCTTACTCCCCTCCTTTTTATCAACCCGCTGCGTTTAATGAAGAACCGTCCAGACATCCCGGAGCTATGGTGGAACATACATTAATATTCACGTTACTCCTGCCCCCCACCCTCCCCCTATCGGCTCCTTCCCAGTCAGCTCCCCTGCTGTCACATAGCTAATTATGCATCAGTTTGCTCTGCGAAAATCCCTATAACAGAAACGAAACAAAGGTTTTTATTTCATATATTCCTCCTCGGTGGAACATCCCTCGTTTCTCGCAGTCACTTCCACAACTGTAATCGGTCTAAATTTATTTATTTATTCTTCGGATCATCTGACAACAAGGTCTACATGAGATAAAAAAAACTACTAACTAACAAATTAAAATGAACTACGATTACGTAAACGACACTTGAACGTTTCACTGCTAATATTAAAATCAAACAAGTAGAACACAGAGTTAAAAACTGCACACATAGCGGTAACAGGTTCATTTTGTCCATATAATGTCCGATGAAATGGAATTCTGAGGAAGTTAGTAGAACGAAGAACTCTCGAGGGCGCGTTCATATTGACCCTTGCCAGAATCCAAGGGGCATCAATTTTTGCACATAAAATATTTCCAACAAATACAGCACGCATATCATCCCTTCTCTTTTCCAATGTGTCCATGTCCAGCAGCTTACACCTGTGTTCATATGGAGGAAGTTCGACTGGATCCGTCCAGGGCAGATCCTGAAGCGCGTATCTGATAAACCTTTTTTGTACAGATTCGATCCGTGCAGTCCAAAGGCCGGTGTAAGGGCTCCAAACAACAGCTGCCGTCTCCAATGATGAGCGTACAAGTGCATAATACAAGGCTCTTAGGCAGTATGGATCACGAAACTCTCTTGCAATTTTCATTATGAACCCCAGGTTCTTGTTTGCTTTAGAAATGATGCTACTGTAGTGGTCCTGAAATGTAAGCTCGCTATCCAACAGAACACCAAGATCCTTGACGACAGTTACGCGTTCAATATTCTGGCCGTTTATGGAATAACTGTATTGGATTGGAGCATTCTGTCGGCTGTAGCTGATTACAGAGCACTTGTAATCGGTCTAAATGTAAGAGAAACACCCCTTATACTTATTTGGACCTCACCTCTTTTGTCATCCACCCACTGCTGATTCCCTTATGTCAAGGAACATGTGTACCAAGTTTGGTGAAGAACAGTCAAGGCGTTCTGGAGTTATGGCGGAACATAAAACAAACATACTCACGCTCACACGCTATATCCGAAGTCACTTATTATTTAACTTTCATACACCTCAGAATTCTGTTGGATGTTGGTATTGATCAAAACATTAAATTTAAGGGGGGACCCTACTCTGAAAGACCGAAAAATAATAGATTTTCGTAATTTTTTTCCAGATGCTACAATTATAGTTAAGTGTTGGAGTATTTGGGTTATTGGTTAAGGTATATTTGAAGATATATTTTGTATTTTTTGGATACCAGAATAGTGCTTATTATGCTGGCGGCAGGTAGGCACGTGAATGCCCTCTAGTAAATAGTTCCTTGCTGGCGGTACGTGCCTGGAACCAACGGAGTATCGTAGAACGGATTTAAAGGATGATTTTGAAGCTTTAGGTTAATAACTAAATTGTTACGTAGCGGTTTTTGAAAATTCGAAAAATTACCGAAATGGCGGCAATTTTTGCAAAAGAAAGGTGTTTTTTCATCAAAAATCGCCAATTAAAAGCTCATAAAAAATTAAAAAATTGAGATATCAAAAAACGGCTACGTAACAATTTAGATAATTCATTTTTACATGCTGAAAAAAAATTCAGCCAGATCGGTCCACTAGATTCTGAGATACACGTACCGCCAGCTAAAGAAACATGATTTTGGGGAAAACGCGTTCAAAGATTCGTACAACAATGGACTTCCCTTGAGGTGACTCCACAATATTTGCTTTAAGTTTTCAACGAGATAAGATATTGAAAAATCCTTTTGGCATCACATTTTTGAAGTTGTAAGCGTCTCGAAAATGCAAAAAAAAATCGATTTTTCCGACTTTCCAAAGTAGGGTCCCCCCTTAACAAAAGACTCAAAATATTCTATTTTGGGTTTTTTACGAAATCCTTTTTTCAAATTTATATAAGGGTCATCCCCTCTCAAGTGACCATTTCCGTTGTAATCGACCATCTCCGATTTCAACCAAATTTGGTATAATTGCTTATTTCGACCTTACATTCAATTTCCCAAAGTATTGTACGGATTGATCAATCCCCCTATCATCATCAGGCGGCAAAGCTGCCTCTCCTCACTTGTGGATTTGGCTCGCGGGAAACGACAAAAGAAACTACAAGAGCTGGACAACAACAGTTTCTGGATATTTTTCAAAATCCGGAGATAATAACTAGCGTAGCCAATCAATTTTAATAATGCGTCTAACACTTTATTGTAAAGACTGAACATTTGTCTAAGTCGTTTTTTCCACACGACTCATCGATCATCCGCTCATCAAGGAGAAGAGCGCTATGCAATAGTCAATCCGAGACCTTAACACCTTTACGTTTAAACCAAATAGCCCTTTTCAAGACTGCCATATTTTCAAGAAAGATTAATATCGAAATTTTTTGTAATATTCAAGGTTTGAAAGCAAGAACCAGCCCTACAACCAACCTGATTTTTTGATATTTCAATTGTCCTATTTTTTGGGAAGATTAAATACAATCTTTTCAATCTTATAAACTGATTTTTACGTTCAAAGGTCTGAAATTTTGTTTAACCTGTTTAGCCAAAAAGCAGTGGTTCTGGATGTTTTCATTTCAGTTAAACCTCAGAGTGCCAATTCATGGTACTGTATTTTTATTTATTTTTCATACTCAACAATCAATTGATTGACATCTTTCGTTTCGCCGTTTCTCTGTGTTCGTTCACTCTCGCTTAAGTGAAACGATTAAAACAGCCTATCGAGTCTAGGCTAGAAGTAATTAAGCGTAAGCGTAGAAAAGATCGACTGGAATCCACAAGGACAGCGTAGAAGAGGCAGACCCAGAGGCTCATGGCGACGCAGCCTAGCCAACGACATCCGGGCTGTAGACGAGAACCTGTCCTGGCGACAGGTAAAAGCCAAGGCGGGTAACCGTCAGCAGTGGAGATCTCTGATTTCATCCCTTTGTTCTGCCGGAACGGCGAACATGGACGCATAAGTAAATAAGTAAGTATAAAAGTTAGAAAAGGATGAAGCTAGACAGATTATACCCAATGCCTTTTTATGCAGATCGAGCTCGATTATCCAGAAATTCACTATTTTTTACTTCGTATCTAGTACACTTTTTTGTGTCTTATTTTATATGGCTAGTCTATCGTCCAAATCTGCTTCGGATAACAAATATACGTAGACGAACAAGTTTTTTATTCTAATATCCAACCTTTGACTAGTTCACACTCACGTCTCACGTTCATGCAAGGTGCAAAGTGACCTTAAGACATTACCCATCTACAGCATCCTCTCAATTCTGAAGCGAATGCAGTTTTCCATAGTCTAATTTAATTTGCAGCATTGTATAAAAGTTCTTCGTTTCACGGCGAATAAGCAAATTCGATTATGCTCATCATTTCTAACATTTTACGCTTTCAAATGCTCCGAATATAAAACTTCAACATCTGACGCTCTTTACGACGTACATCTTATTAAAATGACATGGACGTATAACGCGAGCATTCACAGCGTAACGAGAACGATGCTTGCTTCTAACTAATCTCCGACTCACCTCAACCACTCTACAGTTTCTGTCTGCTAAAAAGAACCCAATTTATGCCAAACTCGATTCATTCCGATAATATCAGACAACGTACCTCCAGCAACGGGACACAACGGAATAAAGCGATAACGATGCACAAACTTTATCCAACGTTGCCGATGATGACGGTACCAAGCGCAACTGCCAAGTTGCCATGAAGTAACTTTTATACAATGCAATGTTGTCCGTCTTAGAACTTTTCCGCCGACTTTTTAGGATAGGAATGGGAAAATTATAAAATTAGATGTATGTATTCCGCCGAAGGGACAGAGGACTGCAAAGTTTTTGGTTGACACACAAACTTATAGTACGGTCTGTCACGATTGCGGTTGCACCAAAATCTGCCATAACGAGCACGCCATATAAAGTTCATCTGTCTGTAAGAGAACTGATTCTATTTTGCTTTCGGTAGATTAAGTCCAATGAAGAAATTGCACAGTCTGCTAGCAGCGTAAGCAGCCATGATGGGTGGCAAAACTATGCAAGCTGACTGAATTCAAGAAAAAACTAACCTACGCCAAGATCTTACCCACTGACTGGGATTTTTTCTTCTCGTCTGATCAGCAATGCAGCATGTCTGAGATGAAGGTCCACCCGCAAAATGGGTGGTGGTTCGTAGCTAAATGCCAGACAATGTAGGAAAGAGTCACTCGAATACGGAGTTTGGCGCACCATGGAACACAACGTACGAGTTCGACCTATATTGTGACCTATCTCAGAGCGGTTGGTGTTGTGAATTGGAATGATTTTAATAATACTCAATTTAACTGAAAAAATATATTTTTGCTTGCTATTTTCAGACTGCGAAAAGCTTTGAAACAGGTGAAAGCTTTTGGCCCTTGCCTTCAACCACCGTGCACCGACCGTGCAGAATAGCAGACGCAGGTTTTTTGTCCCTCCCCCTCCTGACCCTCGGTTGAAATAAGAAAGGATAAATTCTTTTCAACCAGCTTCCTTCCAGACATATTTATCACGCTCAGGAAATTGCAAAATCCCAGACGACAAAAGCGTGCAGTTTGACATGTAGTGGAAAATACAGTTGCCAATTTTGGCTTCCTGTACTATGCAAGTAACTATTGCCATGTGATTATTTACGATTGAGATTTACCAATTACCTTTGCATTTTAAGACAAGCGGGGTACTTAAGTATTTTTAACTCCATTTTTTTGTTTTCAGATCCAGAACTACTCTACATTATAACTATTGCTAGCAAACCTAGCGAATATCCCGGGGCCAAAACAGCGGAAAGGAAAAACCAAACCAAGCGATACAATTGATAAAGACATTTCGAAACCGGCGGTGGTATGACTCAACAGTTCCAACAAACGCTTCTCGCTTCCATTCGGTGAGCTTCTGTCCTCTGCATAACTCGTTAGGCTTGCATGCAACCGTCGACATTTACCTTTTTTTTCGCAAACCATAAAAACGCCATAAGCTTGTTTTCACATTTTCCACTACTCCTTAGTGGCGGGTGCAACCGGTTGGAAAAAGGCACGCTCAGCACGTTTTCAATTGTTTGGACTTGTGATTTTCCTATTTCGTGCCTTGCGTCTAAATTTGTTCTATTGCTTACGGTATGGGCCGAAGTCGCATGTCGCGTTTCTTGATTCATTGGCCGCGTTTCGCATGGAAGCAGTCTATATTGAGACTGCCCCCCCTTATTTCCCATTTGTAGGTTTCACCTCAAACTTGAGTGAAACGAGCCGTGCTATGTCCAAACCCTAGAGACCGTTGTAACATTTACTACCTTAAAGTTTTTTTTTCTATAAATTTGCCCCCTCATGCTATAGGTCAGGCCGGCTATCAAAAATCTGTTTACTGTTGTTTGCTTTCGAAACTATTCATAATTTATTAACATAAATTGTGGGCTACATTACAGTTCGCACTGAACTTTGCTTTCTAAGTGCTAAAGCCGGCGCAGCTGGAGGCCAGCTGTGCACAGGCCGGCTTTCGGTAAATTAGTATATTTGCGCGGGGGCTTAGCCGCAAACAAGACTAGAACATCGACTTTCGGCCGCCGAACTGACAAGTATATGGATACCAATTAGGCACCTAAGATTTATGGCTAACTCGTTCTGCAAACTCCACTGACGATTGTGTGGGCCGTATGAAAACAGGTAATAAAAATTACAATTATTGCAATCAGCGAAGGACACCGGTTGATGTTTACTATTTATTAATAACAGTTGGATAATTAATGTATAGGAACTAATGTACCACATCGTATTAGCTGCATATGCACAGACTAATTAAAACCATCGTAAAAGCGTCAAATTATCAGAGAAAACTAAAAGCTAATTGGCGATAGCTTGCACCAAAGGACAACTGTTGTAATACGCAATCCAAATGTTTTAAATTTAGATGACATATTGACTTGGTTGCGGTTATTAGCATTTTGGAACTGACTCAAAGCAAAGCCTAAATGCTACATTCCGCTTTCGGATCTTGACCTTCTGTTTTTGTTCGACAGACGCCGCAGCCAGCTGTTAGAGTACAGGATAATTGCTAGTGCTAGTGCTAAAACCCTGTAGACGCTTACAACTTTCCCAGCCGAGAATCGAACATGCGACGACTGGATTCCTAGACAAGGCTCTGAAAAAAACCACGATTTTGAAGATATAAAATTGTAATATTGTTGCAAGGACCGATACTCTATTATAAATATTTTTGTCAATCGGGCTATAATTTTTAGAAATAATAACGAGAGATGTGAAATCGGACTGGTAAACAAATTTCGGAAGAGTGCGAATGGCACATTTTGTCACTAGCGAAACCAGTCTGGATCGAAAAATTCGTGAATAATCGGGTGATAAAAGAGGTGAGTAGGTAACAAACAAGCGAGAGCAGTTTCGTTACATTACTGACGAGAAGAAAAAAATAAGAATACACACACAGTTTTCTTTCCACGAATTACTCAGCCTCCATCGACGGAATACATCCCATGTTGTACAATTTTAATTAAAAATTACGGTTTATGGTGACACGGCTTGCGTCACCTTCAGGACAGGATAACGAATCCATATGACATATTTTGTGAGCAAACATGCAAACTTATATGTGCATTTTATCAACGGCTACAATTAAACAAACAGTTTTATCATGTGATTAGTACTATAATTTGTCTGGATCTGGAGTATGCAAAAGAAAATTGACGGACTTCCCCCACTGCAGCTTACAAGCTTATTTCCATATTTACGTTGCTAAATGCACGTGCCAGTTATACTTTCTTTCGTTTGATCATGCCACAATATAGGTCGAGAAAATGTTACTGGATTGGTGTTTGGTACTTAACGTAACGTAAACATTGTAATCGCTACCACCACGCAAATCCATCGAGATCAACCTGGAGTCGTATAATTCTTCCTAATTCTCTGCGGAAAATAGCCTTGGCTGGCTTTTTTCAGGCATCCTAACCACGTGTTCAGCCCAATGCAGCCCTTTGATCGCCATCTTCCAATTTTAAATTCCATAGCTCTCCGATCGATTCCGATTATATCGCAGTCATTCTCATAACCAACAAGCGTATGAGATTGCGTGATAATAAATCCGTTTTTGCACGTTTGCACTACGTACGGCATCTTTCAAGGCAATGTTGAATATCGCATTTGGAAGAGAATCCCCTTACTCAGTCCAACGTGCAACTTCTCGAAAGTGATTCTGACGATTGATTTAGACCCATCAAGCGTTGTTCTAATCAGCTTAATGAGTTTCCTCGGAAAACCGTAGCCGAGCCTTATCAGCTCCAGTTCTTTTCGTATAACTAAATCGTACGGCGCTTTGAAGTCCACAAACAGATGTACACACTTGAAAAACTCGGCAAAATTTGCCGAGATTTGGGCAGCCTAGCGTTCGGTAAAAATTCCGGTGGTGCATATCGACGTTTACGGATCTTTACTAATGTTTGGCATCACAAAAAAAATTACTGAACGCTCGGCTGTCCAAATCTCGGCAAAGTTTTGGCGACTTCGGTGCTGTTATTCAAGTGTGTAATTTCCGGTAGTAGAAGAGCTGTGGAGCCATTGTTTCCAGCAGCCACGCCGTTCATCAGTTCATTGCCAGCTTTTTTAACCTCCTCCTTAATCTCCTATCCTGTACTTTTTTACTGTCTGTATTTCTTTCCTCCTTCAGCAAACTCTGGCGCTCCTTCCATCCGCCTGCTATATCTCTCTGACATTCTGACGCGTAATCGCCTTCGGGCTCGACCAGAGATAGACAAAATAGACAAATCAAATAGACAGTTTTCTAGTGGTTTTCATGACCAATTTCACAAAACTATGAGCGTCACTAGAATCTTCTATAAAACTGCTTTCCGAACAAGTGGCCCACTCTTCAGAAGGGTTTAATAACCTCTTTGAGAGTCAGACGATTTCGACCTAGCTGACGCCATTATCTTGCGAAAACAATGCCGAACCGATATGCAGGGCAAGTTAGATTGCTTCTCCCAGGCAACAAGTCTCAACTTCACAGTAGCGGGACATTTTTAATATCTCGGTAGCCAGACAATGCCCGATGGTGGTACCAAGACTGATATAGCCACACGAATCAGAAAGACCAGGCTTGGCCTTGCAGGCCTTTGAAACAACTGACGCTCAACCTAGATCACTCTACATACGAAATCCCAACTTTCAACTCAAACATTAAATCCATATTGCTGTAGGCCTGCGGAATGTGCGTCTAAGCCAGTTACTCATAAGTCCACTATCTCTCAAATCAGTCCACTGGCTCCACAAAACATTTCGAAGAGCCGCTGTTTAGCTGGTCTAAGCGAAGACAACGCAAAAATTCCAAGTGCCTGGTGACCTGACCACTGCATATCTAATAAGGAACACCATCGTCGATGTCATCAATGGCTAACAGAAGCAGAAATCCGAAAACCGGAAGTGGATCGGACACAGTATGAGGAAAATAGGGAACGAGATATGTAGAGAAACATTCGACTGGAATCCGCAAGGACAATGAAGAAGGGGCAGACCCTAAGGCTCATGAGGACCCACGTTGCCAGAATTTACTGAAGAAAAATCCATAGCTTCACCTTTTGACGTAGGACTACGTCTTTGTTTACTATACTGGGACTGGGTAGCACTTTGTAAAAACGAAAAATAGAAGTGTAGCGTGTAAGTGAACGAAACATAACAGTTAATATGTCGTTGGATAGATAAAATGTCCAGCAATTTTATAGTAACATATTAATAATAATTTTTATACGCTAAATAGTGAAAATGTGTGTAAAGTTTTAAGGTCGAATTTTCCCATACATTTCCCTTGTGATCGCCTAGCTTCACAAGCACGGACGACAATTGGATACACCAAAGGATTTGGATCCAAATGATAACCTTTGAGACCACTTTGTAAGCCACACCCCTTTTCCAATCCAATTGGCAACAACTATGGCTATTGACAGCAACACCGACCCCGACGACAAGCGGAATCAGCGGGCAATGGCCAACGTGAATCCCACACGATGCACTTTACGTTACATTTTGTATTATCCCCATCGCAGACATGCGAAATTGTTCGATAACTTGCTCAATCAGTGTCGGACAATCATTTAAGCAGCAGCAGCCGATATGGTTTCCTCCACCACCTACACTAGCTTACAAGTAGCAGCGGCAGTGCCAGTGACTATAAAATGGTACACTTGGTTCGCCGCCTGCTCATTTATCGCACGATCGCACTGACGGACGGTCAGTATTTATCATCGACGGCTATTGGTGGCGAAACCAACGGCATTTGGCGGCAACACCGACAGCAATTGGAGGTAAAAACGATGGCATTTTGGCGGCAACACCGGCAATTGGATGCAAATCCAAGGACTTTTGCAGCAATTAATGGCAATTCGAGGCATACCCGATGGCATTTTGGCAGCAGTTTTAATGGCAATTATCGCAAACTAACACTGAAGGCAAATGGAAACGGATCGACTGACGGGCAGCAAATTCAGCCATTGTGGTCTTAAACAGTTCTTATAAGAGCTATAGTAATTGAAGAATGGAAAGATTTTTCTACACTTTCTAAATGGTTAACGTTCCATTCGGATAATTATTTGAGCAGCAGCAGCAGCCGATCTGGTGTCTCCCACACCTACACTAGCTTACAAGTAGCAACGTGCCAGTAGCCAGTGACTATAAAATAGCACACTAGGTTCGCGTTCGCCGTCTGCTCATTTATCGCACGATCGCACTGACGGACGGTCTGTATTTTGATAAAACTAATCCATTTCTACTTTACTGACTTTATTTCTACTTTAGTGATTTGGTATTTCCTATCACTCCTGTATTAGCGGGCAACCATCATCCTAGAGTCTAAAGGACCGAATAGCGACATCCATCTATATATTGGCAACAGTAATTATAGTACTGATTTTTGAGAAGTGCTATCAGCTCAAACATAGTTCTTTTCAGGGCCACCAAACAATTTCAAACGGTTTTTTTCAAAACCACCATTGATTCAATGAAGAATTAAATCAGAATATTTCGCTCTTCTTTTAAAAATAAACACTCAAACAATGATGCTCACGGATACTCAAATATGCATATGCCATAAATGCAGTTTGCATTAGTCTTTGATCTAATGATCAGACATAAAGTTATAATTCATCGATTAAAACATGTTATCAATGTAATGAGTATTATATGACACAGTCCTACGTCACCCTTTCGTACAACCCTTAGGGCTGTATACCTTGTAGTTTTTTATTACCGAAGCAACGGTAATAATTTACTTTCAAAATCAAAGATTTCAAATTTAATCAAATTTTAGTTTACATAAAGGTTTACCCTACATATTATGCTTCATTCGAAGGTTATTTGAAACAAATTAATACGTTTTTGAATTGAACCAGTTCATGATACATTTGAGTTTTGACTTAAGTTATATAATTTATTAAACGCGTAGTCTCGCCTTTCGTTGTTTATCTTACGTTGTTTCATCTTTTATCTTTCATTTTTCGCCATTTAGTTTTTTCATCTGTTGTCTTTAATTTCTCGTCTTTTTTTGTTGTTTGTACTGTGTCACATTTTCGTGTCGTTTTCTTGCTGTTTTTGTTCTTTTAAACGTCTATTAGTTGTTTATCGTTCTTTCTATTATCCGCCTTATTGGCATAATTACATCGTCTATTTGACTCTTCTTTGCGTTTTGCTGTTACTTTTTATCATCTTTCGTCGTGTTTTATTTTATTTTTTTTTTTTGACTTATTTTTGTTGCACTTAAAAAGCAAAGTCATGGATATAAACGTCCATCAAAACTTGACCCTTCTTTATCGACAGACTTCGCAGCCGGTTATTAGAGTACAGGAAAATTACGGGGCTAGTGTAAAGATCCTATTTGAACCTATCTGTAGTGGCACCGCCCAGTCGAGATTCAAACATACGACGACTGGCTCGTTAGGCCAGCATCGTACCCCGGAGCTAACTGGGCGGGTTTGTGCGAGTTCATGGTTCATCCTTCGTCTCCATACTGCGTTCTGCTGGACGCCGCTGAAGTTGAAGTTTTTACTTCTTCGTCATCTTTCCATCATCTTTTCCGTCATCTTATTGTTGTTTTTCCGACGTCTTTTGCCATCTCTTTGTTGTCCATTCTTTGTTTTCGTCGTATTTTTGTAGTCATTTCCTGGTCTTTTTGTCATCTATTTATCGTTTTTTCATCGTTTGTTTGAACTCTGTTTTTGGCATTGTTGCCCCTTTTTTCAGCAAAATTTGGCTCTTTTTGTCGTCTTTTTTGTTGCGATTTTGGTATCCTTTTGTCGTCAATTTATCTCCTTTTCTTCGTATTTACGCCATCTTTACATCGTCTTTTATCACCGTTTGACTGTTTTTAGGTCTTTTTCCACTTTTTTTGTTATTTTTTAATTATTCATTTTGTTGTCAGGACTACAAAATTGTTCTTTTTATCGCTTTTCCTCGTTCTTTCGTCGTGTTTCCGTCTTATATTCATCTTCTTTTCGTTGTCTTTTCTGCATGTCTTTTTAACGTTCACGGCTCGTTTACGTCTTTTTGTCGTATTTTTTTGTCTTATTCGTCGCTGTTTTGGCGTCTTTCTGCCGTTTTTATTTCATTCCCGTACTTTATCGTCTGTTTGTCAAATCTTCATCATATTGTCGCCATTTATTCATCACTTTTTCGTCATCTTTTCTCGCATTTTCGTAGTCTTCACACTGTCGATTCACAGTCTCTTCTTCGTGTTTTGGTCAGCTTTTTATCGCCATTTTGTTGTGTTATCTGAAAGCCTAAGTGTTTAACAGCTTTTAATTATCGTGTAAGAAGGGTAAAGTTAATTAATGCATATCAGACGTAGAATCCAGCTAACTGGTTATAAAATAACTACGTTATTTGCTTATCAGTAGTAAAGGATTCCAAAGTTCTACCGCACTACAGAAATCATATTAGTTTAGTTTAGTTAGGTGGTTTGCCGTCCTAAGACAAAGCCTGTTGAACATAGTTTCCCCAATTTACTCGGTTGTGGGCTGCCGCGCAACACCGGACTTCCACCGGCTTCCTCGGACACCGAATACTCTCCGCCAGATCTCGCTCCACCTGGTCTTACTACCTTGTTCGCTGCACCCCTGGTCGTCTTGTTCCTACCGGCTTAAAGCAAACACCATCTTTGCAGGGTAATTGTCGCACCTTCTCGCAACATATCCTGCCCATCGTAGCCACCTTTTGGATAGTGGGTTCGCCATAAAGCTGTGCGAGTTCATGGTTCATCCTCCGCCTCTATATTCTGTTCTCTTGTACGCCGCCGAAGATCGTTCTTAGCACCCGTCTTTCGAAAGCTCCAAGCACTCGCAGATCCTCCTCGAGCATTGTCCATGGTTCATTCCCGAAGAGAACAACCAGTCTAAAAAGCGTCTGGTACAGGGTACACTTTGTACGGGGGGTTAGTCTGCCCGACCGCAATTGCTTGTAAAGCTTGTGTAAGCAGGATTTCCGCTAATAATACGCCTCCGGATCTCATGGCTGGTGTCATTGTCTATTTGTACCAGTGAACCAAGATAGACAAATTCGTCAACTATCTCAAACTCAGCGGCGTCGGTCGGTCAACCTCGGTTCCGCTGGCCAGCATGAACTTTGATTTAGACGTATTTACCATTAACCCAATCTTTTCTGCTTCGCGCTTTAGTCTGGTGTACTTTTTAGATTCCGCCACAGATGTTCTGCAGATAATATCACATGGGTATCGGCAAAGCATACGAATTGACTAGATTTGTTGAAGATTGTGATACGCTCGGTTTATAACATCTTGTAACGCTATGTTGAACAGCAGCCAGCAGGCATGGTCCTTCGACGAATCCGGTTTGATAAGTTTGATAATTTTATGTAATATACAGTACTGGACAAAATAAAGTACGCACTTACCACATCTTGAAACTTTCATGCTTTTCTCATTATTTATATTAGATAACTATTCACAGTGATCGAACAAAAATTAGCTTTATAGATGTACTTTCAGAAGATGTTTTATACAGACCGCATATATAGATGACGCAGGACTACGTAAGTCTCTTTGCAGTGATAGTAGCGTATATTCATGCTTGTAATCATTCGATTCTTCATGTATACATGTTATATGCAACATACATGCATGCTACACGCGTTGTATGTAACATTTATCAATGTAGTAACATTGCATACGTTCAATTCTCAAAAGATTGTGCATTTGAAAACAATTTAACAAAATCAAGAACACAAACTATTGCTTTCGTGCTACGTTACTGAAATTAAAGATTGTTTTTATTATCCATGGTTTTCCACGTTGAAGGGATTTTACCAATTCAATCCTATTTTATCAACAGCACATCTTTCACTACACTTCTATGAAACGGCAAGCATGCGTATTCATACAGAGTCGTATTATAATCGAACACTACAGCTGTAGCACATTTTTCCAACACAGATATCAAATTCGCCGAGGTTTAATCGTCTCGCAGTAAAGAATTTGCGATTTGTTGGGACGACGAGCTTGTGTCATTTTTCTGGCACACTTCCCTAACACAGACATCAAATTGGACTAGGTTTAATCGCGTTCGTAAGAAATCTGTTGGCACGAGGGGGCTTTGTCACTCTCTCTGGTGTACTTCCCAAGCAAGGACATCAAAATGGTCTAGGTTGAACCGCGGTGTTAAGAAATCTTGTTGAAATGAGGAAACTTTGTCACTTGTTTTGGCTTACTTCCCAAGCACAGATATCAAATTGGTATAGGTTTAGATCATCGTAAAGAATCTTCCAACCAATCACGAAGCGAGAATTATGGTAAAACATAGGTTCATTATTTTCAATTTTTCAATAGTTCAACATCAAGAATCCATGCTTTTCTGCATTTGGGTCAATTCTTAGAAGATTTTTCGATCGATTGGTGTAAGAATATTGAAAATCGATCGGAAAACCGCTGAGCTATTTGCACTCAAAACCTTTCATTTTTCGTGACGCTCGCATTTTTCGATTTTTTGGAATGACACCCTATCTCAAAACTTGCCGTAAGACGTAGTCCTACGTCAAAAATAAATATGAAAATGACGTGGTTTTCCACCATTATAGATATAGTTTTCTTGTAAAACATGCAAGATTCAATAGACATACTAAACTATCCTGTTCAGGTTAATTCAATTCAAAAGCAACTGTTGGAAAACAATCACTCTAATGTAGTTAACTGTTTCGTATTTGTTTTAAAACAGTGCTAATATGAGCAGATCAATTAGGCCCCAACCAAGGGTATTCGATTTGACTCTGATAGATTTTTTTTCAACAGCAGAGCCAGCAAAACGCATCGGACTCAAAATTCAACATTCACCTCAAATTAACAACAATACTGTAGGTAATGCCATCAAAAATTAAAGCCTTGGGACTATCATACCTCGCTTAGAAATAAATTAATTGAATTTAATGTTCTTTTTAGAAAAACCGATAAAAGTCGAATAATGAATAGACTGTACAAATGGGGCCATTCTTGAAAGATCCAACATTACAAACCATTTTTAGTTCTATAAATTCCGGACTATGAAAAAAGCGATAAAATGAACTCGAATTAAACCCATTGTAGAAATAAAAAATTTTCGATGATGTTGCCATACGAGAAGCGAATCCATTGCAAAACGTTGTTAACCAAAAACATAAAACAGCTGGACAACTTACACGCACACTCACACGTTACCTTTACTGGAGGCGAGAAACGAATATAAATCGCACACATAAATCCAGCAGAGAGATACGGCATCACGTCGTGCAACAGAACGACGACGGCAGCGATTTTACCGGGCGGTAAATGGGGGATGCAGAAGCCGGCAAGGCAAGAAAATCGATAGCTCGAAAGCAAAAATCCCCCCGACAGAGATAGCAACAATAATAATAACAAACTCAGTGCGCATGTCCGAAGGTCCAATTTGCGGGCGACATTCACACCGTTTGCTGTGTGCGACACTTGGCTGGCGGCGGCTCGTCGGTCGACGCGCAATCCCATTTCTACAGACTTTTGGTTTGGTTGTGAGGCTGTGCCTGTGCTGCGAACAGCGAGGCAGCCAAGCCAGCAACCTCTCCGCTCTGTCTGGTCTGGTTATGCTGGATGGCTGTGTTTGTAACACATAAAGCTGCGCGCTCCACAGACCTACCAGCCAGCAGGCAGGCAGGCAAATGTCCCACGGAACGCGGTGCCATTGACAGGAGCAAACGAACGAAAACAACGCAATAGCATCGACACGTCGGTATTTTTAGAATTAATTTTGGAGATAACAAACTTTTCGGAACATTAACTCGACACAGTAATTGGCCCCGGTTGGGAAGTGCTAGCCGATTGGCACTTCCGACCAACAGCATAGGATGAATCGTCAAATATGTGGAAATTTGAAACTGGAAACTTTTTGTTGTATTTTCAGATTAGAAAATGGAAATACATAACATAGCTGAGTATCAAAAATAGACTAAAGCAATTCTAAGTTATGCTGCTAAGAATTATTTTGTTTGGAAATTCTTAGGATGATAAATTATGACGATTTTTTAAAACTACTGCATGAAATCCTGTCCTAAATTTCGGCCGAAAACCTAATGACCGGCCATGCGCCATTTTATAATCGATTCTCCCAAGCACTTACCTGCTTTAATATTTCATATCTCAGGAATCAAGCATAGTAGAGCGTAAATTTTGTTAAGTGTAAAGGTACTAGTACACTGTTTGCTGAATCATCCAATATTTGATCTATTTCATCAAATAAATTTGAAAACCCGTGTACTGACCCAACCAAATATTCGAACAAATTTTATTTTTCAAAATGTCGCCGAGCTTTTCCAATAAAATTTGGCGGTTTGTAAAACAGTGTAATATGCCAATCAAATTAAATTTGTTTTCGCAACATTTTGCGCTGTTCGCCGGTTTGTTTGCTTGAAACTTATCAAAAAAGCTCACAATGTTTATTATTTGAACTGCTGTCAAAATAGAATTTGGTACAGGAAAAATCGTGCAGAAAGGAAGTTTTGCAAAGGAAATGACACTGGAATAAATCAGGACATTATTAAATCAATAGTGAAAAGTTAAAAAGATTATGAATAATGAGGAGATCACTTAATATACCTGTTTTTCGAACATGATTTGTTTAACGGGAAAATAGCAGTCATTAACTTTTCGTCGGAGAGCCCAATTTCGAAAGCAGTTTTTGGACCCAATAGCTGGGGTCTGGTGGTAAAAATATAAATACTGCCTTCTTCTTGCCAATCTGAACACAGCGAATATATTTTCATTAACAGAATTTTTGTTTCAAACAAAAAAACTGCTTTTGAAATTGGCAGAATCGATGACGACTAATTTCACCTTAAATACCCTCTAAAATTAGGCACTACCACGTATATAATACTACATATGTGAAACATTATTCTAGTAAATCTAGTAAATAGTCAGCATGTAAACGATCATTTCAGGATCAAAAGGCTACATTCTGTTTCTGTTAACATGGATAATTTACTAGAAAATATGAACAATAATTGTATGCATATCCACCTTTTCGCGCGCTTAATGGCGGCTAGTGGGTACGTTTTTCGACAATGTTTATTTGCTTTTGGGAACTTCGCCAGGGTGTCGACTCAAATCCAAAAATAAAATTCCCTGACTTTCCCTGATTTTCCCTGATGCTTCAAATATTTTTCCCTGACCCTCAAAACTCGAATATCAAGCTTATTTGGGCGATTTCTGGCTTAAGTTTTTAACCCTTTAGCATGGCTTATACGAGCTGCTGAAAGCTAAAGCTAGATTTCTTCATGTTTTAAGAACACATATCAAAGATTCTTAACCTATTTCTTACCAGCGTTTCGAAAAAGCCCTCTTCTATCGAGTCTAGGGACAATTATGTTTGAGGTATCAACTTGAATCCAAAGAAACAAAGATTGAGAAATAATCTAATCGGCCTGTTTTTGCACAAAGCTTAGATTTACATACAACAAAATTACAGCCGTGTAAACATAACAAATCTTGCTAATTTTCAGTCAGCTCAAACTAGTAACTTTGCCGCTGGAAGGCGGACACATGTCTGCGGTTTTTCAGCTAAACTAAAACAAAACTTTCCTGGAAGTTTCAGCTTGTTATCTTTGCTGCAAAAAGTATGGGGTTAAGGAGATGACTCCCCAAAGATTTTTGGTACAAAAATGTGCGTTTTGCTGGCTTCGAGGTACGGCAAAACTTTAGCTAGATATATTGTTAGAAAATGTCCAAATGGCAAATATTTTAACCCTCAATGGTGGACAGTACGCGAAGTTAAGACTAAAGCTGTGTGTTATGATTTCGGATTGCAACTATCGAGGCTTGAGAGCAACATTGACTCGAAGGTAGTTCTGTGGCCGGCCGTTCGGTCCGATGACCGTATATGGGTGTTGAGAATTGATGCAAATTCTTCAACTACAGCTTAATCAACGTATAGTCACCAACAAATCATAAATTCGATGATACTAGGGACGAATTGAACCGCCCAGTTAGCTTCGAGGTACGATGCTGGTCTAACAAGCCAATCGTCGTATGTTCGAATCTCGGCTACACTGAGAAAACTTTTCGTATAGTTTCTATGTGTCCCACATATAGATTTTTGCGAGGTGCCCAGTAAATGATTTTTATGTGCCAAACAGTTATCATTTATGTGCAAGCGATAAATTAGCACATACTATTCATACGAGTATAATTTTTATGTGTATTTCTGGGAGGATTATGTTTATATGTGGCTCATGATAATCATATGGAATTTCATATTGTTGATTGCAAGGAAGATTGTCTAATCAATAAGTGCGCAATCGCTCAAAGTGCTATTTTGGCTTAAATCGTTTCGGTCTCTTAGGTGCACTTATTGCTTGGAATGTAACGAAAAAGTGCACCGAAGATACCAAAACGATTTAATGCAGGATCGCACTTTTATGAGCGATTTCGCACTTTGGAGGGTACAATTTTCCTTGCAATCAGCAATATGGAAATTTACTAATAGTTATGTGCAGAATATTTTGAGTTTAGGCGGGGCTTGCTAGTTAGAGTCAGTAGGATCGTTGCACTGGCCCGTAATTTTCCTGTATTCTAACAGCCGGCTGCGAAGTCTGTCGATAAAGAAGGGTAATGCATAAAGACGGTATAAACCCATGGCTTTGGCTTTTTACACAAACCAATTTAGATTCAATGGATTCGACCGCAATTAATTTTATGGAAAGCTCTAAGGTAACAAGTTTATATATTTTTGGATAGAACTAAGTGCAAATTCGACGTGGATCCGGATGGTGCGCGCCATGGCTCGTAAGTGTGGCATACTAACTGATATGTCCACAGTCGATGATACATTTACAAAAATCAACAGATTTCAAACAAATTTTAAATATTTGGCAACTTTATCTAAAAAGCCATGTCGCGGTCCCCCAAAGAACTCCGGAATAACTCCGAGGCCATAAGACATATGGCCATTATCTATAGACATTATGAAAATAGAAAAGATATTCGGGAAATCCCCCAAATTTGGTGAACAAATATTGAAAGATAAAAAAGTTACGACCATTTTAGTGAATTTTGCAGTGCTAAAAATGATGTAGACCTTAGAGGGGTTAATCTTATTTAAACTATTCGATTAATGAATTACTCGTGCCGGCAGTATTCGGATACAAATTATTCGATTATTCCATGCTGTAATCGATTAATCGAGAAATTACCAGACATCACTAAATGCAGAAATTGAATTTACACTCAAGTCGCTTTTTACGCGAAGGATACGTCCCGCGTAAATCAAAACCGCGTAAATTCAGAAAACCGCCCAAATTCCGAAAACCGCCTAAATTCCGAAAACCGCGTAAATTCCGAAAACCGCGTAAAAAAAACACGTAAAAAACCGCGTAAATTCCGAAAACTGCGTAAAAAACCGCGTAAATTCCGAAAACCACGAAAAAAACCGCGTAAATTCCGAAAACCGCGTAAATTCCGAAAACCGCGTGAAAATAGTCGCGTAAAAAATCGCGTAAAAAGCGACTTCAGTGTATATAAATTGCATTTTTTCATACCGCAGTAATTTGTATTAATTATTTTGAATTAATAATAATGGCTGTATTAAAACGTGTTTAAAAAAATTAAAATGGCTTTCAGCTTCCTGTTAAATGAATAGCGTCACTTTCCGAGCGTACTATTTTTTGCGTATTTGCTCTGTTTGATCTGCACAGAAATCTGCTGGCGCAAACATTTTCGGGCCGAATGTATTTGATAATCTCACGAATTTCATGCTGTTTTGCAAACAGTGTACTGGCCCCACAAAATATGTCAAAATTTATTTGATTTTGTAACACGGGTAACGTCTCAGATCGAATTTTTGACATCAAATTTGACAAACAGTGTACTGGGCAAGACAAATATGTCTGTCAAATACCAAAATTTGCCCAAATTCTGACAGGAAGAAAATTTGACGATAAAGCAAACAGTGTACTGGTACCTTAAGTAAATTTTCTCAGTAGTCCAGAAAATTCTAAGCCATTTGGTTTTATTTGAAGTTTATAAAAGTTTTATTGAGGTATTGATTATTACTTCCGGCTTTATTATGGTATTACCTACGCAATATCTAGATGATACGAGTTAAAAATATACTTAAGGCTAGCCATAAAATTAGAAGGCGAGAAGGCGAAGCAATACAATATGACATACCAATACAAAATTGATTTTATTGTGGTTGTTTGTCAAACCGCAATAAATCTGTTAGTTTCTAGTGCCACTTTATGGTAATTCTAGCAATTTTTTCATCCTGCAAACAAGAATTCAGCAAAGCAAAGTGTGAGTCGCAGAAATAATGTATTTATCAATCGGTTTTGTATGTCACAGGAAGCAACAAGAATGATTTTGCTAGAAATTGAGATTGACTAATTGAATATAGTTATATTGATTAATCATCTGGTTTTCAAACATTGTAAAATTTTGACGGCGGTTCATTGTAGCCACCTGCCTTATTCCTATATGCACAATTAAATTTAGTGCGCAGATGCTGTATAACTACGAAGACTACGTACAATTTATTATTAACTAGTTCCGGATCTTACCGGCCGGAAAATATAAATGTCTGTTCAGAATTAAGAAAACTGGGGATACATTCCATTGGCCAGTGTTTGCGAAGATGTTTAATTTTTGTATTAGTTCTTTGAGTTCTTATATTGTACATTTGTATAATATTGTACATAAAAGAATCATAGCCAGAAACTGAAACCAATTTTTTCATGGTCGTATTGGATTTTATTTAAATGAATAAAAACATCTGGCTGTTTGCAACATTTATGTAGTCTGATTAGAGTAAAATGTTGCTTAGAAAAATCTTGATCGTTTGCTATTATTTTTTAAAATTTTGCGACTTGGTCCAGTCAGATTTAACACCGACCATATGATATCGCGACAAGCAATCGAGCTGAGCAAGCGAGTCGCGCAGTCGAATCAAGCAGTTAGGTCGAGCAGTCGAGTCGAACAGTCATGTGGAGCAGTCAAATCGAGCAGTTAAATCAAGCTGTTCAGCCAAGCAGTCCGGTCGAGCAGTTGAGTCGAGTAGTAGAGTCGGGCAGTTGAATCGAGTGGTCAAGTCGAGCAGTCAAGTCGAGCGTCAAGTCGAGCAGTTAAATCGAGCAGTTAAGTTGAGCAATTGAATCGAGTAGTCTAGTCGAGCAATCAAATCGAATGATTTAGTCAAGTAGTCGGGTCAAGCGGTTAAGTCGAACGGTTGAGCCGAGCAGTTCATTGGAGCAATCGAGTTAAGCAGTTGAGTCAAGCAGTTCAGTCGAGTAGTCAAGTCGAACAGTTTATTCGAGCAGTTGAGTCGAGTAGTTCAGTCGAGCAGTTAGGTCGAGCTGTTCAGTCAAGCAGTCAAGTCGATCTGTCCAATCAAGCAGTTGAGTTGAGCAGTCGAATCGAACAGTTCAGTTAAGCAGTCTAGTCGAGCAATCAAATCGTGCAGTCTAATCGACCAGTCCAGTCGAGCAGTCTAGTCAACCAGTTGAGCAATCGAGCAGTCCAGCAGTTGACCAGTGAGGTGACTGAGAATACAACCCATTGCTACGAAAGCATGATGTCCTGTCAGGGACCTGTTTTTAGTTAACGATAAGCCTCTTATGACGTTCTGTCAGAGACCTGATTTTCGGTACAGACATAAGACTGTTATATAAATAGATTCTTTCGGATGTTTTTTATAGTCACAATAAACCAAATCGATCTGGAAGACCTGATAGTAAAACTTTAACTTTTCTTCTCACGACTATTTATTTACTGGTTAACAAAGCTGGCTGACTGACTTAACTTTGTAGAACAAAGCAAAAAGTTTGATTGAATCATGGTGGTTGCTGTCAATCAGCGAAAACCACCGGTTTTATTGCTACTTTCAGAAGAGTGTAATAAGATTACTTGTTTTTAATTAAGTTATTAGAACTTTCTGAAGAGTGGGCCACTTGGCAGGAAAACATTTTTATAGCTGCTGTCAGAAGGTAGCGGTGATTTCTAAGTTTTATTAGCAGTTTTGAAAACTTGGTGTTGAAAACTATTCGAAGAGTACAATAAAACTTAAATTGTTACTTAGGATCAGTTGGCGAATACGAAATCAATAAAGGGTGACATCAAATTGCACCACGGAAGAAACGCTGTCGAAAATTGCCCATTGGGTACTTTCTCTTGAAAATTTGGGTAGAAGTAGTTTAGAGTGTATTGTTTACACTGTATTTTTTTATCGCCGTCAGTTTTTCGAAAATTGTTAAATCACCCGAAAGGAACGTCGCGAATTGATTTTGCAAAAATCCTGCATTTGGAAAATCCTCAACTATCTTATCGGAAAACAACTCGTTATCGTGCACTCAACTGTGAGTCCTGTGGTTAAACGTTACTACGAAACTCTAAAAAACGAACGGCAGGAGAAATGCGGTCATAACGGATGTTCTATTAGTGATCAGGGTCACAAGCGTGTCGTGGAAGCGTTTAAGGAGAATGCCAATGCTTCGGCCAGAACATGAGCAGGGATGTGACCAAAAAGTTGAATCTGTCCAAATCTTTCGTTTAGAGAGCCAAGGAACGGGATGAACTGCATACGTACAAAGTGCAGAAGGCTCCAAATCGTGACGAACGGCAAAATACGGTAGGAAAGTCACCAGGCCGGAAACTGTAAACTCAGATGCTGCCGAAGCCTCATTGTCTCATCACAGATGATCAAGGTGAACTTCCGGCAGATTCCGGGGCTACTGTACTTTACCGCCCAGCACAAATTTGATGTTCCGGAGGAAGTAAGGATGCAGAAACTTTGGCAAACAGAGTGTGCCGTTCGTGGTTACCGGGATTGTAAACGGGCAGATCTACCTCAAGGAGTGTCTACGGAAGCGTCTGCTTCCTCTGTTGAAGCAACACGAGGGCCCTACGATCTTCTGGCCGGATTTAGCTTCGTGCCACTATTCAAAGGATATCCTGGAGTGGTACGAAGCTAAAGGGGTTACTTTCGTACCCAAGGACATGGACTGAAAACGAAATTTTTAGGTTGAAAGTACACACCAAAAGCAAAACTTTTAAAACTAGGACTTACATTAAAAAGCACTCAATAAAAATAAAAGGGCACGAAATTATACAACAAAATATTACAACCAAAGAGATTTGCATTAGTCAAGTTACGTAATTGTAACCCTAAAAACCACGTCTGTAATAAATTGTAGAGGATGCAGAAACCTATTTTTCGATGAGCCACACTTTGCAATCGATCGAACGATTCGAACTTAAGGTGTGATTTACAAACAAATAGCACATGATGTTTGCTGTGTTGCACATGACGCAATCTAAATACGGACGTTAATTGCTCAATTCCAAGGCTACGAAA
Organism: Sabethes cyaneus; assembly: GCF_943734655.1. Classification (NCBI taxonomy): domain Eukaryota; kingdom Metazoa; phylum Arthropoda; class Insecta; order Diptera; family Culicidae; genus Sabethes; species Sabethes cyaneus. The sequence continues at coordinate 57,477,932 of NC_071354.1, forward strand.
AAAAAACATTTCCACTTTTCATTTCGACGATGCATTGAATTTAGTTTCCCTAGAATCGATCGGCCTAATCTCCAGCCACACAAAGACAGTCAGTCCGTATGTTTACAAATTGCTTCAATCAATCGCATAATCCAACGACAGACACAGCCCATCAGCAGCGCTCGCGGTAATACAAAACAGCTGCTACTAATGGACAGATGACGGCTCGGGTCGACTACGTGATTTATGCAAACCCGACCACAGATCGATTGTGCTGTATTATTCAACAGCTTCGAAATCGATGCACTGTACCTCGCCTTTCCGTTCAAATGTAGCATATGCATATGCACCATGCAGCCAGCTGTTTAGTTATTCATGGCAATATTTAATTGTGTATCCGTTCATCAGCTGTGCTATTTGCTTCCTCAAGCAGATTAGAGTAAACGCATTCCATGCGGCCTTGCCGTGATCGAATCGCTACTGTGTAGCTGGAGCAATGGATTCTGTTGGGAACTACCAGCAGTGCTCTGGGCTATCGGAGCTATCGATGATACTGTCACCGGGACACGGCTGGTGAACAGCAGCACTCGTGGTGACTATAGAAAACGAGAGAATTGCATGTCAAATCAAATTATATCTAAAACTTGCCAATGGGTAGTGAAACGGACGATAGCAAAAATGGCAATTTCCCTTTATCTAAAACATTAAGACCATTTTTGTGCACAAAAATCGACGTCTAGCAAAGCCTAGTTTCCAAAACAGAAATTTTTAATTATTTTGGCTAGTAAGACCGCAATGTCGGTCCAAATGTCGTGTTTGAGGCCATAAATTGTAGCTGGTTTATTGGTGAAGACTTAAGACCAGAAGCAGGAAATTACATTTCCGCCGACGCGTCTTCAATTGGAGTTGAGACAACAAATAACCATGAGTTCTCCGACAGCAAAATCAAGGAGACTAAGCGCTGCAAAGGATACTCGCAGACGGATTATGAAGGTCTGGCGATGGTTTTTACAGTTACCAAATTCCACAAGTTCATTTATGGAAAGAGGTTCCGGCTGCAAACGAACCACCACTAATGCGCCACTATTACGGATTTTTGTGTCCAATAAGGGGATCCTGGTCTATAGACCGCCAGCCGGCTTCAACGTTGGGTCTTCTCTTCGCCTAACTATGATCTCCCCAAGGAATACGTCTCGACTGATAAGTTCAAAAAGGCCAATGCGCTGCAGCGATTCCACGATCGCCAAGGCTATCCATCCTATGAGATTGCGTTATTGCACCAACGATGATGATTTGATGATTCAGTTAATTGAAGGCGACGGAGAGGCCCGTGTAGATGACATCTATCTGAGAACGATCGTCAAAGCAATCCGTTACGTAGGTAGTGAGTGTTAGTAGATTAGTAGACCTTAAGCATTTATGCATAAATTCGTGTTGTTTGTCACCGATGTATTGCTGAATGAACGAGGAAACTGGCACGATCACAACGAGCTCGAAAAGTTTAGAAGGAAAGTAGAAGGAAATATACCTACCTGAGCTAATCGGTGTATTAAATAGACGTCGGATTGGAGCAACCAAGGCATCGATACAGTTTTTTAGAAAGATTGAAGGTACGCCATCTGGTTCACTGGAAGTTGAACTTTTTAACTTCAAAGCGTCCTGCTTAATCATAGAATCGTCAATAGTCAGGTTAGTGAGAGAATTGCCAAGATTTGGGACGCTGACTTGAGCAGTAGATACTTCAGGTTCGGACAGCGTTTCATAGACAAAGATGCTGGAGAGTTTTCGCAAGAACAGTTGACAAACCACATCCCAGTTTGTCGCAGAGTCGTTTCCAAGGAACATTGCTGAAGGAAGACCGTCGTATTTCCGTTAAACACTAACATATTTCCAGAACGATTTAGGATTACACTGCAGTGTACGCTCAACGTTGTTTAAGTATTTGCGGAAGCAGTGTCGGCTAAACGTTTTCTAGCGCTTATTGAGAGGTTTCGCAGGGATTGGGCTTTATACCTTGAGTGGAAAATGTACCCAACAAGGATGAAAAACCTCCTCAAGGCAGCCTTTTTAGAATTTAAGGACACGAAGCGTAGCATTTATCCAAGTCAGGTGCGGCTATGCGTTTCGTGCACTCGCTATCATTTTTCCAACACAACCACAAATGAACCAATAGGAAGACAAATCTCAGATCATCAATGGTTATCAACTTACCAGAACTCAACCCATGAAACAAATTTCATCTTCCAACCTCCTAATATTTATGCACTGTCGCAAGATAGGTAAATTAGGCGATGCACGACGTGGGCGTTCGCGATAGTCGACAGAATCTTTAAACAATAGAGTCGCATCCGCCTCCCGACCCTCGCGACCAAACAGCTGTGCAGTATTTATAATGGGAACCGTTGCTAAACTCCAAAATCCGACCGCTATCACGCTGTCCCCGCATTCTGCAGAGATATATGTTTGCAACTGCGTAATATGCACGAATGACCAACCAAGTCAACGGTAAGACGTCAAAACATTTTTCTCTTCCTTCTGAATTTATAAAATCAAATAAATTTTTTAATATTTAGTTTCTACGTTTCTTCAGCTATTCACTTTACCTCTTCTCATCCTCTCCCTCTTGCTTTAGCTGAACTTCCTTGCTTTAGCTGAATTTCCTTGCTTATCGAGCTGACTTTATACAGTCTAGAACACTTCGATCAACAAATCTTTCTTGGCCTAAATGGGAACATGATTAGAATGAATACTGTAAAATCTATACCTATAAAAATGCCTTTCTGTCTGTATGTTCCTTATAGAATCGAAAACTATTGAAACTATTGCATAGAGACCCCTCCCCTCACTAAGAAGGGCGCTCTCATCCAAATGAAACGCAAATTTCTGCATAACTCGAGAAGTAATCAAGCAACTGGAACCAAATTTGGCATGGGGGATAATAATTTATAATAATTTTTGGATGCAATATTTTTTTCTATGGTGAATTAGGACCCTTCCCCCCTTTAGGAGGGCCGACTGACCGTACAGAACAGCTTAAGCGATGGACGGAATATTTTGAACAACTCTTCCGAGTTTCAAATGCCAGAGACTAACAAAACCAGTAGCGTATGACGCCTACAGTTCGTCGAATTAATCGCGTCAACTCGGAGGCGCCATCGCTGGATGAAATTGTAGCAGCCATCAAGAGTATGAAATCCAATAGAGCGCCAGGGATAGACTGTATTTAAGCCGAAATGCTCAAAGCTGACCTATCTTTGTCAGCCCAGATGATGCATCAGCTTTTCAGCAATATATGGGAAACCGCAACTTTTCCGGTGGACTGGATGCAGAGCATCACGTTGCTTTGTATTACCCTCAAAGTACTTTGTATAGTAATCCTCAACCGGATCCAGGAGAAGATCGACGCGCGACAGCAAGCTGGATTCCATGCTGGCCGATCATGTGTAAACCAGTGGCGACTCGTCCGCATGTTCAACCTGTTCATAGGACAGGCAAACAAAATTCAGCCCGACCAAATTTTGTTTGCACCGACTCATGTGCAATGCAATACGAATTTAGTTTAGTTACGAAGCCGATGAGCAAACAGTTCAACACGACATTAAATGTCAAATTTTGAACATTTCTTTCGAGATCTCAATGCACAAGCATACCAACGCATTATTCCTCTGGTATTGATTCTTGATACTGAATTAGTACCAGGAACAATGTGTTGGTACGAAGGAGATAAAAAGAGAATGTGACACAGCTTTTACTCGAAAGCGCGGGCGCTTTATTGTCTCGTTCATCTTCAGCATTGAACAACTTACTACCACATATCCCTATGGCACGCGCTTTGATTCCATATTTTATTTAGTTAGGAAGCTAATGAACAAAACGTTCAACACGACGTTTGAACGTTACTTTAGAGATTAGCACCAGGAATAATGTGTTGGTACGAAGGGGATTTGAAAATAGAGCGCGGTTGGCGATTTGGCATGCATTATTCGCAAAATTTTCTCATTAACTCGTTCAGTTTTAGCATTGAACAACTTACGCATATTGCTTGTGGTGCGTGTGATGTGCGCGCATCGCAGTAAGGTGGTAATTCTTGAATTTTGTTCAATAGGTAAATTGAACCAAAAGTTTTCGGTTCGTAATTAAAATTCAGAGACCAGTTTTCTGGTAAAGTAAACCGTCATATTCCGTTGCTATTTAAATAAATAGGGATATTCACGTAGCGCTTGCTATGTTGCGAATACGGAGTATTGCATACTTATGCTGCCGCTACTCGCATAACAGTTCCATCTCCATAGAAACTGGAACTGCAATGCGAATTGCGGCAGTATATACACGAAATACACCGTTTACGCAACATGGCAAGCGCTACGGTGAAAACCCCTAATGTTTGTTTCATGATTAAAATATAGAAATGCGATAATAAAAAAAAGTTGCGTATTAATTTGTATTTTTCGCTGGTTGAACAGGTAAGCTAAACCCCCACGAGTCGCCACTGGTGTAAACCATATCACCACGCTCCGCATTATATTGGAGCAGATCAACGAATTCCAGGACTCTCTTCTGCTGGTGTTCGTTGACTTCGAAAAGTCGCTCGACCGCACGACGGCATCTTGTCCGTCCCCATAAGGGTTACTGCTGGCGTGAGACAGGGCTGCATTTTATCACCGCTTCTGTTTCTCATCGTTATGGATGAGATATTAGTTGGAGCAATTGACAGTAGACCAAATCGAGGATTGCCTTGGAATCCTCTAACGATGGAGCAGCTAAATGACCTCGATCTAGCCGACGACATTGTCTTGCTCGCACAACGCTGAAACGATATGCAGAGCAAGTTAGATGACCTCTCCGAGAGCTCCCAGGCAGCAGGTCTCACAGTCAATGTAGCGAAAACTAAGTCTATGGTAGTGAACACTGACAATTCCACCAACTTCACAGTAGCGGGACAACAAGTTGAGCAGGTAGACGCCTTTCAATATCTTGGTAGCCAGACAACGCCCGATGGTGATACCAAGACTGATATAGCCACACGGATCAGGAAGGCCAGGGGTGCCTTTGCAGGTCTGCGAAACATTTGGCGCTCAAACCAGATCACTCTACGTACGAAAACCCGAATCTTTAATTCAAACGTTAAATCCGTACAACAATCACATTTGGTCATTTTTACCCCGAATCCCACTTGAATTCATAAAAATTTCAATTTCAAGTTGATTGCCAGTCCTGTTTGAAGCATAGGTATTTCAAATTCAATTTCAAGTTTATTACATGTAGGTATAATTTCTTCTGTATATTTCCATGTTCAATGTCAAGTCTGATTGATCCAATATTTTATAGTTCATTTTGATTACAATGTCAAGTACATTTTAAACTGAATGGCAGCTTATTCAGCTGTTTTTTCAGATCAATTTTTTTTCAAATATTCTTCCTGGATTGTTGAAAAAACTTACATTCAAAAAATTCTTAGCTCTTTAGATATGAATTTTTGAAAACGGTTAATGTTCAGGAGCATCGAGTTTCTTTTTCATCCCTATAAGACAAATAGTGACTAAAGTGACAAAGAAAAAAATATTTTAAAAATATTTATGAGGCAAAACAAACAGCTTTTGCGACCTTTCTTTGGAGTTTTCCAGTACCGTGGAAAATAACTTTTCGTTTGTAGGTATACTTATGAATATGCAATGCCCGTGATACGAAATTTCATGAATTTCTGGAACCCTTCGACCCAAACCTAAACGATAGTTTTACCCAGTAAAAGTAAAACGGTTTATTCGCATGGCAGTTTATTCAACTGTTCTCTAGCCAATAGTAAGCTTGTTATACGGCAATGATGTTGGTTGATTTGATGCTTACCTGTTTTCAGCATTGGCCTTTACTTTCCAATTTTTTCCTAATTAATCAGCATATTATCTTCTGGCATACACTAAACATATGAAACACTGCAACGCAGTCAGCTCATCCCTGACCCCTAGCAGTAATATTATGCAATAAGAAATACGTACGTAGGTACAAGTGCAAATGCACACATTTACAGTTTGGATATAATCAAATCATTACCCTTTTGCACAGGAATTTTTCCGTTCATATGATCACTCGATTACGAGCAATTGCAGAATTTTTTGCCATTTACTTGTTTAAATCGCGAATCACTTCACTTTAATCACTGTGTAATTATAATGTCTAGAGCTGTTATCAGCATTTATTTAAATTCGTTTTCGATTTACCAATATTTTGCGCACTTGTTTTATGAACATCGCAGTTTCATGCACCAAAACAAATAATATTCTTCTGCCGAACTTTATCACTTCTTACGTGTTTACTAAAAGCAGCAACGCTGCACGAAGAAAAACTATTTAGCCGAACAAAATCCCAATTTTAAAGAACTAAAACAAATAATAAACGCAATCAATGGATTGCAAAATCAATTGATTAACCCTCTCGGCACGAACACTTTTCCGAGATGAACTGCACACTTGAACCAGACACTTCACGTCAAACTAAAACATTTTCCAACAATTTTATCTTCAATCACGGATAGTTTTTTAGCAAAATCTCCAAAGAATTTTCGTCTTGCGAGAATTTTCTGTTTTCAATTCGAAACGACGCAACAGAAACCAAATTTTTGTCGATTTTTCCTCCTTATGTTCTATACACCAATATTCGCAGGCGCCGCAAAAGCTGAACAACAGTAGTGTTGGGGCAAGAGCCGCGTGTGTTGGTATTACCTGCCGTGCTGGACGCATTTGTGTGAGACTATTCGCATATGGATAACAGACTACAGATGACCGCACAGATGTTGATGCTAGATGGATCATAGGAGAGAGAGAGCCCGTTCGGAACATGAGCACCTTCAACAAAATCTGTTCAATTTTAAACGTCCACAAAAACAAAGCCAAAAGGGTTCGGACAAATGCTTGAAATTAACTGCTTCAATAGCAAATTGTTTCGATCTCTGAAGCTGTCGTTAAAGGAAGTCTGAATCAGCTAGAAGAGAAATGATAGATAAACGTGCGTATAACATTGCTATATATTATATTAAAACAATTAAAATCTCAACGCAATTTTACAAATTAGTGAAAGGGTCAATTGCGTAGTACCATTTCCACATTTAGTGAAGATAGAAGATAACAATGTTTTTGGCAAACCAGTGTAAAGCCAGGAAAAATGAAGGAAATTTGCATTCCACTATTACCAACACATCTGCAACCAGCAATCACCCATATCTAGTGATGTCCAATAAATCACGACTGGTCAAATAATTGGATAAAGCACAGGTCTGCTAGGCAGCCATGTTTTTGCAGTCAACATCTAACCATTTGCGTAAATGAAACAGCATGACACCGCTATACGTTCTGTTCGCTTCACTCTGCAAAGCTGGTATGCTGGCAGATGGGTAGTATTTTCAAATCTTAGCCAGATTTTTGCAAATAATACCCACGCCGGCAGTAGATGTTGGCTACTGTCAAACACATTGGGTAGGGATAGGGTTGCCAGTCCCTTGGGATAAAGCCTTTGCTCAAAGTCAAGCATAACGCGGCATTTTTTAAAATTATTGTATAAATTGAAGCGAAAAATCTTTTCTCTTTCCATTCAAGGAAAATTTCCGTCGGATATCGCTTTTTCGAAAAATTCAGTGCACTCAGAACTTGGTTCAAGAACAAAAAATTTTAATGAAAAGGAAAGAACATTTTCTCAGCAATTCAGGAGAAATATTACCTCGAACAGTTCACCACCGTAGAAAATGGTGATGACTCCAAACAAAAAGAGGGATAACTGTTTTAAACTGTTGAAAAAATTCTAGATTCTTTATCCTTATTCGTCAATTTCTTATTGCTAAGTGTTCATGATTTTTTTCTGTTCTTAAGTTGTGACCGCTAATTTTAATTTTCCTCAACGTTTACTAACCTGAAATAAATTGCATTTCATAAACCAGGCATCGTAATACACCAATAATTTCTATGTTAAAGCGTAAGTACATTTTCTGAAGAAAAAATACCATAAAAAAGTCGAGAGACTTCGTGAAAATCTATTGACAGAAAATATTTTTCTTGTATTGCTGAAAAAAATTGATTACTGCTAAAACCTTGGGTTCTATAGACCTGCTGTTCTGTACAATACATATTTGGTTCGAGTATAAATTTTTAAAATAAGCAATGTCCGAGAAACTAGGGTAATCAACGTGTTTTGGACCCCCTGAGCAGTTGTACGTAATTTGGAGACTTACATCAAAATCAAATCAAAAATGTTTACCTGCACTTTTGCGTCATCGCATTACTGGGACTTCCATTTCTGTTTCGTGCTAGAAGCGTTAAAACTCCGGCTTTGCACTCATTTTTCGAGTTTTTTAGGCTATAAAACCCATAGACAATTAATTTTAAATAACGAATTTTTACTCATGCCCGAATTTTTTTTTGTACCGCCAAATTTTTAACGTAATTTCAAAGGGGGTGATAAAAATGTAACATTTGTAAAGGCCTCAACTTGCAAACGAAGTTAGTTTCTATAATTATCTGATTAAAATTAAGAACTCTCAAAAGCAACTAATCGGCGTTTATCTAGGATATAATATTACCATAATTTACGGAAAACAAAAAATCGCTTTAAATAATCTATCACCACTGAAACAGGTGATCAAATAAAACGTTTATTGTTCATTAATGTACAACCAAATTTCAAACGTTTTACTTTTTCGTATCCCATCCGATGATGATAGATGCGTTGATCCAATACTGTGTTTCACCTGTAGTAAAAAATAGTAAATTATCAAATTTTTAAAAGAAAAATTATCCACTTACACGGTAAATTACTTGGACCTCGCACGCATCTTCCTGCGCTTGCGCTTCAACCTTCGCATACGCTTCTTACGCCACTGAAAGGGAAAGAAACAAAACGTGAATCTTAGAGTTGTGTCTAATTGTAATTTAAACTGTAAAGTTCATTATAAAACATTTTCCTATATTCAGCACCTGAGTACGTGGCTCCCTAACTTATAATCATCCTTGAGTACGGGACTGGTGAGAAATGTCATTATTGATTGTCGAGAGAAAAAAACCACGTTGTGAAAGACAAAATTTTAATACCATGGTAAATTTATTAGAATAGAAGTCTACTAAATGCACATTCCGGATTTAGAATGCTGTAAACTGGTTCTTTCAAAATGTTGAATCAATATCCAAGATCAAAACGTACTTGATGGCCAACCAATGCTTATTTCTTTCGAGTATAGTACATTTAATTGGCACATTTTAAATTAGAAGGCAACATCTTGCAGCATTTGTAATAATGATCAATTCAACAAAACGCTCAAAAACGAATTTCTGTAGTGTTCTCACATAAAGCTTCGTAAAAATGCGGTACTTCCTTAAATTTTCGCCGCTATAAAATAGGTACAGTCAGTCCACAATCATGAATCACACACAATTATGGGTCATTTTAGCTTTTTCTGCCATTTAATACGTGAATATTATACTAATTGATTGATAAAATTGTTACTTACAATACAATTTGATCAATCATTAGGTGATATTTAAACGGAAATAAGCAGCTAAAGTTAAAATGATCTATAATTGTGTGACCAATGATTGAGGACTGACTGTATAACCCGCGTGGCAGAAGCTTGTGATTCGAATCTACCAATTCGAAGATCGATAAAATTTAATAATCTCTTCGTATTCTACTGACTTAATCTTTGCGTATTAATTTATTTTTACACTATTCAAAGCAAATACATACCTTCGCTCTCATTCTGAAATCAGCAGCAAAACACGTTCACTACCGCTTCCTGACAGAATACACGTCGAATAAAATAAAAATGAAGGCGAATCGGTTTTTGACAGCTTTGTGCTGGTAAGGTTGGCTTAACCAGGGGGCTGATATGACGTCACATTTTCGTTGCTCACATGAAAAAGGCGGCAAACGCATAGTGAATTCACAAAACCAATTTAATTAACCATTTTCACAGTTTTATGTATTTCGCATCAATTGCCTGCCTGGCATTAGCTATGTGATGCTAAAACCTTGGCTAAAATCAAACTAAAACTAACAAAATTTAACAATTTACACATCCGACTCGGTTGTCAGCTTGAGCCCATGTATGAAGCTGTCAGCTTGGGCCCGCTCTATGTTGGCTACGTTTTTTTTGTATAGGTTGGTATTGGAAGTGTCATTCCCGTGGGCTTAACTGGTTTTGCTATAAATAAAAGATTATTGACATATTACGTTACGATTTCTAACCATTAACTATTTATTCGCGACTACGAAAGTAAAGGCCCCCATCATACACGTACGTACATGTTGGCCGAAAATGTTGGTGAATTCATGTTCGTCCAACACGCTCGCTTTTGTGTGGGTGCCACGACCCAAACTGGCAGAAGAAAATGTTCGGCGCTCGGACGGAATGACCCTCCAACATTTTGTTGATTTCCAACCCAACATGTGAGTACGTGAGATTTTTAAGCCTGTTCGCTCTTACATGAAAACCCATGCCGAACTGTCAGAACTTGCATGAAAACAAAAGCAAAAACACTTCCTTCTCTTTTTTTCTCACACAAAAACCAAACAAATATCAGCAACTTCGTAGTCCCGAATAGGATTACGATTCCTAAAGCTTAAAATACAGCCTGAATTCGTTAATTGGGCCACGACTGCACTTCAGCTGATTCGCTAGTTGGGCCGACTGACAGTTGGTAGAAACTTCAAAACTCGAAAATTCCATTCAATTTTGACATTCAAGTTGTCACATAACCCAATTGGTGAACACCCAATTATCGAACCACCAATTAACGAATCTTTGCTGTATTCCAACAAAAAAAAATATTACATGTTTTATCACCCCATCGACATCTCTATAACGAGCTGCAGTAAACGTCAGCGACAACATGTCGTGGGCTCAAAATTTGAGAGCGGGCCCAAATCAGACTGCTGGCAGTTGAGTGAAACGCAGTGCTGACATGCTATTTCATTTTCGCACACACGAGATGTTGGCAGCGAAAACATGGTTTCCTGCCGATGGGGTGTGTTTTATTGTCAACTAGCTGACCCGACAAACTTCGTATTGCCACAAATTAACCTGTGTTGTACATAAATCATGAATCTCGGATGATCTTTGTCACAATCTCGAGTTTTGCAAGCCCCCCAGTGGGCGGCGCTTCCGACGGCGGGTCACCGGCAACACTCGCGACCGTCTCGTCCTGAATGATCTAGTGTTACTATAGATAGTTTTTGTGGTCTTGTATTGACTAATGTTTTATGGAAGAGTCTCGAATTTCTCGAGTTCGATTAGTTTTTGAGTTTCGCAAAAATTTCTGTTTTATTTGTATGAGAGTCCATATCCCCCTACCACAGGGGTGAGAGGTCTCTAACTATCTATACCTATAAAGAAGGATTTCTGTCTGTCTGTCTGTCTGTCTGTCTGTCTGTCTGTCTGTCTGTCTGTCTGTCTGTCTGTCTGTCCTGTGTTCCTTATAGAATCAAAAACTACTGAACCAATCGGCGTGAAAATTTGCATGTAGAGGTTTTTGGGGCCAGGAAAGGTTTTAGTGATGGTTAGAGACCCCTCCCCCCACTAAGAGGGGGGGGCTCCCATACAAATGAAACACAAATTTCTGCATAACTGGAGAACTAATCAAGCAAATAGAACCAAATTTGGCATGTGGGTGTTTTCGGTGACAAGAATTTATTCTAGGGTAATTTGAGACCCCTCCCCTCTTTATAAGGGAAATTATAACTCCTATCCCCTTTAAGAGGGGGGGTTTCCATACAAATTTCCTCATAACTCGAGAACTAATCAAGCAAATGGAACCAAATTTGGCATGTGAAAGTTTTCGAGGGCAAGAAAATTTTCTATGTTGAATTAGGACCCTTCCTCACTTTAAGAGGGGGGGGCTCCTGTACAAATGAAATACCAATTTCCTCATAACTCGAGAACTAATCAAGCAAATGGAACCAAATTTGGCATGTGTGTGTTTTTGGAGACAAAATTTTTTTCTATGATGAATTGGGACCCCTCCCCACTTTAAGTGGGGGGGGGCTCCAATACAAACGAAATACAAATTTCCTTATAACTCGAGAGCTAATCCAGCAAATAGAACCAAATTCGGCATGTAGGTGTTTTTGGAGGCAAGAATTTTTTCTATGATGAATAAGAACCTCTCCCCACTTTAGGAGGGGGGGCTCCTATACAAATGAAATACAAATTTCCTCATAACTCTAAAACTAATCAAGCAAATAGAACCAAATTTGGCATGTGGGTGTTTTCGGTGACAAGAATTTATTCTATGGTAAATTGAGACCCCTCCCTCTTTATAAGAGGAATTATAACTCCTCTCCCCTTTAAGAGGGGGGGGCTTCCATACAAATTTCCTCATAACTCGAGAACTAATCAAGCAAATGCAACCAAATTTGGCATGTGAAGGTTTTCGAGAGCAAGAAAATTGTCTATGGTGAATTAGGACCCCTCCCCACTTTAAGAGGAGGGGCTCCTGTACAAATGAAATACAAATTTCCTCATAACTCGAGAACTAATCAAGCGAATTGAACCAAATTTGGCATATGTGTGTTTTTGGAGACATTTTTTTTTCAATGATGAATTGGGACCCCTCCCCACTTTAGGAGGGGGGGGGGTCCTATACAAACGAAATACAAATTTCCTCATAACTCGAGAACTAATCCAGCAAATGGAACCAAATTTGGCGTGTAGGTGTTTTTGGAGGCAAGAATTTTTTCGGTGATGAATTAGGACCTCTTCCCACATTAGGAGGGGGGGCTCCAATACAAATGAAATACAAATTTCCCCATAACTCGAGAACTAATCAAGCAAATAGAACCAAATTCGGCATGTGGAGGTTTTTGGAGGCAAAAATATTTTCTACGGTGAATAAGGATCCTTCCACACTTCAAGAGGGGGGGCTTCTACACAAATGAAATACGAATTTCCTCATAATTCGAGAACTAATCCAGCAAATAGAACCATATTTGGCATGTGGGTGTTTTTGGAGGCAACCATTTTTCCCATTATGAATTAGGACTTCTTACCTTTTTAGGAGGGGGGGGGGCTCCCATTCAAACGAAATACAAATTTGCTCATAACTTTAGAACTAATCAAGCAAATGGAACCAAATTTGGCATGTAGGAGATTTTTGAGTCTTGAATTTATTTTATGATAGTTAGAGACCTCTCACCCCTGTGGTAGGGGGATATGGACTCTCATACAAATAAAACAGAAATTTTTGCGAAACTCAAAAACTAATCCAACTCAAGAAATTCGAGACTCTTCTATAAAACATTAATCAATAACAAGACCACAAAAACTATCTATAGTAACACTAGATCATTCAGGACGAGCCGGTCGCGAGTGTTGCCGGTGACCCGCTGTCGGAAGCGCCGCCCACTGGGGGGCTTGCAAAACTCGAGATAGTGACAAAGATCATCCGAGATTCATGATTTATGTACAACACAGGTTAATTTGTGGCAATACGAAGTTTGTCGGGTCAGCTAGTCGTAAAATAAATTCAAGACTCCAAAATCTCCCACATGCCAAATTTGGTTCCATTTGCTTGATTAGTTCTCAAGTTATAAGGAAATTTGAATTTCATTTGTATGGGAGCTCCCCTCTTAAAAGGGGAAGGGGTCGTAATTCACCATAGAAAAAATTTCTGCCATCTAAAACTCCCACATGCCAAATTTGGTTCCATTTGATTGATTAGTTCTCGAGATAAGAGGAAATTTGCATTTCATTTATATGGAAGCCCACCCTCTTAAAGGGAAGATGGGCCATAACTCGCTTTCTAAAGAAGAGAGGGGTCTCAATTCACCATAGAAAAAAATCTTGCGTCCAAAACCACTCACATGTCAAATTTGGTTCCATTTGCTTGATTAATTCCTGAGTTATGAGTAAATTTGTTTTTCATTTGTATAGGAGCCTCCCCCCTCTTAAAGTGGGGAAATCCATAGAAAATATACCATAGAAAATATTCTTGCCTACAAAAACACCCACATGATAAATTTGGTTCCATTTGCTTGATTAGTTCTAGAGTTATGAGGAAATTTGTATTTCCTTTGTATGAGAGCCCCCCCTCTTAAAAAGGTAAGGGGTCCTAATTCATCATAGAAAAAATGGTTGCCTCCAAAACCACCCACATGCCAAATATGGTTCCATTTGCTTGATTAGTTCTCGAATTATGAGGAAATTTGTATTTCATTTGTGTAGAAGCACCCCCTCTTAAAGTTGGGAGGGGTTCTAACTCACCATAGAAAATATTTTTGCCTCCAGAAACCTCCACATGTCAAATTTGGTTCTATTTGCTTGATTAGTTCTCGAGTTATGAGGAAATTTGAATTTCATTTGTATAGGAGCCCCCCTCCTAAAGTGGATAGGGGTCCCAATTCATCATAGAAAAAAATTTTGTCTACAAAAACACCCACGTGCCAAATTTGGTTCCATTTGCTTGATTAGTTCTCGAGTTATGAGGAAATTTGTATTTCGTTTGTATAGGAGCCCCCCTCTTAAAGTTGGGAGGGGTCCTAATTCACCATAGAAAATATTCTTGCCCTCGAAAACTTTCACATGCCAAATTTGGTTTCATTTGCTTGATTAGCACTCGAGTTATGAGGAAATTTGTGTTTCATTTGTATAGGAGCCCCCCCTCCTAAAACGGGGAGGGGTCCCAATTCATCATAGAAAAAAACTATGTCTCCAAAAACACCCACATGTCAAATTTGGTTCCATTTGCTTGATTAGTTCTCTAGTTATGAGGAAATTTGTAATTCGTTTGTATAGGAGCCCCCCCTCTTAAAGTGGGGAGGGGTTCTAATTCACCATAGAAAATATTCATGCCCTAGAAAACTTTCAAATGGCAAATTTGGTTCCATTTGCTTGATTAATTCTCGAGTTATGAGGAAATTTGCATTTCATTTGTATAGGAGCCCCCCTTCCTAAAGTGGGGAGGGGTCCTAATTCATCATAAAAAAAAATTTTGTCTGCAAAAACACCCACATGCCAAATTTTCTTCCATTTGCTTGATTAGTTCTCGAGTTATGAGGAAATTTGTATTTCGTTTGTATAGGAGCCCCCCTCTTAAAGTGGGGAGGGGTTCTTATTTACCATAGAAAATATTCTTGTCCTCGAAAACTTTCACATGCCAAATTTTGTTCCATTTGCTTGATTAGTTCTTCAGTTATGAGGAAATTTGTATTTCATGTGTATAGGATCCCCCCCTCCTAAAACGGGGAGGGGTCCCAATTCATCATAGAAAAAAACTATGTCTCCAAAAACACCCACATGTCAAATTTGGTTCCATTTGCTTAATTACTTCTCGAGTTATGAGGAAAATTGTGTTTCTTTGGTACAGGAGCCCCCCTTCTTAAAGTGGGGAGGGGTCCTAATTTACTATAGAAAATATTCTTGCCCTCGAAAACCTTCACATGCCAAATTTGGTTCCATTTGCTTGATTAGTTCTCGAGTTATGAGGAAATTTGTATGGAAGCCCCCCCTTTTAAAGAGGAGAGGAGTTATAATTCCCCTTATAAAGAGGGGAGGGGTCTCAATTTACCATAGAATAAATTCTTGTCACCGAAAACACCCACATGCCAAATTTTGTTCTATTTGCTTGATTAGTTGTCGAGTTATGCAGAAATTTGTGTTTCATTTGTATGGGAGCCCCCCCTCTTAGTGGGGGGAGGGGTTTCTAACCATCACTAAAACCTTTCCTGGCCCCAAAAAACCTCTACATGCATATTTTCATGCCGAGTGGTTCAGTAGTTTTCGATTCTATAAGGAACATACGGACAGACAGACAGACAGACAGAAATCCTTCTCTATAGGTATAGATTGCAAGGAAAATTGTCCAATCAATAAGTGCGCAATCGCTCATAAATCGTTTCGGTACCTTCGGCGCACTTATTGCTTGGAAGATAACGAAAAAATGCGCCGAAGGTACCGAAACGATTTAGGCTAAAATAGCACTTTTATGAGCTATATCGCACTTTGGATGGTAGATTTTTCCTTGCAATTGACAATATATAATTTTACAGTGGACCCCCGTTCGTTTGAACGATTCCTCATGCAAACTAACGGGGTTACTTTTTAATTTGAACAACTGGTAACCCGAAATATGCTGAAACCTGTGTGAACTGGCCGCCCTGCTCTTTGTTATTGTTTTGGTGGTTTGTTTTAGTTGGCAGTTGCAAGTGCGAATATTGCATTTTCCGATCGGATTTCTCTCTTAATCGTTAGGAAAACGAAATGTGAAACCGATTAAACACGCTAGGTCAGTACAAACGAAACGTGTTTATGTGCATTGTCTGCACAAACAAATGATGTCATATTGAGAATGACATTTGAACCATTTTTAATTTGCACGTCGTGCAAACCAACGGGGTTCAAATTAAAAAGTGTTCAGATTAAAAATGGTCAAACGAACGGGGGTCCACGGTATATATTTTATATGAAATAAAAACTTCTATTGCAAACAATACTCGGTAATTTTTTATCTGTTCAAGTAAGCCCGCCTTTTATACCTTAAACGATACCTTATATTCGTAAAACTCCCCGTGATTCAATCGTGCCAACCAAATAACACACAATACTTCATTTTTGAAGAAACTTAGATCACCTTTGATTATTGATTAGTGACTGTCGCCGTTAACTATTTTGAAATTCTCAAAGCATTTAAAATGTATTCCAAGCCTGATACAGCAAAGTTTCGTTAATTGGTGGTTCGTTAATTGGGCGGTTCGTTAATTGGGTGTTCGCTAATTGGGCTATCTGACAACTTGAATGTCAAAATTGTATGGAATTTTCGAGTTTAGAAATTTCTAACAACTGTCAGTCGGCCCAATTAGCGAATCAGCTGGAGTGCAATCGTGGCCCAATTAACGAATTCTGGCTGTATTTCGAACATAAAAATTGGGCTTAAAATCCTAAAAACCCATGACGGCTATTTGAACGTTGTATGCCGGTCAAGTTCCGGTACGCATGACGTTAATAGTCCTTAAGCCATAATCGATTCGCTATAAAGGATTCGCTCAAGGCTGCCAAGTGATTTTTGAAATATCTTTCAACCTAAATACTTGCCTAAATATTTCGTAAAAAGCGGTTTGTGAAAGTATTTAACCTTAACCTGAGAATTTAACAACCTGATACAAAATTTAATTGTCTGGAAATGCTTGCCATGCATTCTTAACTTTTCCATTTTCAATGGAAGCCTTTTATAAATCTGTAGCTAAAATTCTGAGATAAAAATTTTATCTCCAAATTTTAAAAATTTTAAAAATTAGGATATGCAAAATTGGCATGACTGGCCACAGTGCAACTGGCCAACTCCGGGCAGCGGCAATTGTTTTGTTTTTGTTTAGGATGGATCTCTTACAAGAAATTTCGAATATTTTAATCCAAATAAATAACAGTGATTTTATGAAATCAATCAATACAAGCCTTTACAGCAATGTTCTCAAAATTGTAATGGATTTTCCAAATTTCGAAAGTGTAAAACTAGGGGAGAGAGAAGCTACGCAAATAGCAAACTGCAACCTTCGACGGATCGGTATCCTGTACGATTTGGTTAACTGTAACCTGCACACCGGCGAGTGGAGTAAGGTCCCCTTGGAAGAATGTAAGATGTTCAGGGTTTTGTCTGCTCTAAGGGTGAGTACTAGCTATAATAATTAGTGTGAAATTTAGATCCAATTTATTTTATTTCAGATATTCTACATGTTACTGTGTTCAGAGGACAATGTAGACCAGCTCGACGATGTAATCTATGTAGCCGACTTTGGAAATATGCTGGGATCACCGGTATATATAGATTACAATGGCGAAAATATTGATTTACTAAAGTCTATTGCCATGCTTTTGAAAAATGCTAAAAGTAAGTTTCTTTACTTTTCTCTTTTGCAATTTTGCTTGTATAAACAATAGAAATACCTTTCCGTAGATATACAGTACTCTTAATGCATTGTGATGGTTTATGGACCAAAACAAATTAATATCCTGCAGTAGATTACCCTACATTCGCTTACAATATATTTTTTTTTTCAACAGAAAACAAAGAGGAAACTGCTACACCCGTTAAACGAGCTAAAATAAGCGATGACTGTACAGAAGAGGTATGCGAAGTGCCAATTTTGCATCGACCGTCCTTAGAATATTTTGGGTAAGATGTTATTTACTCGCATACATTCAATTACATTTCACTACTTTGCAGATATCGAAATTTGCTCATTTGTTAATTGTACACTCTAGGAGCGAGCACTACGCTAAAGCAGAGCCAGCACTCCTTCGAGACGTGATAGACGATTGGCCTGCTCTGCATCTTTGGTCCGATCCCAATTACCTCATCGAGAAGGCCGGCGAAACAACTGTCCCGGTGGAGATAGGTTCAACATACAGTAGCGATGACTGGTCGCAGCAATTGGTAAAATTTAAGGATTTTGTTGTCAACAGTTCGGGGCTATGTTTAACAGCGGAAGCATCCAGCCAACGTAACGTTCCAGTCTACTTGGCACAGTATGAGTTATTCGATCAAATACCGGAGCTGCGAGCAGACATTTTTGTGCCGGACTATATTGGCAGAACTGACGTGAATCCTCGAATTAAAGCATGGTTGGGCCCGAAAGGCACAGTATCACCACTGCACACCGATCCGAGCCATAATTTGCTTTGCCAGGTGAATACTATGACTTTTTGCTCGGACTTTACATAATAAATTTTATGCCTAACTAACCCACGCAGGTGTTTGGCAGTAAAACAGTCATTTTGGCATCTCCAGGGGATACACCGAACCTCTACCCACACGACCATTTCATGTTGAGTAACACTTCCCAGGTGGATGCGAAAAACGTTAACTATGAGCGGTTTCCGTTGACCCGTAAGGTTCACTTCCGTCGGCTGGGGCTACGACGCGGAGATGTCCTGTACATCCCTCCTGGCTGGTGGCACTACGTTGAATCTCGGACACCAAGCTTTTCCGTAAGCTTTTGGTTTGACTAGGAGCGGACAGCTCCCAACAGTGCTGGCTGGATCAATTATGATGTTCCAAACATTTGATACAGTGAAAGTTGCTTCGAAAAGCAACGTGGAAAGTAAGTGAACAATGCGCAGGTGCAACGGATAGAGGCACATTTGCGAGTGAATTTTGAAACGATGTTTCACTTTTAAGTTAGAAAAATAAAATATTTTGTTTTACGGTTTGTTACGAAATTAAAAAAAAAGTTCAAAAAAATGTTAAACAACAAGCATGATTAATTTCGTTATGTCCTTTTCACTGTAGAAAAAAGAAGACAGCAGATCAAATATCCCACTGTGCGGATGCCCTATTCATATCTCATCAGCCGTTCAACTGAAGCTGCTCGAAAGATGCAGTGGATAAGCGCACATTTCATAATGCTTTATTTAGACAATATCCTGTAAAAATTATCACGCTTCTTCGCTAGTTCCGCTTCGGAGGGTTTTCAGTTAAGCTTCGACATTTCATCCGGGTTGGACGTGTTTGCGCCACAGCTGAAGTTCTGACGGAAGTTGTTGTTAGAAATAGTAGTCAAATGTGCAATATTGGCAGAAGAAAATCTTGTCTGTTCTACGTGCGAAATAGAAGACAATTTGATCTGTGATTTAAAAAAGTTTGCAATCTCGTTGAGTGGTTTATGCCATGACTTGGACTAATTCGCACAGTTGTGCGGTACTAGTGATTGTGTCAACGTTTTTTCAAGGTACGAGGCTTTCCCTAAGCTATGTTTTATAATTCAATTCGTTTAAAAATGCAGCATAAAATGTGTTTCACTGGGAGACTTTCAAATTATAACTTGATGAGCCAAGGATGATGACAACCGTTTTATTGCTTCGATTTGAACGGACATCATGCAAATCATCATTGCGAGCAAAGCTTGTTAGGAGGGATTTAGAGCTCAGGCTCGACCGCAAATTTTGACAGGGCAAAGCTCAGTGAATAAATGGATCGTTTATATTTACTCCTACATTTAATTCATAGCAAACAAGAAGTCTGCTTGCTATTATACGGTTTTGTGGTTGTGCTGGGATATAGAAACTTAAAGCAGCCGGAAGCCTCTGCATTCATCATGCTATCTCTTCAGATTCAACCGATTCAACTCGTCTGTAGTAGGTAAATCGTATTTAATTTCCCGAAGCTGCTTCAGTAAAACCATTGAAAAGCATCTTTTCATACAAAATTAGTGAAGTTAAACCAAAGTTGTTTAAAAAGCCGTTTAAATTTATTAAATGTTTATCAAAAAAAAATTTAATGGAGGCACGCGGTATTTGGTAATTCCGGAGGAGACCCACGTTGAAAAGTTAAATTATTTGTTTTTCTCTTTTATGCCAAGCTAATCAAAACTTCGTGCCAATCCAACAAAAAGTATATGTGTCTTTAATTTGCTTCATTCTACCCCTACGCTTCGGTTGACTCACAGTTGACCAAGAATTTTTGTTTTCTGAAACGTACACAATTTCAAATTTCGACAATCTTTTCCAATTTAACATCTTATTTTATGCATTTTATTACAAAGTTGGGCTCACTTTTAATATTCAAGCAAAACTGCAAACCACATTAAGAGACAACTGAATCAAAATAAGCATAAAGTAGGTCCTGTGGGAGAGTAACGATGACCACCTCTTACATCACACACCTTGGTTCTATTGACTAGTTACTTATCCCCCGTTTGCATTCAACTGTTGCCAACGTTACTGATACACATGTAAAACATTTCCTCTTTCTCTGTATACTTTTTTTCACGGATAGACGCGATTAAAAACGTTCTTGTTATTTTCTTAAACGAGTGGTGTTTTTATTAATATAAGTTCCTTTTTCCGTCGTCTTTCGGTCTCGCTTGCTGTCGGTAGGGGCTCTGCCCACAGGTTATGCGCCCAGATACGCGGAATTCGCGGAAAAGTGACGAACAAAGTTGTATATTTTTCGGTCGGAAGATTCCACAGCGCGTGTGTTACAAAATGGCGGATAGTGCAAAAATTGCTTTCCCGAAGCTGAGCCAGGCAAATTGGGGCTCCTGGAAGCAGCGGATGGAATGGTTGCTCGAAAAAGAGGACCTATGGGAAGTGATAGCTGTTGCAAAGCCTGAACCGGTAACCGAAGAGTGGAAAAATCGCGATCGGAAAGCGCGAGCGAATATTGGACTGTTTCTCGAAGAAAGCCAATTCAAGCTGGGGAAAAATGTAGAAAGTGCACGAGGGATGTGGAATGCTTTACGAGAGCACCACGAAAAAGCGACAATGTCGACCATAGTGCATTATCTTGGGCTATTGTGCAGTGCTAGCATGTCGGAAGGTGAAAATATGGACTCGCATCTTGCCGGTATGGAAGAATTGTTCGATAAACTTGCTGCTGCGGGCCAGAACATAGAAGAGCCATTGCAGATTGCTATGATCTTTAAAAGTGTGCCAGAGTCGTATCATGGATTGGTACAAAGTCTGCAGAGCCGGGCGGATGCAGACTGGACAGTGACATTAGTGAAAACTCGGCTGCTGGATGAGTATAATCAGCGTCGGGAGAAAAGTGTGTCGCTATCCAATGACATGAAAGCGTTGAAGTTTGATGCTGGTAAAAAGCCGGAGAAAGTGTGTTATTTTTGTAAGCAACCGGGACACTTTCGAAAGCAGTGTAAAAAGTGGCAAGCACAGAATGGCAGTAGTGTGTCATGGAAGAAGCAAGGGCCAAAAGGTGCAAACACTAATGCAAAGCAGGCTCAGGGAACAACCGGTGCTGTATGTTTTATGGCTGGTAAAGTAAAGCCGAATTGTTGGGTTATTGATAGTGGCGCGTCATGTCATATGACGAGTGATAAAGCGTTTTTCTCAGCACTGTGCACAAGTGTAGAATCGAACGTGACATTGGCCGATGGTAACAAAACAAGTGCGTCCGGAATCGGCGAAGGTGTTATTTTTGGTGAAAACGGTCGTGGCGACCGAGTAGAAATCACTCTGAAAAATGTGTTGTATGTACCGGATCTGGATGGCGGGTTGATTTCGGTGAGCCAACTTGCTGCTAAAGGTTTTGAGGCCAAGTTTGGTGCGATGGCCTGTGCAATCGTTAATGCTGCAGGTGAAACAGTTGTAGTCGGTGACAAAATTGGTAGTCTTTATCGACTACGCGTTCAGGAACAGTTATTGAAAGCTGGAAATGAGCATCACGAGTGGTGCCAACACACTTGGCATCGCCGAATCGGGCATCGAGACCCCGATGTATTTCGACGCCTGACAACGGAGGATCTGGTAAGTGGCTTTAAACTCAAAGACTGTGGATGTTATATTACATGCGAGTGCTGCCTGAAAGGAAAAATGGCACGGAAGCCGTTTGCTCCGGTTATCGAGCGGAAGACTACACAACCGTTAGAGATAATCCACACAGATCTTTGTGGACCGATGGAAACTGTAACCCCATCTGGCAATCGGTATCTCATGACACTAATCGACGATTACAGCCGATATACTGTCGTGTACCTATTGCGGAACAAGAGTGAAGCAGCCGGCAGAATCAAACAGTACGTTCGATGGGTGCAGAATGTTTTTGGAAGGAAACCTCTTGTCATTCGGTCCGATGGTGGTGGTGAATATGTCAATCGAGAGTTACGTGATTTCTACGAGGCTGAAGGAATAAAAGCACAATTTACCACACCATACTCACCACAGCAAAACGGGATTGCGGAACGCAAAAATCGCTCACTGCAGGAAATGGCAATTTGTATGCTAGCGGATGCTGATTTGGGGAAGCTGTACTGGGGCGAGGCAGTGCTAACGGCAGCATATCTTCAGAATCGGCTACCGTCTCGTGTGCTCCCAAAGACGCCGTACGAGATTTGGACAAATCGTAAACCGGATATTGCTCATCTCCGAGTATTTGGTTGTGATGCTTATGTACAAGTTCCAGATTCGAAAAGATCCAAACTTGATCAGAAAGCCGTAAAGCTCACCTTTGTAGGGTATTCCGAGAATCACAAAGGATACAGATTCGTTGATCGTACTACCAATCGCGTGACAGTTAGTCGGGATGTAAAGTTCATTGAACTAGGTAACGAATCCGAGCAGAACACGAATGAATCCGTTTCAGCTGATGCAGATCTAAATAGCGAGATTGACATCCCAATTGTTACACCAACAGAGGCGGCTGTGCCAAGAGGCGGCGACGATGATGAGTTATCCGCTGGATTGGAGGGATGGGACGATGCCAACGATGAAATGTTTGATGAACCATTCTTAGGATTTGAAGATTCACATGTTGAAGAGGAGCAAAGTTTACGTCGACAAGATAGACAGACAAGAGGTGTTTTGCCGAGTCGTTACGAGGATTTTATAGTCGGAATCGCAAACTACGCACAGGAAGAACCGACTGATTATCGCAAGGCTCTAAAGCTGGCAGACTGGAAAAAGGCCATGGACGATGAGATGGAGTCACACGACGAAAATAAAACTTGGGAACTTGTGCAGTTACCAAAAGGGAAGAAAACGATTGGTTCGCGATGGGTATTCAAACTCAAGAGGAACGAAACCGGTAACATCGTGAAGCACAAAGCAAGATTGGTCGCGCAGGGCTTCAACCAACGATATGGTGTGGACTATGTAGATGTCTTCGCACCAGTTACACGACAGGAGACATTTCGAGCGTTGCTGGCTGTAGCGGGGAAGAATAAAATGAATCTTCAGCACTTTGACGTTAAAACTGCGTATTTACATGGAACGGTCGAAGAGGAGATCTATATGCGCCAACCGCCGGGATATGAAGCTATCGGAAAGGAGGAGTATGTCTGCAGACTTAAGAAGAGCATCTATGGACTGAAGCAATCAGCGCGTTGCTGGAATCGCGCTCTTCATGCAGTGTTGACCCAGCTGGAATTTAAACAATGCGAGTCCGATCCTTGTTTGTATGTTCGACGAAATGATTTGCGTACTATTTTTATGCTTGTTTACGTCGACGACATTTTAATTGGCTGTGCTGACAGTAAGTTGATAGACGAAGTTTACGAAGCGCTACGGAAGGAGTTTGATATTACGAATCTTGGAGCAGTAAAACATTTTTTGGGATTTGAAGTACGTTGTGACGAAGGAATCTACAGTCTACGCTTGACAAGTTTTATCGAGGCGCTGATTGAAAAGTTTGGCCTCGAGAATTGCAATCCTTCGAAAACACCAATGGGACAGGAGTACACAAGTTCAGTTAGTAGTAGTACATTGTTCGAAGATACAACACTGTATCGAAGCTTAGTAGGTGCTTTACTTTACGTTGCTGTGAATGGAAGACCGGACATAGCTGTGAGCGTATCGATTCTAGGGCGAAAAGTCAGCGAACCAACGGAGGTTGATTGGAAAGCAGCTAAGCGTATTGTCAGATATCTTAAGGGCACTAAGGATCTGAGATTAAAATTTGGTCCTGGAGATGGCTGGTCACTTGTCGGTTACTCTGATGCGGACTGGGCAGGCGACCATGCTAGCAGAAAGTCTACAACCGGGTACATTTTCTTCTTCGGCGGCGGACCTGTGGCTTGGGTTAGTCGCAGGCAATCGTGTGTGAGTTTGTCATCCATGGAAGCTGAATACAATGCATTGAGCGAGTCTTGTCAGGAGCTAATTTGGCTGCGCAGATTGCTGATGGATTTCGGAGAGACACCGTTAGAAGCTACAACAATGTTTGAGGACAATCAAAGTTGTCTGAGCTTTGTACAGGTAGAGCGAACAAGTAAGCGGTCAAAGCACATAGACACGAAACAACATTTCATCAAGGATCTCTGCGATAGTGGTATAGTGAAGCTTGTTTACTGTCCATCGGAGCTTATGTTAGCGGATGCACTTACGAAACCGTTAGGAGCAACGAAGTTTCGGCAGCTGCTGGATCGCCTTGGTTTATCGAGTTAAGCCACGGTGCTCATCGAGGAGGAGTGTGGGAGAGTAACGATGACCACCTCTTACATCACACACCTTGGTTCTATTGACTAGTTACTTATCCCCCGTTTGCATTCAACTGTTGCCAACGTTACTGATACACATGTAAAACATTTCCTCTTTCTCTGTATACTTTTTTTCACGGATAGACGCGATTAAAAACGTTCTTGTTATTTTCTTAAACGAGTGGTGTTTTTATTAATATAAGTTCCTTTTTCCGTCGTCTTTCGGTCTCGCTTGCTGTCGGTAGGGGCTCTGCCCACAGGTCCAACATAAACTCATTGGAGAAAACTGAATTTTTTTTAATTTTAGCAAAATATTGCGTTTATTTGTTTTGGCTTCTTTTAAATTAATTTGGTAGGTTCTCATATAAGCAAAATTTTATTTTAACCAATTCTATTCAACTGTTTTTATATATTTTAATCCTAAGATAAAAACTGTATTTTTTCAGCTTTAATTTCCATAAGTTTATTTTTGTTTCCTTGAAAACATTTTTCAATGCTTTTCAATATTGCTCCAATTGCTCGTTAAGTTGGCAGTAGCAACAGAACCACCTTCTTCACGGATTTGTGGAGCATCCACGGTGCTTAAAATAATTTATGATACAATTTCGAGTTTCCAACTAAAACTGAAAAACACATTCAGGTTGGTATTAAAACATTCATCGCAAGGATAGCAAGGAAAGTGGGCAAGAAACAACTACAGTGGACCCCCGTTCGTTTGAACGATTCCTCATGCAAACTAACGGGGTTAGTTTTTAATTTGAACAACTGGTAACCCTAAATATGCTGGAACTTGTGTGAACTGGCTGCCCTGCTCTTTGTTATTGTTTTGGTGGTTTGATTCAGTTGGCAGTTGCAAGCAGCGAATATTCATTCTCCGATCGGATTTCTACCATAATCGTTGGGAAAACGCAAAGTGAAACAGATTAAACACGCTAGATCTGCACAAACAAATCGTGTTTATGTGCATTGTCTGCATCAGCAAATGATGTCATATTGAGTATGACGTTTGAACCATTTTTAATTTGCACGTCGTGCAAACCAACGGGGTTCAAATTAAAAAGTGTTCAGATTAAAAACGGTCAAACGAACGGGGGTCCACGGTATAACCTGCAGGGAAGGAAGTTTTTTGAAGATACACCGGAACATTTGCTCACATGGATAAGTCAGATTGCTACTCTAATTGACTGTTAAAATTTCAAGTATCAACAACGCTGGTGTTTCTTTTATATACACGACGAAGACGTCGGTATGAATCGCGGTATGAATAAATAATCTCAATCCCAGCGTCGAACCCTCCCTCCCCGTATAGCATCCGTTTTTTTTAGTGGATACAACCGCTATCAAACCGCAGGGGTGTATGTAAATCGTCGCTCGGGCAGGATGCTAAACACAATCTGTCTAGAGGGTAAAAAACTCATTATGCTCGGTGGGCTATGCATTGAAAGCCTCCGGTTGAGACACTGACCTATAATATGTTTACCTTTTTCCATTCCTTTTATATTCATTCACCGGTGAAGTGTACTCTACGGCCGCCGACATGACATATTTTAATCACACATCATGTGGAAACTAAGGATATTTTTATTTTGCCGGTACAGGTGTGCCTATAGGAGGATACAATGAACGTGCGGCCTGTATATGTAGGTATAACAGAACATCACAGGTTGAAGGAATTTTCAACTCTGTTCTGTACACTTATGTATAGGATAATTTGTGTTGCGCGCAAAAAATATTTTTATTAAATATGTAAACCACGTGTAAAGCAAATGAAAAGCGGATCTAGGTGTCACAGATCACGGTGAATAGCGGTCTATTCATCATTGGCACAGATATGTACATTCATGTTTGTTAATGCATGGCTAGTCTAACACAAAAATCATATTACATATTTCTAAGTTTTTTTTGGAGTGATAGTTTTGTTCAATACGATTACAAATGAACGAGCATTACTTTAAAATTACTTTTGCCCAGACAAAAATAGAAGGCCAGGCACCGACCTTTCAAAAGCATTTTTTGGCGGGTCTATTTTTACACAATCTTCAGGTCTTCCGCATTACATTATGAGAATTTTTTTACATTAAACATTATAGAAAAGGAAAGGCACGGCGCACGGGTCCCAACCTGAGCTCATCAGTGTATTTGAAATTACACTTTGTAATTGGATATAGAATTGGACTTCACATTGTGTTGCAAACATCACCAACGTACGCTCCCTACGGGGTGCGGATATCGACTCGGACCATTACCTAGTAGCAGTACACGTGCGCTCAAAACTATCGACGATTTATACCTCGCGACAAAGCCGCCCTCATCGGTTAAACATTCGGCAGCTAAACAACCCGCCAGTTGCCGAAAACTACGCGCGCGTACTGGATGAAGCTCTGTCTTCCTCTGTGGAGGTAGATGCTTCGACCCTCGAAAACAGATGGAGCCGCTCGGCCTTCAATGAGGCCGCTACCGCGGTGCTAGGAGTGGTAACCTCGAGTGCGCGAAATGATTGTTTTGACGGGGAATACCAACAAGCGATAGAGAGGGAAAAAAGAGCATCTAAGCATATCCACGAGAGAGAATTTGGCCAAGTATCGATGAGCGCGGAATGAGTTGATCACGATCCTGAGGAGACGACCTCGACATCATTACTAGAAACCTTGGGACGGTGGAGGCAATCTGTGCCAGACTAAAAACGGAGGCCAGGAGGATAGGGCCCATAGGGCTATAAATCAATGCGTCGAAAACCAAATATATGGTAGGAAGAGGCTCCAGAGAAAGCAACGTTTGCCTCCCACGGACAGGGACTTTTGACGGCGATGAACTGGAAGTAGTTGATAAATTCGTATATTTGGGATCTCTGGCTATCGCCGACAATAATACCAGTAAGGAGATCCAACGACGCATACACGCTGGAAATCGAGGCTACTTTTCCCTCCGCAAGACGCTTCGATCTAGGAGCATACGTTGCCGCATAAAGCTGACGATGTACAAAACGCTAATCAGACCGGTAGTCCTCTTCGGACTTGAGACAGTAACTTTACTTACGGAAGACACACGTGCATTAGCCGTATTTGAACGAAAGGTGTTGCGGACTATTTTTGGCGGAGTACAAACGGAAAGCGGAGAGTGGCGGAGGCGTATGAATTACGAGCTACAGGCACTGCTTGGAGAGATTCCCATCATACACCGTACACTCATCGGCCACGTTGCAAGGATGCCGGACAACTGTGCAGTGAAACCCGATGAGGTGGGCACCGCTAACCGAAATTTTAGCTTCGCTAACAGCTAGTCCGCTAATTCAAAACGTTAGCTTCGATAACAGCTAACGGCTAAATTGGTTAGTAGCGCAAATTTGGCAATACTTTGATAAGCGCCAATTTTGGCAAAAACGAAAATGTTTCCTTGCAAAAGTTGTTGGGAAGGCATCTCACCAACCGTTAAATGACAGCACCGAAGTTACCAGTGGGACTCTTCAGTTGACAGCCGTCAACGTGACAGACGCTACCGCGGCTCTCGGTGTGCGATCATTCTTATCCGGTGACGGCCATCATGTTTCATCATTTTTATTGCGATAGCAGCAGCTCGCGGAGCACATTTTATTTGTGTAATTAGTTATTAGAAATATATCATGTTTTATCGTTAACCGCGAGTTGCCACTACACCGAACGCCCTATCGCAACAGTGGCGACGAGATAGTGGCGGAGTTATACCAAAATTAGCGCGTTTTTCGAATGAAATAGTGATTTAGTGAGTCGGAGTAGCACGAGGAAAAAATCGCGATGGCGACCAATCAGGCATTAGGAAGTGCTGGAGTTCCGCAACAACCAAGCGTCACGAATGCTATATTACAGATCCTGAACAACCAGCACGCGCTCATGGCGCAGCTTTCACAGCAGCTTTCCGCCACGCAGGTTGCCATTTCAAAGCTGTCTCGCGATGAAACCGTACTGGATTCCCTGGCAAGCAACATGGTGGAATTCGCGTACGAAAAGGAAAGCGGACACACATTCGACGCGTGGTTTTCTCGCTACAGTGATCTTTTCGATAAGGATGCCGACAAGCTGGACGACGCTGCTAAGGTACGACTCCTCCTACGCAAATTGAGCCCACCGAACCACGAGCGCTACAATAGCTTCATTTTACCTAAACTCGCTCGTGAATTCACCTTCACTGAAACGGTAGAAAAGCTAAAATCTTTGTTCGGTGCGTCCACTTCCATCTTTCGCCGGCGCTACAACTGTCTCCAGACAACCAAGGAGGATAGTGAGGATTATCTCGCCTACTCATGTAGGGTGAACAAATCCTGCGTCGACTTCAAACTGTCAGAGCTCACCGAAGAGCAATTCAAGTGCCTGACGTTTGTGTGTGGCCTCAAATCAAAGCAGGACGCTGAGATCAGGATGCGGCTAATTAACAAGCTAAACGAAGCTGCGGATCTCACTCTTCAACAAGTGGTCGAGCAATGTAATAACCTGGTTAACCTCAAAATGGATACCGTTATGGTGGAAAACCCGCCGACTGTGAATTTCGTTCATCGCAACCAGCAGCAGTCTAGGCATCGATCAACCAGCAGTACACCATCGCAGGATCAACCTAAAACACCTTGTTGGTCTTGCGGAGGGATGCACTTCAGCAAGGACTGCCGTTTCCGCAATCATAGTTGTCGTGACTGCGGTAAGCGCGGTCATCGAGAGGGGTATTGCGTATGCTTTTCATCGAAATCATCGAACAGCGTTCCGAGCAAGCGCAACCCCATGAAACACAGGAAGAAAAGAAACCGTGAACAGTCAACAAAAACGGTGACAGTGCGGAACATCCATCAAAGTCGGAAGTTCATCGACGTGCAGCTCAATGGTGTCCCTCTCCGGCTGCAACTGGATACTGAGTCGGACATATCAATCATCTCGCACCAGTCTTGGATCAAACTTGGTCGGCCAAGAGCACAGCCAGCATTGTGCCAAACCAAAACAGCGTCTGGGGAGCCACTCGACATCGTTTCCGAGCTGCAGTGTAGCATAACCCTCAACAACATCACCAGAGAGGGTAAGTGTTATGTATCAGCTCCTAACGTTCATCTCGACATTTTAGGCATAGATCTGATGGATCAATTCGGTCTATGGAATCAACCGATCACTGCATTCTGCAACCAAGTTGCCATTAAGCAGACTCAGGGTGTTTTCGATCTCCGGGCCCGTTTCCCCGGCGTATGTGCCACGAAAATGGGTCTGCCTAACAAAACAGACAGGAAGACTACCATGGAACCCTGGCCCCCACCGACAAAACCGTGGCAGCGCCTACATCTAGACTACGCCGGTCCGCTAGATGGGAACTATTTTCTCATTCTGGTGGATTCGTACACAAAACGGTCTGAAGTGGTACGAACCAAGGAGATTACCACCACAGCAACTTTGCGAATCCTACGTGGCATCTTCGCAAGGTACGGTCAGCCGGAAACACTGGTTACTGATAATAAGACGCAGCTCACCAATGACCGCTTCGAATCGTACTGCGACAAAAATGGTATCGTTCATCTGAAAACAGCGCCTTTTCATCCTCAGTCAAATGGATTAGCTGAGAGGTTTGTCGACACGTTTAAACGTTCGCTTAAGAAAATCATCGCAGGAGGGGAAACCCTCGACGAAGCCATAGACACCTTTCTTCTGTGCTACAGAACCACACCCTGTCGCAGCGCACCTGGTAGGAAATCTCCCGCTGACCTGATGTATGGACGAACCATCCGTACGTCCTTGGAGCTACTTCGCCCGCCTACGTCGTACCACAAGTTGCCGAGTACTGCTCAGGAAAAGCAATTTAACCGGAAGCACGGAGCGAAAGCTCGGTGTTACAATCAACAAGATCACATCTGGGCTAAGGTTTATGCAGCAAATAAGTGGACCTGGCAACCTGGTATAGTGATCGAGCGCATCGGTCGGGTGATGTATAACATCTGGCTACCATCAAAGCAGAATCTTATCCGATCCCACTGCAACCAACTGCGGACTCGTCAATTAGCTGAGAGTGATGCAGCAACTGAAACGACACTGGGTAGCGTGCAAGTACCGTTGTCTATTCTCCTGGACAGTTGGGGTCTACGTCCTACACTTGAGCCGGAAGCCGAGGAAACCGACTTGCCGGCCTTTCTCCAATCAGACCTGCAGCCACAGGTTATCCGTCGACGTCATCGAACTCCCCTTAGCAATCAACTGCAGCAACCGATTCCTACTCGCCAGTCTTCGAGATTGCGAAGG